>NW_020438869.1:885069-939892 GCF_000699045.2 Agrilus planipennis | reverse complement strand
GATATTAAAATTGATATTCAATAAACCCCTGTATTACGAATCAGAAAAACTATTTTTAGAAAACAACATTATTAGCATAAAAAAGTACTTCGTTGAAAAGTCCATTTATACAAATTTTAACTTAAACCAAAGTACTTATCTTGAACGTAAACTTAAATCTCATAGAACGGTTAATATACCAATGAAAAAAGTTAACAAAGAAATTGATCGCAGAGACTATCGCTACATTGGTTGTAAAGCTTTTAACGCTCTGCCCATATCATATAAAGAGAACTTTTTAAATACTTTGAAAAATAATAGAACAATAAGAAAATGGTTCATAGCTCTCTTATCGAAGGAAATGAAAAGCCTCCTCCAACCAATAACATAAATTTTCCGTTTTTACATCAATTATACTTTTACCCTTATTATAATATCTTACTTGAGCGGAATCAAATTATGTAAAATATTGTATTAGTTTAAATTATACTTAGAGATAGTTTAAGCAGGTTCGCGCACAGGCCTCGGCCTTCAACGAAATATTGTTCTTGTAAATACTGTGTAAATATCGTAACCTACGGCAGAGCTCCTTCACTGATGCATAGAAAAGGTAGATTACTACCCAATCTTATGCCATCAGTAAGGAAAACATTGTACAACATTGTATAATAATTTTTATTACGTTTGTAACAATATTGTATATATACGCCTGCATAATAATAATAATAAATAATAATAATAGTAGAAGGGAGTATAAATGAGACAACCACAGTGTTGCACATAAAAGGTAGAAGTGTGAAAATTGAAGTGTGAGAATGGATGTAAGTAGCGGCAACTGTATCCATGAAGTGTGTGGTGGTGTAGAAGACGTACAATATTGGAATGTTGTTGAACATGTGGAGGTTTTGGACGAAGTACATCGTAATGTCGTGTCACATAGAGGAGACTACGTGGATAGACAGCAGTACAGTGAAAATAAAGCAATGAGGTATGTAAGTGATATCAGTTGGATGAAAGGGTGGAGCGTAGCCCGTAAACTGTTTGAGTGCAAAATTAACTGTAAAGCATGTTCTGCTTACGTCTTGAACTGCGATAGGAATAGTCTTCGTTATCTACCTATGTGTGGGAGTTGCCGGTATGGAGCGAACAATGGTAGAATAATATCGTTTTGTATACGCGAGTACCGAATTTGTGGATGTTAGAAGTTCACCTCCACAACGAAGTCCACATTCATTGCGGATGGTGCGGAGAGATTTGCAGTTGCGAATTTGTTTGCACTCATAACCATCATTTAAGGAGGGATAGTATATTTGAAGAAGGTTATGTGAAGGAAATTTGTAATAATATCGTGAATGTTGATGGAGCGTAATCATGTATATATTACAATTTGTTCTGAAATAAATGATGATGTAATGTGGAAGTAGATTTAATAAAAACAACATGTAACAGTGGTATATGTGAAGAAGTGTGTCAAGGTCAAAAGTGTTAAAAAGGAAAGTTTGGTAGGGAAGGGAAGGGAAAGGTAATTAGGAAAAAAGTTAGTGCAAGGATGGTGTCATCATAATGGAGCGAAAGAGATGATGCCTTTGTTCTGCTGAAGTGCAGAGTAGGCAGGAAAGTGTATGGGTATCATCGATCTCTTAAAGAAGACCCGACTTTTCGCAGAGGTATGAGTGAACCCCCTGACGACAAGGTCGACAGCAGGAGTTCACAACATCGACGTGATACATTCTACAGCTGTGACAAAAAAGTAGAGGTGTGTTATCAAGACATTCTTGACAACAAAATTAGGTTGGATTGTATCAGGCAATTTTCATCATTCAGGATTTCCAACCCTTAATCAGACTTACTTAACTGTAAGTTCAAGAGAAAATGATAATTTATTACATGAACAAGTTCAAAAATTTTGGTCATTAGAAGAACTTCATAACAGGAACCAAGAGCTTTCACAAGAAGAATTGATTTGCGAACAATATTTTAGAGATAGAGTAAATCGAGAACAAAACGGTCGTTTTGTAGTTAGGATTCCATTTACAGATAAGTTATCACAGCTAGGAGATTCGCGGCAAATGGCGTTAAACCGGTATTATAATTTAGAGAAAAAATTTGGTAAGAATCCAGTATTAAAACATGAATATACTATGTTTATAAATGAATATCAAAATTAAAAACACATGAGCGAAATCGCAGAAAACACTTCAAACGTGAGCTCACCGTATTACGTATTTACCCCATCACGCAATAATAAAAAACAGCTTAACAACAAAAATTAGGGTGGTATTCGATGGTTCGGCGAAGTCTGATACAGGGGTATCTTTAAATGATTGTCAATTGGTAGGTCCGAAGATACATAACAATTTAGTTGAAATTTTACTTAGATTTCGATATGTGCTGAAAGCAGATATAGAAAAAATGTACCGACAAATTTTAATTCATTTAGATGACCGAAAGTTTCAAAGAATATTTTTTAGAGAAAATCCATTGGATGAATTATTATTATTTATTCTATTATCTAAATTAGTACATATCGTTCGGGAATCATTAAAAACGAAAATCGATAAATTTTATTATTGGTGTGATTCTACAATCACTTTATGTTGGATTAGGGCCCCTCCAAATCGTTGGAAAACATTTGTGGCGAACCGCGTAGCAGAGGTCCAAAAGTATACAAATAATGTAGATTGGTACCACGTACGATCTCCAGACAACCTAGCAGACTTAGTATCTCGTGTATACCCCACTGAATTAATACAGTCAGATCTATGGTGACATAGCCCATCGTGGTTAAGTCAAGAAACGTATCCGATTCAACATAATTTGGAAGAAAAATTGTTAAATGATTTTCCAGAAAGTCGTAAATTAATTGTTAATGTCAGCACTGCTATTCCTGAATTCGAACTATTTCAAAGATTTTCGTTTGTTAGTAAATTACAAAGAATAGTTGCATATTGTTTTAGATTTTTTAATAATTGCAGAATGAATCAAAATAAACAATTAGGAAACTTGGAGGTCTGAGAATTGGAACATGCTTTAAAAGTATTAGCTAAAATAGCTCAGAAAATGTGTTTTAATGAGGAAATTCTAAACCTACGTAAATCAGGTATGGTTAATTCAAAAAGCAGATTACTTTGCTTAAATACATTTTTAGACGAAGATGGCATAATTCGCGTAGGTGGGAGATTACAAAATTCAGAATTTGATTTTTCAAAAAAGCACCCAATTGTGCTATCATCAAACCATAATTTTACGAAGCTTCTTTTACAAAATGAACACATAAAGCAGCTACATTGTGGCCCGAACTTGTTATTGGCTTCAGTACGGGAAAGATGGTGGCCTATTTCCGGTAGAAGTCTGGCGAGACAAATAGTTCGAAATTGCGTAACTTGTTTTAAAGTTAAACCAAAACCATTTTCACATCAAATGGGACACTTGCCTTACGCGCGAGTACAACCATCCCCGCCTTTCTTTAACTGTGGTCTAGATTATGCCGGGCCCTTTTTAATTAAAGATAGGAGCACTCGAAATTCTAAATTAGTTAAAGCTTATATATGTTTATTTGTGTGTTTTTGTACCAAGGCAATTCACATAGAATTAGTAAGTAGTTTGACTACCAGTAACTTTTTGGCAGCACTAAAACGCTTTATTGCCCGTCGAGGCAAACCACAGAATATTTATTCTGATAATGCAACAACATTTGTGGGAGCTAACGCTGAAATAAAGGATGTGTACAATTTGATTGACAAAGAAAAAACTAGTATAAATAATTTTCTTATTCATGACAATACCACCTGGCATCATATTCCTCCAAAAGCGCCCCATTTTGGTGGGCTGTGGGAAGCCGGCGTAAAATCTATTAAAAAACATTTAAACCGTCATCTTAGTAATTGTCATGTTACTTATGAAAAATTTTTAACAATACTAAATCAAATTGAGGCTATTTTAAACGCCCCTCTTAAGCACCCATTATCCACTGATCCCAATGATGTAAGTCCTTTAACCCCTGGTCACTTCTTTGTTGGACAACCCCTTATCACTGTGCCAGATGTGGATATTCGAGATGTTCCCGAAAATAGATTGGATCGTTATCAACGACAACAACAGATTGTACAAATTTTTTGGAATCGATGGAGCAAGGACTACATCGCAGAACTCCAAACCAGAACAAAGTGGAAGGACATGTACCCCCAATTACTTCAAATAGGATCGCTGGTATTGATCCAGGAATACAATCTTCCTCCATTAAAGTGGCTGGTGGGGCGCATCGTCGACCTTCATCCAGGTCTTGATGGCATTACGCGTGTGGTCACCATTAAACTTCCAACCACCACAATCAAACGTGCAGTGCAAAAATTATGTGTGTTACCTCTTAATTGAATTCGGATAAAAAAAAAACAAACAATGCACTATAAAATTGAATTATACGTGTGGTGTTTTATATTACTTTATCTACAATATTAATTAAATACGTTCAACAATTGTGATTGCAATTCATTTAACTTCTGCTCCACCCCTTCCACTCGCTTTCTACCTTCCACCACCATTCTACAGCTGCTTTCACGACTTTTCTTCAGATCCTCCAACTCTTTCTCTTTCCGCTTTATTTTCATTTGTTCCAAAACTGAAGCATCCTTCATGTCATGGCCCTTTATTTCACCTTCCCGTTTTCGCTTCTCCCGTTGAAGTGTCTTCACTGCTTCTCGTACCTGGTCCACCAGCTTTGAATAATCCAACGGACCGCCCGACACTCTTCTGTTGTGTCCGCTTCTTAGGCATCATACTTACGGATTTACCGCCCCTGCCGGCGTCCGCGATTTGCTAGCCACAGGTACTGCTATCCTTTCCGTGGCTACATCTCCTACACATGATTTTCCTCCACCGACTGTCTTCGTCACCAACTCATCGTTGTGGAAGAACTCCTCCAGCATCGCTGATAGCTCCGATTCGTCCAAGCTAATCACTAACGCATCTGCCGCATCACACTGCTCCAATTCAGCAATTTCACTTAATCTTTTCCTCTATACATGTCTCTTAAATATCTTCAAACCACCCTACCCCCCTCACAGCCTTCACATTCTTCATTTTCTCCCACTCACATTTTCTTACGTTGTTATAATCTACTACACACACGGTCTTCCTCAGTCTTTCTCGAGACACCTCTTGGTTGCCGTGAGTTCACGAGCAGAGTTTTCTCAATGTTATTTTTGCGTTAGTCAATCAAACATCGATAGTAAACACTATATACAAAAACTTTATTTACAACAAATTTACTAAATATTAAAATAAACGGATATCAATTAAAGTGACAACAAACGTAAGCGAACAAGTAGAAGGACAAAGTGTAACTTACTAAAAATATGTGATAAAGATGAACTTATTGTAATACCACCACCAATAACTACCAAACCCAAACAACGGCAAACAAGTTCGCAGAACCGAGTATGGGCAAAAACCCACCAGGACAATACCCCGCCTCGAGCAATTGAGTTCCTAGAACCTACGAAATATGCCGACGCTGTAATTATATGATAGGCACTAGTTGAATGACATTCTATTAACCTATTGCTTGTAACCTTATCTGGAGGCATATTTAAATTGGAGGTATTTCCTTTAATAAATTGAATTATATTCAAAGTTTGTGAATACTAATGATCGATAGAAATAAAATCTAAAATTAAAACTACAACACCTCCGTTAAATCTAACCGATATGATTCGTTGTCCGGACTGCGATACGTCCTTTAGACGATCTGACAATTTAAAACGACATCAAAAAGCTTCGTGTCGTAAACGATTACAGTACCATCCTAATTCCTCGCTACCGAATAAAAAACCGAAATATGCTGCATCAGCCACCTCTTCCGACCGCTGGTGTGAAAGGTGCAAGATACATATTCCTCAATCTTCGTACAACGGTCACCTGCGCACCCTACAGCATAAACAAAATTGTTGTTCACCTCTTGAGGAGGGAATCGGTTTCCTTTCCTCTGCTTTCGCTAGCAGGATTGCTTCGTTTCGTATTACGTCTGCGAAATACCTTCTATCGTATAACGACTTCTTCACCGATGTTCTCGACAAATGCGTGCGTGTTATACGTAATCAGATCCACCTCCACGACACGCTTAAAATAAATCTCGAAGTTTTTGGACGTTACGTGCACGAAACCAAACAGTTGGTTGAAATTAAATCCTTCAACACCAACAACAAAGTTGTGACTCGATCCATCGATCTTCCCAATCTTCTACAAAACTTCTTTGAGATACTTGAGGCTAAAGCGTCAGAATTTCAAGAACGAGAGTCAGGTAACTCATCCTTCTTTAGTATACGTTTCATTTCATTTAACATTTCCCCATTTCTACAGGATGGATTTTAGAAAGGGTTCTTTTCCTTGAAATCAACTTTAACAAGTACAATCCGCTGAGAGCGTCTTCCTACATTCCGTTACCGAAACAAATTTTATTCAAGAAAGCGGTTGTGAATGTGCGAAACGACGATCACGCCTGCTTCGCATGGGCAATTACGTCAGCTCTGTATCCCGCACAAGCGAACCCGCAAAGAACTACTTCCTATCCACATTACTCCCGCACTTTGGACTACGACGGTATCCAATTTCCTATGAAATTAACTGACATACCGAAATTTGAATCGAAGAACCATTGCTCTGTGAATGTCTACGGGACTGAATCCGTTTTGAAAGATGGAAAGTGGACATGGGAAATCGTTGGCCCCCTTTACTACTCACCCATCAAGCGACGGCTACACTTCAATCTGCTCTTGCTCGATGATGATCTAGGAAATAATCACTACTGTTGGATAAAGGACATGTCCCGTTTACTTTCTCAACAACTTTCTAAAACTGGACATCGCAAATTCTTATGCGACGGTTGCCTACAATACTTCTCCACTTTACCTCACCTACATCGTCATCAGCAGCATGCCTGTAATCATGTCTACACCAGCCTTCCCAACGGTGATTTCAAGATGGATAAGATGGGTAGGTTTGTCCCCAATCACATTTTAAAATTTGAAAATTATCAGAAACGTATCAAAGTACCGTTTGTTGTATACGCAGACTTTGAAACCGTATTGCGACCAATTCACACATGTTTTCATGACCTTAACAGGACCGCCACCACATCCACCCACAAACATCAACCTCATTCCTTTGCTTATTTGATGAAGTGCTCCTTCGATGATCGAGATGTTTATGATATTTATCATCGATATTTGAAGATCGTTTCTCCCATGATACCTCTGATAGATGAAGAAATACGTTTCTTCTCCGACGCTACCTCTTGCAATATTTGCGAAGAACCCTTTCTGGACGATGACGTCAAGGTGCATGATCATTGCCATTTGACCGGTAAAGTTCGATTAGGAGCTGCTCACTCCAGATGTAATTTAAATTACAAAATACCCAACTTTGTACCTGTTTTTTTTCCACAACCTCTCCGGATATGATTGCCACTTGTTTCTAAAGGAAATGGCTGTGAACGATGTTAAATTTACCGTAATAGCTCAACATAAAGAAAAATACATATCCTTTTCCAAATTATTACGAATTGATACGGTTCAAACTGAAACAGATGACTCAACACAAACTGTGTTCGTGAAGATTAGATTTCTCGATTCCTTTCGTTTGATGACTTCCTCTCTCGACAAGCTGTCGGATGAACTTGATGCTCATCAATGTTTGCAAGTGAAAAAATACTTTCCCGATCCTAATCACTTTCAACTTATGCGACGGAAAGGTGTTTTCCCTTATTCCTACGTTGATGATGTTGCGAAGCTTGATGAAACAATATTTCCGCAGAAAGACGATTTTTTCGATAAATTGACTTCCCTCCCCGTTTCCGATGACGATTACAAAAGAGCTAGAACTGTTTGGAATACTTTTTCATGTTCAACTCTAGGAGAATACTCCGATATCTATTTGATAACAGGTGTTCTTTTGCTAGCTGATGTTTTCGAGAATTTCCGACAAATATGTCTCACCACCTACGACTTAGATCCTGCTCAGTATTACACAGTGTGGGATAGTATGTTAAAATTCACGCGCGTTAGTTTACAACTTCTGACTGATATCGATATGTTAAAATTTTTTCAAAAAGGGGTGCGTGGAGGAATAAGTCAATGCGTTCAAAGAATGCACTTCGCTAACAACCCTCACGTCCCCGATTACAACGCGTCCGCGCCTACCTCCTACATTATGTATCTGGATGCTAGTAATTTGTATGGACATAGTATGAGTCAAGCACTTCCTATTTCCCACTTCCGTTGGCTAACCCAAGCCGAAATTGATGAATTGAATGTTCTCTCTTTACATGCTTCTTCTGAATGCGGTTAGGTACTTGAAGTAGATGTTGAATGTCCCCAAAACCTCCATGATTTACATGCTGATCTCCCCTTTTTAATTGAAAACATTATCTCTCCTGCTAAAGTGAATGGTAAAGTCAAAAAGCTGATACCGAACCTTATGAATAAGACAAAATATGTTCTTCATTATCTTACGCTTCAACAAGCCCTTCGTAATGGACTACGATTACTTAAAGTTCACAGAGTTATTCAGTTTAAACAGTCCCACTGGCTTAAACCTTTCATCGATTTAAATACCCGACAACGTAATTTGTCTGAAAATAAATTTGGGAAATCCTTCTTCAAATTAATGAACAATAGTGTTTTCGGAAAAACAATGGAGAACGTTGATAAACGAGTTGATGTAAAATTAGTCACTCATTGGCAAAATTCTGGACGCTTTCTTGGTGCGGAAAGTTTAATAGCTAAACCTAATTTCAAAAATTCTAAGATATTCACTCCCAATTTCGTAGCCATTCAGATGAATAAATTACGTATTATTTACGATAAACCTCTCTACGTTGGTTTTACTATCTTAGATTTATCAAAAGTTGTTATGTACGACTTCTACTATACCTTTCTTAAACGAAAATATCAACACAACATTTCGTTGATGTACATGGATACCGATTCCTTCATTTTGAAAGTGTTCACTGAAAACTTTTACCGTGACATTACTGAAAATATTAATCACTTCGATACTTCCAATTATCCGCGCGAGAATAGTTTCAATATCCCCATCACCTCATCTGTTATCGGTAAATTCAAAGATGAATTCCCTAATAATCCTATTAAGGCATTTTATGGAACCGGAGCTAAAGCTTACTGTGTTGAAGCGATTGATCAAATTGTTAAAAAAGCTAAAGGTGTTAAGAAAAACGTTATTAAATTACATCTCGAAATTGACGATTACCTTCGCGTTATTAGGGACGATTCCACCATTATAAAATGTATGAATGTTTTTGTTTCTGACCTTCATACTATGTTCACTCAAATGAAAACTAAAGTAGCTCTTTGCCCTAAAGACGATAAACGTTTCTTGATTCCGAAAACAACTAATACGCTTCCGTGGGGACATTACAATATAAAAAACTCTGAACATTCTGTCTCAAAGTTGAACAGCAAAATTGATCAATTAATCCAAAATTTTAATCAACCGCACACAGACAATTTAACGGTTGGGGAATATTTTATTCAAAAACTTTTTGAAGCTTCTTCACTTCCAGAAGAATCTATTGATAATATTTACGAAAACCTTACATAACAATAAGTGTATAGGCTATATGTGTATATGTAAATAATGCTTCAATATTATATTTCAAACGTTTATCATTACTATTGTTTCTATACTCTCATGTGCTTAAATAAACGATACGATACGGCTTTGTTTTTAACTAACTTTATAAATTGAATTATCTCTCTGAACGTTGAAACAAAACACGGAATGTTTCTGCTGTTACAATTTATTGAGTTATTAACATTAATAATGAGTATATTTTTTTATAATCTTCCGTATTAGTTGATGGCCATTTGCCTGAGTCAGGACCGCTTTGCCAGCCTAGAGTCTTTTCCGTTCCTTCTCGTAAAATGTTTTCTTCTATCCAACTCACCACTGTCTGATGACGACCGTTAATGTTCGGACTTAAAGTATATGGCAGCCGGAACAAATTTATTAGCTTAATACACTTTCCCAAATATTTCGGTTCCGCGTAGTATGCTACATCCATTATTAAATCATCTACACACGTTAGTGGTGTTCTATACGTTTTCTTTACGTTAACGATGGAGAATCTTTTGTTCATGACCAGAACCGATCCGTTTGTCAACATTTCCTTTAGAAAATATACATCGTTCCGCGTATAATTACTATTTGTTTCATTTAAAAAGTCTTGGACATCATCACCGGTTATCTCCACTTTTTCACCACATGCTTTTAAAAAATCATTAACGAATGTATCACACCGTCGTTTTATTACGAATATGAAATACAAAATATAACTTTGAACACACAAATTCAATTCGGTGTATAACCTTTGCTAAACGATTCACGATATTTACTTATTCGTACCCGGTCTCCCACTTTAAACTGAATTCTTCGTGAATCCAATTTTTTCGGATTGTTTGTTCATTTCGTCTATTGACTTTGCTTGGTTTCATTCCGATGGTTCTGTGAATCTTATTGTTGTATTCACTTACTATATCTTGTAATATATTCAACCATTTGTAGGATCCTTGTAAACTGAAGCGCTGCCACATTTTTGATTTTAACGTTCTATTTACCCGTTCCACAACTGATGCTTTCTTTGTGCTATACGTTGAATAATGGTTAATTTTATATTTCTGCATTACTTTCTTCACTTGTTCGTTATAAAAGTCTTTTCCTAGGTCAATTTGCATATTCTTAGGAATACGTTTATATCTGCTGAAAATTAACTGTAAAGCTCTTCCGACATATTCACTTGTTTTCCGTTTTACTGCTTGAGCCCATACAAATTTTGAGAAAACGTCTATTACAACTAAAATATATCGGAAACCTTTATTTTCTCTCGCATACGGAATCATTTCAACTAAATCGGCTTGATGAAGATCATCCAATCCTTTAACAACTACTTTACGGCGTGAGAAATTAATCCTAGCAGGTTTATGCAGTTCTTTCACAACTTCCTCTTTCACGTTAGACATTCCTTTCTGTCGACGACAACTACACAGACGATGCCTCTGTTGGTTTAGAACTGCTCGATTTTGTACTTCTGGCTGCTGTTTGTTCTAAAGTATCCAATCTTACTATAAGATGTTTTGCTTCTTTTTTTAATGACTCCACCATTTTTACTAACTCGTTTTCCATGTCTTCATTCTTTTTATTGCTTACTTCAATTTTTTTCTCAGTAAATTCCATAACTTTTTTGCACTCATCTTTAATCAATGTCTTTATTAATTCGACACTCACATCTACATCTCTTTTCGTGTTTGTCACAATGTCGCTCTTTAGTTTCTTCGACAATTCTTCGTCACCTTTTCTAGCAAATGTTTCTACAGTTTTACATTCCAATGTAATTTTTGCTGAAAGGGTGCCCATGATAATGACGCCATTCTTTTCTATCACATCATTAACCATTTTGGTTATTTGCTTATCCCTATCATTATTATAATTTCTCTTCCCATATTTTTAATTAATGTATCCATTTTATCATTAAATGTTTTCATCATCTTTTGATCACTTTTGGAGACAATTGTTTTTAATTTTTCTCGTAAATCCTTCATCTTTCTATCTCCTTCACTGACAGCGCTATCCTTTACTTTTTCACATTCGATTCTGATATGTTCTTTTGTTAACCTATCCTTTTCGTCTACATATTTTTTTGTAGCTGCATGAAAGCCAGCTGTAGGCTCATTCAAGTGTATAATACGTTTATTAGCCACGTCAACAAAATATAATACTTTGTCGAATGCCTTCCTAATATTCACTATATCATCTTGAGATAAAAGAAGTTTCAGCTTCTTCTCCAAAAATCGTACATTAACAGCATCATGCTCCTGCTGAGGGTCCCCGATTCTTGTTAAGCGGTTATGATTAAAATCGTGAACATTGCTAAATGCTCGCGAATATGATCGTTTTTTTTCTAACGCACGTCCGAACTTATCGATCGCCATTATCTAACTAACCACCCCCACAAATCGTTTATTCGATTATATTAGACTCCCGCAACTCTTCTAAAATTGATTGCATTTCGTTTTCATGATTTGTGTTGCCTGCTTGTTGAGAAGCAACCAATAACTTTAAACGATCACACAATTCATTAACATCATCAAAATATTTGTATTCTATCGGTTTTTCGTTGTAAGTCAACAACGATAAGCCTCCACCTTTAGAAGGCTTCGTTGTTTGCTGCCTTAAATTGTATACTGCTCCCGTACGTTTTAATATATCCGCATAGTCTCTCCGTTCTTTAATTGATGTCGGATATTCAGAACTTAATTTAAACAGTTGCTCGTATAATCCCACAGTACCTGTGTATTTAAATTTTCCATCGATTACGACGTCTGATCCATCAAAATCTATTTCAGAATCACCGATAAAAAATTTATTTGTGTCCCATTCGTATCGAACTTTGTCAAGACGGGGATTCACAACGTCAGTGTTAAATCTATCACCTTCATAGTCTTTAATAATTCCTTCTATATAGTCACGAGGTAGAGGATCGAATTCCTCCAAATATTCTCCAAATCGAGAGCTATTGATATAATCTATATATGCTTTTTTTAATTGTTCGAACTCACTGTCATCCCTTCTTGGGTCAACTTCATATACACTTTCTTCCCTTAAGAAGGAAGGAGGACCTTGAAGTATGGTAGCTGGAGCATTCGAAGGATCAAGTTTTCTAATTTTTATTGGAGTTGATGATGCTGGAATATCAACTTTCGACCAATTAACAACCTCTGGTTTTAATTCCTTTTTGATCTCTTCACCCAACTCAGATTTCAAGTGAAGAAGCGATTTTGTAATTGGTTGATAAGCTTGTTGCAATAGAAGATTCTGTCCTACCATCGATTCCTTTAACATTTGCAGTTTCCTCTTTACTGCTTTCCTAACTTTGATTAGTTCTTTCTTTGCTTTCACATCCATGCTGTTGTTATGGTTGTCTTTTAACAAGTGGTTTCATTTATATTACCTACAGTAATATATATTTATCGAATCCTATGCGATATCTCCCGTCATTTATACCACAATCCTTGTTAATAACTACAAATCCAAATTTTTCTTTCCAACATTCTCCACATATACTTTTAAATTGGTCAAAAGTCATATCTGCAGTAACATGGTCGGAAAAAACGTGTTTTAGATTTAATTCGTCTTGTTTAAACAGTATTATTAAATTAGCATTATCTCTGATTAAATGTTTAGGGATCTGAGCATATGTTTGATTTAAATAAAAAGTATCGATTGAGTTATGCCTTCCCATACTAAAATATTCTCTTATCTTACTCTGATTGTCATTCGCAACATCATCAAAGATGAATACAGAATTAGGTTTCGCCTGTGATGGACCTATTACTTCATCAGAATTTCTAAAAGGAAAATAACCAATTCCAGTAATTGGTTGTAACAATTCATTTAAATATTTATATTTTGGTTGATATAGCGACTTTGAATAAACATAAACGTTTTCAAACCGTAAACCGTTTGGTTGCTCCAAAAGTCCTATAATCACATTTGTTTTTCCACAGTTTGAAGGTCCAGCGACGATGCATCTTATTGTTGATGGTAATAAAGGCCCATGACGATTTATTTTCGCAGCAACGTTGAAGTCGCGATTGGCTATCGGTAGAGCAGATGGATGTTGTACTATCCGCATGTTTCTTCATTATTAAACGATTTTGCTGTGTTAACGAATATATAAATTTAGAGTTAACGTTGCTTATATAGTCAGTTAGTTCGCAATAGTGAAAGCACTCACACCAAACCTAATACATGAAACGCGGCGTTTTGAATAGTATTATAGATAAGTTACCCATTGAAATACACCTCCCAGGTTATAACTTTTGTGGTCCAGGGACACGATTAAACAAACAATTAGCGAGAGGTGATATCGGTATAAATCTTCTAGACGAATATTGGAAATTGCACGATATTGTATACGCAATTTCACCAGACATTTCACAACGTCGAATAGCGGACAAGATTTTAGCGCATCAATCTTTACGAAGACTAAAGTCATCAGACGCATCTATAGGTGAACGCTTTGCAGCTCTCGCAATTGCTTCGGCTATGAAGACTAAGGAGAAACTTGGAATGGGGCACAAACGACGACGACTACGTCGTAGTAAAAAAGGTGGTTCGATTCCGTTGACTAGAATAAATAAGAGAAAACGAATAAGAAAAGGAGGAGTTCTACTGTTTCGCGAACTAGTAGCAACTGCGAAACTTGTTCTTAAGAAAAATAAGCCCTTACAGTTATTAGAGGCTGCTAAAATTGCACTGAATCAAATCCGAAAACTTGGAAAACGATCTAAATTTCCTAGAATCATTCTCATTCCAAAGACAGGTCGTCTTTTACCGTTAATTCCGATTTTTGCGGGACTATCGGCACTTGGAGCTCTTTCTGGTGGTGCTGCTGGAATTGCTAAAGCTGTACAAGATGCTAAATCAGCGCAGCAACAACTAGAAGAAGCTAAAGGTCATAACACTTCAATGGAAGCCATTGCTCTTGGGAAAATTATTTCCATACAACCTTCCCGTAAAGGTTTCGGTTTATACCTTAANTTCGTGTCTCGCTCGAAGAGGTCATTATGTAGTGCTGTCACTGGCCGTTGTGTCACGACAGTCTTTAGTCTGTATTCAAAAAAGCCCATAGATTATACCTTGGACGCCATTTCCTCATAACGTTTTCTGTGCTCGTTGTGTGAATCATGTTTCGTATTCTCTTTGATTTCAAGTAATTTGTTTAGCGAAAAATACACATTTTTCCTTTTTTGAAGATTTTGTTAGATTTTAAGATGCCTAAACGGAAGTTAAGTACGTCGGAGATTGAAAAGTTACAGCGTAAGCTAATTAAGTATCAGAAGAAGGTTCAAGATAACCAAGAATTGTCATATGACGCATCATCAGAATCAGGTAGGTTACAAAGAAATAAATAAGAAATGTTTGTCTTATTGTTGTTATTGGCAGTCTCTTCATCCTGTAATAGGAGAGGACTATACATTTCACTAGTTAGAATAATTAGCATCAAACAGGATAGCAATTCTAACTGCATCTCTGATTGTATTTTTAGAATCAGCTGTGTCGGGTTCTGATGACGAGGCGCTTATTGACAAGAAAGTTGATACTGAAACTGTTGTTGAGAATAAAGAAAATGCCGAGCCATCGGACACTGAGTTCGAGCTATTAGAGGCGCCGGAGGCAGCCATCCTGGAAGCACCAAAGCAGTCCTCCATGAGTGCTTTGTTAGGTACACCCAACTGCAAGAAGGTAAAGGGTGCCTATAAGCTGCAGCCAGATATCGCTAAACTCTGACCGGAATTGATTGAAGCCGGCTTAGACAGAAAGGGTAAAGCTGAGTTACTAAAGAAGCTCCCTCGAAAGGGCCATTGCAAGCTAGAAACCCCTAGCTTGAACGAGGTTATGTCATCACTAATGAACAAGACAGCTAAGACGCGGGACAAGTTTCTAGCGGAAAATCAAGATTTATTAGAAGTATCCCTTATTAATTTGGGTCAGGCTATTGGCTCCTTCTTTGAGTAAGCAGAAGACAGTGAGATGAAAACACAGATCCGTGATCACCTTTGCGATGCAAGCCAGTTGTTGTGCGAGCGCATGCATCAGCTCACCAAGACTCGCCGTATTTATATTTATCCAGCCGTGGAAAAGAAATATAGAAAGTTATTGGAAAATTCGAAAGCAGATTCAACGCTTTTTGGAGAAGATTTGGTGACGCGAATTAAAGCGGCTAATGCTGCTGATAAGTTATCTCAGACCATGAAGGTCGCTTCAAGACAAGCATCAGGAAAAAAGGAAAAGGTCAGACGGGCGTAGTTCAGAAGTCATTTCTTTTTCGAAAGGCCAGAGAAACCAAGCTCGCTCGGCGTTCAAGGAGCGTCATCATCTAGGTCCGTCAACGTCACAGCAGCAACGGAAGTAGGGGTTAGTAGAGTGGGTGGAAGGTTAAAATATTACAAGCAAGCTTAGTCAAATCTTACCACAGATAGAACAATTTTAGAGTTTGTTGAAGGTTTCAAAATTCCTTTTATATCGGAACCGATTCAAAGGAAATCTCCTCAGGAATCATTGGTACGTGAAAGTGTTAAACCCTTTATAGGGGAATCAATTTCAAAAATGATACAATTAGGAGCCGTGTAGAGGGCAATTTCTGTCTTCATATTTTTTAGTACCTAAAAGTAACAGGGAAAAAAGATTCGTTCTTAACTTGAAAAGACTAAATGAATTTATTCATAAGGATCATTTTAAAATGAAGAATGTAAGGACAGCCCTTAAACTTCCATCTAAAGATTGCTTCCTCGCGTCAATTGATTTTCAGGACGCTTATTATATGCAGTAAGTAGAAAATATTTACGATTCGCTTGGCAAGGGAAACTTTACGAATTTACCTGTTTACCGTTTGAGTTAAATGTCGCTCCATGGCTATTCACGAAGTTGATGAAACCAGTGATGAGTTATCTTAGAACCCAGGGCTGGATTTCTACTATTTATTTGGATGATTCTCTTTTGTTTATGCAACAAAAATTTAAAGGTGACTCAGGAGCTCTTCGAATCTCTGGTTTTAGTAGTTAATAGAAAGAAAAGCTGTTTAGTCCATAAAAAACAATGTAAATTTTTGGGGTTCGTCCTTAATTCAGAATTGATGATTCTCTAATTACCTCAGGAAAAGAGAGAAGAACTGGGGTTGATAACCTCCCAATTTAAGCATCAGATTCAATGCTCCATACGCCAATTTGCACACCACACATACACCAAGGAAATATGGAACTGGTGTGACCCAAAGAAAATTTGGTTGTATGCATCGTATATCCCGTCTAGAGAAAACGTCGAGGCTGATGAAGCTTCACGTGCTAATAATATTGATACAGAGTAGGAACTAGCTCCGTGGGTGTTCAAGCAGGTTGTTAAGAGTTTTGGATTCAGAGAAATTGATCTTTTCGCGTCTAATCTTAATTCAAAATTTGAGAAATATGTTTCTTGGCATAAAGATCCAGAGTTCTTCTGCCTCTATGCGTTCTCGCTTGACTGGTCGAATTATGATTTTTACGCGTTCCCACCCTTCGCAATGATTCATCGGAGATAATGGTTGACCAAGCCTGTGGAGTTGTGCTTGTGCCAGAGTGGAAGTCACAACCGTGGTATCCACTATGGTTATAAATGTTACCCGCACCTCCATTGATTTTTGAACCTGGTAGTAATCTATTGCTCTCTCCTTGCAGAAGATTTTAGCACCCTCTGGCAGACAAGTTGTCGCTGATGTTAGATCTCTTATTAGGCAAGCCTACAGGAGAAAAGGATTTAATGACAAAACAATAGTTGTGCTGTTGAAATCAATCACGAATTCTACATTACAACAATACAAGAAGCCTTTGAACGACTGGGCGGTACATTATCAGGAAAAGGATCTAAATTGTTTTGAACCCTCAATNTGTATTAGATTCAGATAATAAGGTCCATCAAATAAACGCTTTGTTACCTAAAATAATAATAAAACTATTTTATGGTAATCCGATAGAATGGTATAGCTTCCATGACTCGTTCCAATCGTTGGTTCATAATGATAAAGCAATTCCCGCGGTCCAAAAATTTCACTTATTAAAAAAACGCGATCCGAGTAGAATTGACTTCAATATTTAATCCCCTAACTGCTTCAGAAGAAAATTATTTTGTAGCCTGGGACTTACTAAAACAACGTTGTCATAGGTCACGCGTAATTGTTAAAACACATATTAAATCACTTCTTGATATTCTTGAAGTTTCACAGGTATCTCCGCAAAGTGTGAGAGCGTTAATGGAAAAATCATTAATGCATGTTAACGCGCTAAAGGCGTTAAAACTACCTATAGATCCATGGAATGCAATATTGGTATATATTGTTACCCAAAAATTAGATAAGTGTACCCGTCGAGCATGGGGAGAACTCTTGAAAGTAAACAAATGCCAAAATATTCAGAATTGATTGATTTCTTGAGTAAACAAGCGCGAGGCGACGAGTTACAGTTGTCGAATAATAATAATCAAATAAATCGGTATAAAAACTTTAATCAGTATTCAAAATCAAACCCTCGAACAAAGGCCTTTGTGAGAGTTCAAAAGGGAACCCACCTTACTTATAAATGTGAAAAGTTTCTAATGCTAAGTCCGCGAAATAAGGGAAATGCCGCGAGAGATCGACGCTTATGTATTAAATGCTTGCATGACAATCACGAAACAAATAAATGCTCTGCTCTCAAAACAATAATAATAAACCAAAGGGTATCAAACAAGTACTAAATATAATACTGATAATCCAACGCCGTGTTATTCTATTACAATAAATACGGAAGTACTGTTAGAAACAGCTCGTATTAAAATACTTGATAACGCCCATGAATGTCGCGTTCTTTTAGACTGATGTTCACAAACACACTTCATATCTGAAAAATTAGCTGCCAAATTAAATTAGAAACGAGAAATTATAGATTTGCCATTTGCAGGTTTAGGACGACTTACATCACGCGCTAAATCTCGCGTCAAAACCACTGCTAAATCACGTACAACACATTTTAAAACACATGTAGAATTTGTAGCCCTTCCTCATATAACGGGTATTTTACCGTCGCGTCCAATAAACAAACACAATTTACTTATTCCTAAAAGTATTCAATTAGCCGATCCGGAATTTAGTAAGCCCGCAGAGATAGTTGCACTATTAGGAACTTTGTTGTTTTATAAACTACTTAGCATCGGTCAGATTATACTTTGCAATAAAATGAATATTATAATTCGTGTCTCGCTCGAAGAGGTCATTATGTAGTGCTGTCACTGGCCGTTGTGTCACGACAGTCTTTAGTCTGTATTCAAAAAAGCCCATAGATTATACCTTGGACGCCATTTCCTCATAACGTTTTCTGTGCTCGTTGTGTGAACCATGTTTCGTATTCTCTTTGATTTCAAGTAATTTGTTTAGCGAAAAATACACATTTTTTTCCTTTTTTGAAGATTTTGTTAGATTTTAAGATGCCTAAACGGAAGGTAAGTACGTGGAGATTGAAAAGTTACAGCGTAAGCTAATTAAGTATCAGAAGAAGGTTCAAGATAACCAAGAATTGTCATATGACGCATCATCAGAATCAGGTAGGTTACAAAGAAATAAATAAGAAATGTTTGTCTTATTGTTGTTATTGGCAGTCTCTTCATCCTGTAATAGGAGAGGACTATACATTTCACTAGTTAGAATAATTAGCATCAAACAGGATAGCAATTCTAACTGCATCTCTGATTGTATTTTTAGAATCAGCTGTGTCGGGTTCTGATGACGAGGCGCTTATTGACAAGAAAGTTGATACTGAAACTGTTGTTGAGAATAAAGAAAATGCCGAGCCATCGGACATTGAGTTCGAGCTATTAGAGGCGCCGGAGGCAGCCATCCTGGAAGCACCAAAGCAGTCCTCCATGAGTGCTTTGTTAGGTACACCCAACTGCAAGAAGGTAAAGGGTGCCTATAAGCTGCAGCCAGATATCGCTAAACTCTGACCGGAATTGATTGAAGCCGGCTTAGACAGAAAGGGTAAAGCTGAGTTACTAAAGAAGCTCCCTCGAAAGGGCCATTGCAAGCTAGAAACCCCTAGCTTGAACGAGGTTATGTCATCACTAATGAACAAGACAGCTAAGACGCGGGACAAGTTTCTAGCGGAAAATCAAGATTTATTAGAAGTATCCCTTATTAATTTGGGTCAGGCTATTGGCTCCTTCTTTGAGTAAGCAGAAGACAGTGAGATGAAAACACAGATCCGTGATCACCTTTGCGATGCAAGCCAGTTGTTGTGCGAGCGCATGCATCAGCTCACCAAGACTCGCCGTATTTATATTTATCCAGCCGTGGAAAAGAAATATAGAAAGTTATTGGAAAATTCGAAAGCAGATTCAACGCTTTTTGGAGAAGATTTGGTGACGCGAATTAAAGCGGCTAATGCTGCTGATAAGTTATCTCAGACCATGAAGGTCGCTTCAAGACAAGCATCAGGAAAAAAGGAAAAGGTCAGACGGGCGTAGTTCAGAAGTCATTTCTTTTTCGAAAGGCCAGAGAAACCAAGCTCGCTCGGCGTTCAAGGAGCGTCATCATCTAGGTCCGTCAACGTCACAGCAGCAACGGAAGTAGGGGTTAGTAGAGTGGGTGGAAGGTTAAAATATTACAAGCAAGCTTAGTCAAATCTTACCACAGATAGAACAATTTTAGAGTTTGTTGAAGGTTTCAAAATTCCTTTTATATCGGAACCGATTCAAAGGAAATCTCCTCAGGAATCATTGGTACGTGAAAGTGTTAAACCCTTTATAGGGGAATCAATTTCAAAAATGATACAATTAGGAGCCGTGTAGAGGGCAATTTCTGTCTTCATATTTTTTAGTACCTAAAAGTAACAGGGAAAAAAGATTCGTTCTTAACTTGAAAAGACTAAATGAATTTATTCATAAGGATCATTTTAAAATGAAGAATGTAAGGACAGCCCTTAAACTTCCATCTAAAGATTGCTTCCTCGCGTCAATTGATTTTCAGGACGCTTATTATATGCAGTAAGTAGAAAATATTTACGATTCGCTTGGCAAGGGAAACTTTACGAATTTACCTGTTTACCGTTTGAGTTAAATGTCGCTCCATGGCTATTCACGAAGTTGATGAAACCAGTGATGAGTTATCTTAGAACCCAGGGCTGGATTTCTACTATTTATTTGGATGATTCTCTTTTGTTTATGCAACAAAAATTTAAAGGTGACTCAGGAGCTCTTCGAATCTCTGGTTTTAGTAGTTAATAGAAAGAAAAGCTGTTTAGTCCATAAAAAACAATGTAAATTTTTGGGGTTCGTCCTTAATTCAGAATTGATGATTCTCTAATTACCTCAGGAAAAGAGAGAAGAACTGGGGCTGATAACCTCCCAATTTAAGCATCAGATTCAATGCTCCATACGCCAATTTGCACACCACACATACACCAAGGAAATATGGAACTGGTGTGACCCAAAGAAAATTTGGTTGTATGCATCGTATATCCCGTCTAGAGAAAACGTCGAGGCTGATGAAGCTTCACGTGCTAATAATATTGATACAGAGTAGGAACTAGCTCCGTGGGTGTTCAAGCAGGTTGTTAAGAGTTTTGGATTCAGAGAAATTGATCTTTTCGCGTCTAATCTTAATTCAAAATTTGAGAAATATGTTTCTTGGCATAAAGATCCAGAGTTCTTCTGCCTCTATGCGTTCTCGCTTGACTGGTCGAATTATGATTTTTACGCGTTCCCACCCTTCGCAATGATTCATCGGAGATAATGGTTGACCAAGCCTGTGGAGTTGTGCTTGTGCCAGAGTGGAAGTCACAACCGTGGTATCCACTATGGTTATAAATGTTACCCGCACCTCCATTGATTTTTGAACCTGGTAGTAATCTATTGCTCTCTCCTTGCAGAAGATTTTAGCACCCTCTGGCAGACAAGTTGTCGCTGATGTTAGATCTCTTATTAGGCAAGCCTACAGGAGAAAAGGATTTAATGACAAAACAATAGTTGTGCTGTTGAAATCAATCACGAATTCTACATTACAACAATACAAGAAGCCTTTGAACGACTGGGCGGTACATTATCAGGAAAAGGATCTAAATTGTTTTGAACCCTCAATCCCACAGGTGGGATTGTATTATTTTATTATTCATAGAAATTTTTGTATAAATTTGAATTCTATAGCGGGAATTTGATAAGGTAGGGTCCATAACAAAACGAACGGTATTATCAAGTATAGCTTCGATTTTTGGTCCCTTAGAATTCTTAGCTCCAATTGTTATCACAATGCAAAAACTATCACAAAAAATTTCAGACATGTGATTTGCAAAGACCCTAAAATAATCGAGTTTCACGGATTTTCAGATTCATCCGAGCAAGCATATGGTGCATTTATATTACAAGTGTTACCCAACCTGAAAGGCAGTATTCTGTGCCTGATAAATATTGACCTGTATGGTTTGTTTTCGAACCAAACTAAAGACAGTCCAGTCAAACGAAAAACTTACTTAAAACAAAACACGAAGTGGAGCTAGACTCTATAGTAAATTGTTGGATGACTGCGTACCAACAATAATTAAATGTCCTTGTCGTAATTACTTCTGACACCAGGGCAGTTTTGAATGAGACTCCGGACTCTCGTTAGAAAGTGTAAAGTAATTATTATTGGTGATCAATGGATAATTACATTATTCACACTTTCAATTATTGTGTCGCGTGAAAATGAACTTTTAATGTTCAAGCACTAAATGACACTTATCCAAATGGATTGCACCTTCACACAATAATTGTCGAAGAATATTCCGTTCATCGACTAATGACTATTGTCACCTCGATGTGAACTTAATGATAATGATGTCTTCGCCAACTAACGAATAATTAGAGTAACACTAATTAAGTCGCCTTGAAATACGAAAAACATTTATTGAGTACTAGCTTACAATTCCTAATATTAATGTAGGTGAAAACGAATGAATGTAGACTGACATAAATCTAGAAAACCATCCCCTTTTATACAACTTTTTACCTCAATAATGGCGGAGGTGGTGATTAGTCACATAATTGATTTATTATATAATATATTCTGTATCAAATTCATGCAACAACATATTTACAGATTTGATTCTTGAAAATGTCAAAACAAACAATAAATAGTGTTATTATTTCTAACGTTAAAGTGAAGTATTGAAAAGTTAGAGAAATTATAAAAAGTTAAGTTATATGGAGCATCACAAAGTATCAAAGATCTCTATCAATTATACATCAAGAATTAGTTAGGAGTTTAACATCAGAAGAATTTTTAGCCGTTTTACGAGAATTCATAGCACGTGGACGGCCCTTTAGTATTTTTTCTGACAACGGAACGAATATAAGAGAGTAAGAAACAAATTGGAAGAGTTAAGACATTTTTTTAAGCAATAAAAATACTCAACGCGAGATAGAACCTTTACTAGCAAATGAAAACATATCTTGGCAGTTTATACTACCTGTTTCACCACACTTTGGCGATCTTTGTGAGGCAGATATAGTCTGTAAAAACGCATCTCAAGAAAATTGCATGTAAATCAAATTTAGATTTCGAGGATATTACACGTTCTTGCCTCAGATCGAATCTATTTTAAACTCCCGACCCTTAAGTCCTTGTCCACCCATCCAAATGTCTTTGAACCTCTGTGTCAGCCGTGCTTCTTAATTGGAAGAAGATCTACCACGTTTCCGGAAGAGAATCTGTTGGAGATACCAGAGAACAGACTGAATAAGTTACAACATTTTTAGAACGTCGAGTACAATCAATCAATCAATCAACTGCAGACCCGTACCAAGTGGAAACAAGAATCACAACAACTCGAATTAAATGGCTTCGGTTTGATTCGAAAAATCAAAGAACCAACTGTGCATTGGGAGTTAGTTCGAGTGATAGAACTATATCCCGGAAAAGAGTTGTTTCTTTCAGAGTAAGCAGCAGTGGTAGTGTTTTTAAACGTGCAGTAAGTGTGTACTTTCAAGGAGGCCGGAATGTTTACATGTTACGTCACATACTTGTTAGTATTTTAATCATAATTGTAAATTTCCTTATTTGTAGGTGTATCTGTTTATTTGTATATTTGTCTCATTGTTAATTTTTTATTAATTGTCAATATAATTCTCAATATTATTGTTTGTAATATCAAGAATCTGCTTTCAGCAAACTTTTCCAAATTCTGTTCGATTCCTGCGCTGTACTTGTGCAAGATCGAAAGAAAATTTATCGCATTTACTTACCTGTTCCATAAAGCTTTCAAACGTTTGGTAAAGTTCACCACTCCGATAATAGCCATGAAGTTTGAACCAGTTTCGGCTGACTCTTATTTCTAGTAGAGATACGTTAGATATTAAGAATTTTGGTATATTCAGAAGAAAACAATTCNGAGCCATCGGACACTGAGTTCGAGCTATTAGAGGCGCCGGAGGCAGCCATCCTGGAAGCACCAAAGCAGTCCTCCATGAGTGCTTTGTTAGGTACACCCAACTGCAAGAAGGTAAAGGGTGCCTATAAGCTGCAGCCAGATATCGCTAAACTCTGACCGGAATTGATTGAAGCCGGCTTAGACAGAAAGGGTAAAGCTGAGTTACTAAAGAAGCTCCCTCGAAAGGGCCATTGCAAGCTAGAAACCCCTAGCTTGAACGAGGTTATGTCATCACTAATGAACAAGACAGCTAAGACGCGGGACAAGTTTCTAGCGGAAAATCAAGATTTATTAGAAGTATCCCTTATTAATTTGGGTCAGGCTATTGGCTCCTTCTTTGAGTAAGCAGAAGACAGTGAGATGAAAACACAGATCCGTGATCACCTTTGCGATGCAAGCCAGTTGTTGTGCGAGCGCATGCATCAGCTCACCAAGACTCGCCGTATTTATATTTATCCAGCCGTGGAAAAGAAATATAGAAAGTTATTGGAAAATTCGAAAGCAGATTCAACGCTTTTTGGAGAAGATTTGGTGACGCGAATTAAAGCGGCTAATGCTGCTGATAAGTTATCTCAGACCATGAAGGTCGCTTCAAGACAAGCATCAGGAAAAAAGGAAAAGGTCAGACGGGCGTAGTTCAGAAGTCATTTCTTTTTCGAAAGGCCAGAGAAACCAAGCTCGCTCGGCGTTCAAGGAGCGTCATCATCTAGGTCCGTCAACGTCACAGCAGCAACGGAAGTAGGGGTTAGTAGAGTGGGTGGAAGGTTAAAATATTACAAGCAAGCTTAGTCAAATCTTACCACAGATAGAACAATTTTAGAGTTTGTTGAAGGTTTCAAAATTCCTTTTATATCGGAACCGATTCAAAGGAAATCTCCTCAGGAATCATTGGTACGTGAAAGTGTTAAACCCTTTATAGGGGAATCAATTTCAAAAATGATACAATTAGGAGCCGTGTAGAGGGCAATTTCTGTCTTCATATTTTTTAGTACCTAAAAGTAACAGGGAAAAAAGATTCGTTCTTAACTTGAAAAGACTAAATGAATTTATTCATAAGGATCATTTTAAAATGAAGAATGTAAGGACAGCCCTTAAACTTCCATCTAAAGATTGCTTCCTCGCGTCAATTGATTTTCAGGACGCTTATTATATGCAGTAAGTAGAAAATATTTACGATTCGCTTGGCAAGGGAAACTTTACGAATTTACCTGTTTACCGTTTGAGTTAAATGTCGCTCCATGGCTATTCACGAAGTTGATGAAACCAGTGATGAGTTATCTTAGAACCCAGGGCTGGATTTCTACTATTTATTTGGATGATTCTCTTTTGTTTATGCAACAAAATTTTAAAGGTGACTCAGGAGCTCTTCGAATCTCTGGTTTTAGTAGTTAATAGAAAGAAAAGCTGTTTAGTCCATAAAAAACAATGTAAATTTTTGGGGTTCGTCCTTAATTCAGAATTGATGATTCTCTAATTACCTCAGGAAAAGAGAGAAGAACTGGGGCTGATAACCTCCCAATTTAAGCATCAGATTCAATGCTCCATACGCCAATTTGCACACCACACATACACCAAGGAAATATGGAACTGGTGTGACCCAAAGAAAATTTGGTTGTATGCATCGTATATCCCGTCTAGAGAAAACGTCGAGGCTGATGAAGCTTCACGTGCTAATAATATTGATACAGAGTAGGAACTAGCTCCGTGGGTGTTCAAGCAGGTTGTTAAGAGTTTTGGATTCAGAGAAATTGATCTTTTCGCGTCTAATCTTAATTCAAAATTTGAGAAATATGTTTCTTGGCATAAAGATCCAGAGTTCTTCTGCCTCTATGCGTTCTCGCTTGACTGGTCGAATTATGATTTTTACGCGTTCCCACCCTTCGCAATGATTCATCGGAGATAATGGTTGACCAAGCCTGTGGAGTTGTGCTTGTGCCAGAGTGGAAGTCACAACCGTGGTATCCACTATGGTTATAAATGTTACCCGCACCTCCATTGATTTTTGAACCTGGTAGTAATCTATTGCTCTCTCCTTGCAGAAGATTTTAGCACCCTCTGGCAGACAAGTTGTCGCTGATGTTAGATCTCTTATTAGGCAAGCCTACAGGAGAAAAGGATTTAATGACAAAACAATAGTTGTGCTGTTGAAATCAATCACGAATTCTACATTACAACAATACAAGAAGCCTTTGAACGACTGGGCGGTACATTATCAGGAAAAGGATCTAAATTGTTTTGAACCCTCAATTCCACAGGTGGGATTGTATTATTTTATTATTCATAGAAAGTTTTGTATAAATTTGAATTCTATAGCGGGAATTTGATAAGGTAGGGTCCATAACAAAACGAACGGTATTATCAGGTATAGCTTCGATTTTTGGTCCCTTAGAATTCTTAGCTCCAATTGTTATCACAATGCAAAAACTATCACAAAAAATTTCAGACATGTGATTTGCAAAGACCCTAAAATAATCGAGTTTCACGGATTTTCAGATTCATCCGAGCAAGCATATGGTGCATTTATATTACAAGTGTTACCCAACCTGAAAGGCAGTATTCTGTGCCTGATAAATATTGACCTGTATGGTTTGTTTTCGAACCAAACTAAAGACAGTCCAGTCAAACGAAAAACTTACTTAAAACAAAACACGAAGTGGAGCTAGACTCTATAGTACATTGTTGGATGACTGCGTACCAACAATAATTAAATGTCCTTGTCGTAATTACTTCTGACACCAGGGCAGTTTTGAATGAGACTCCGGACTCTCGTTAGAAAGTGTAAAGTAATTATTATTGGTGATCAATGGATAATTACATTATTCACACTTTCAATTATTGTGTCGCGTGAAAATGAACTTTTAATGTTCAAGCACTAAATGACACTTATCCAAATGGATTGCACCTTCACACAATAATTGTCGAAGNATTTTCAATATTTTAGTTTGTTTATGCAATAACATATATTTTGTGTTATATGTCATTTTATGTAATAAATCTAGCTGTATTAATGAAAAGTACTTGTCTTGCAATAAGAAATGTATTTAACACAGATACTGCATTCGATTTATATTTAAATTTCGAGCGAAGTCATAACTTCTTTGACAGCGTTGCCACGTATAATTTAACTTAATACGTCTGTTCTAATTATTTGCTAATTATTCTTTTCACACGCTCTCAAGCTCGATTTTTGAGTAACGAAAATGTTCGAAAAATTTTATTCTTTCCGTTGACACCACTGAAAATCTGTGATTTCTCATAAGAATCAACGGTAAAGGCGAAAATAATTTTTTATTAATATCTTGTTTTTGATTCTCTGCAGCTCTTTAAAAATTTAACTGGTTCATTATCTTATTATAATGGACCAATATGCCAAGTTTCATTAAATTCTGAACAATAACTCTAATACCGAGAGTAGGTACTACCTTAATACAAGATTATTGGAGAAAAAAATATTGAATAAAGGCAGACAAAATAGGTATGGGAGGGAAAGGGAAGAGACACTAAAAACGTTAAAAATTAATCAAGAACAGTTGAATGAATGGGAAAGGGTTGGAGTGTAGAGAGAATGGTTAAAAACAGATGTGAGGAAATGATAAGAGAGAATGACTTGAGAAAAATAGCAGAATCCAAATACGTGATGGGATTAAGATGTATGTTATTGGATGATTGGCAAGGAGATTTAATGCCAAGATATTTAGGAAGGGGAAGAGAAATAAATATGTTGGCTAGACTTATAGTAGGAAATGAATGTAAAGAATGATGGACATATTGGACGAAAGAAGAAGAAAGAAAATGTAAGCTATGTGGAGTAAAAGATGTGAATTTAATGCATGTGCTAGGTGGGTGTGAGGACGGAAGGTCAGTAGATGAATGTGTTGAATTGGCGAGAAAGGATGGTAGTGGACTGACCTTATTAAAGAGAATTTTAAAAAATAGAACAGGAAGAGAGCCAAAGGGAAGGAAGAGTGTAATTTGGTTTTTACGTACTATTTAATTTTAAAAGTTTAGGTGAAGGTTTAAGATTTAATAATATCTATTAGTTGGTTTAAATGGTAATCACTAATTATTCTAGGGTATTATTTATTGATTTGTGATATGTTTATAACTTTGGTTTAATAAATGCTACTACTAATAAACGATTACTATTATTATTATTGCTATTTTTACATTTTACGTTTTTATTTACTTGTGTTTAAGTGTTTATGTACAAAATATTATTGGAAGTTTCTGTGCTAACATATAGTAAATATATATGATGTATAAGTGACAAAAGATGGCGGAAAGTGGAGAGTGATCGACGTGACGAGTAACATTATAGTGCGTGGTCTCTCAGAAATTTAAAGTAGTGGTAGCGATTTTGTGATAACAAACAGCTGTCTTTTTGAAGTATAGTTGGAATATACTTCCCGAGGGAACTACTGACAACTGCAGGAACTGAGAGGTAAAACAACGAATAACATTCCGTCGACTAATAATAAATACAGGTCGGGATATGATTTGAGGAATAGAGAAGAAGACATGGACTAGTCAGAAGACTTGGAGCATGTAGATAGTAGTGATGAAATATGTAAAGATGGCACTGACAAGGAGATTGAGCGGCTACCTAACATCGATGGTGTTAATAAAAATAATGAGGTAAATAATTTTGAAGTGGTAATAAGTGAATTTTTGGCAGTTAAAAGTGACATTAGCAAGCTATTTCAGGTAGTTTTAGAATTAAAGAAAGAACCGGAGCAGCGAAAAATGAAGGGAGGAGAGGAAAAACATAAGCTGTTAAGAAACGTTTAAATTCAATGAAAAAACAGCAGAACTGGAGAAACAGCTCTTTTGTAGAGGAATAGCAGGAGAGTAATGGAATTGATGGTGGAGTGTGCAAGGTCGTTGTGTGGAATACTCACGGATCGAGAAAGTTAATAGAAAAAATAAATTGGGACAAACATAAGGCAGATGCTTTTCAAACTATAGTGACGGGCAGAAACCTGATCTGGTATGTAAACTCAAGAAGAGTCTATACGGATTGAAGCAATCCCCGCGTTGTTGGAACAGTAAGTTCGTTTCGTTTTCAAATAAATATAATTTCAATCAATTGAACTCTGATCAGTGCGTATTCATTGGCAAGTTCGCGAATTCAGAAATTTATTTGGCAATTACTTCGAAGATGGAATTTTGATGTCAAAATCAAACGAAGCAATTAAAGAATTGATAACAATTTTAAAAGAAATTTTTAATATAAGAACAAAGGCTTTCACGGTCGGAATCTATAGTAGAATGAAGATTCGGGCTATAGGGTCGTGGTCTGAGTGAACTATTCTGTNAAAAATTTAAAGGTGACTCAGGAGCTCTTCGAATCTCTGGTTTTAGTAGTTAATAGAAAGAAAAGCTGTTTAGTCCATAAAAAACAATGTAAATTTTTGGGGTTCGTCCTTAATTCAGAATTGATGATTCTCTAATTACCTCAGGAAAAGAGAGAAGAACTGGGGCTGATAACCTCCCAATTTAAGCATCAGATTCAATGCTCCATACGCCAATTTGCACACCACACATACACCAAGGAAATATGGAACTGGTGTGACCCAAAGAAAATTTGGTTGTATGCATCGTATATCCCGTCTAGAGAAAACGTCGAGGCTGATGAAGCTTCACGTGCTAATAATATTGATACAGAGTAGGAACTAGCTCCGTGGGTGTTCAAGCAGGTTGTTAAGAGTTTTGGATTCAGAGAAATTGATCTTTTCGCGTCTAATCTTAATTCAAAATTTGAGAAATATGTTTCTTGGCATAAAGATCCAGAGTTCTTCTGCCTCTATGCGTTCTCGCTTGACTGGTCGAATTATGATTTTTACGCGTTCCCACCCTTCGCAATGATTCATCGGAGATAATGGTTGACCAAGCCTGTGGAGTTGTGCTTGTGCCAGAGTGGAAGTCACAACCGTGGTATCCACTATGGTTATAAATGTTACCCGCACCTCCATTGATTTTTGAACCTGGTAGTAATCTATTGCTCTCTCCTTGCAGAAGATTTTAGCACCCTCTGGCAGACAAGTTGTCGCTGATGTTAGATCTCTTATTAGGCAAGCCTACAGGAGAAAAGGATTTAATGACAAAACAATAGTTGTGCTGTTGAAATCAATCACGAATTCTACATTACAACAATACAAGAAGCCTTTGAACGACTGGGCGGTACATTATCAGGAAAAGGATCTAAATTGTTTTGAACCCTCAATCCCACAGGTGGGATTGTATTATTTTATTATTCATAGAAATTTTTGTATAAATTTGAATTCTATAGCGGGAATTTGATAAGGTAGGGTCCATAACAAAACGAACGGTATTATCAAGTATAGCTTCGATTTTTGGTCCCTTAGAATTCTTAGCTCCAATTGTTATCACAATGCAAAAACTATCACAAAAAATTTCAGACATGTGATTTGCAAAGACCCTAAAATAATCGAGTTTCACGGATTTTCAGATTCATCCGAGCAAGCATATGGTGCATTTATATTACAAGTGTTACCCAACCTGAAAGGCAGTATTCTGTGCCTGATAAATATTGACCTGTATGGTTTGTTTTCGAACCAAACTAAAGACAGTCCAGTCAAACGAAAAACTTACTTAAAACAAAACACGAAGTGGAGCTAGACTCTATAGTACATTGTTGGATGACTGCGTACCAACAATAATTAAATGTCCTTGTCGTAATTACTTCTGACACCAGGGCAGTTTTGAATGAGACTCCGGACTCTCGTTAGAAAGTGTAAAGTAATTATTATTGGTGATCAATGGATAATTACATTATTCACACTTTCAATTATTGTGTCGCGTGAAAATGAACTTTTAATGTTCAAGCACTAAATGACACTTATCCAAATGGATTGCACCTTCACACAATAATTGTCGAAGAATATTCCGTTCATCGACTAATGACTATTGTCACCTCGATGTGAACTTAATGATAATGATGTCTTCGCCAACTAACGAATAATTAGAGTAACACTAATTAAGTCGCCTTGAAATACGAAAAACATTTATTGAGTACTAGCTTACAATTCCTAATATTAATGTAGGTGAAAACGACTGAATGTAGACTGACATAAATCTAGAAAACCATCCCCTTTTATACAACTTTTTACCTCAATAATGGCGGAGGTGGTGATTAGTCACATAATTGATTTATTATATAATATATTCTGTATCAAATTCATGCAACAACATATTTACAGATTTGATTCTTGAAAATGTCAAAACAAACAATAAATAGTGTTATTATTTCTAACGTTAAAGTGAAGTATTGAAAAGTTAGAGAAATTATAAAAAGTTAAGTTATATGGAGCATCACAAAGTATCAAAGATCTCTATCAATTATACATCAAGAATTAGTTAGGAGTTTAACATCAGAAGAATTTTTAGCCGTTTTACGAGAATTCATAGCACGTGGACGGCCCTTTAGTATTTTTTCTGACAACGGAACGACTATAAGGGAGTAAGAAACAAATTGGAAGAGTTAAGACATTTTTTTAAGCAATAAAAATACTCAACGCGAGATAGAACCTTTACTAGCAAATGAAAACATATCTTGGCAGTTTATACTACCTGTTTCACCACACTTTGGCGATCTTTGTGAGGCAGATATAGTCTGTAAAAACGCATCTCAAGAAAATTGCATGTAAATCAAATTTAGATTTCGAGGATATTACACGTTCTTGCCTCAGATCGAATCTATTTTAAACTCCCGACCCTTAAGTCCTTGTCCACCCATCCAAATGTCTTTGAACCTCTGTGTCAGCCGTGCTTCTTAATTGGAAGAAGANTAGCCCAGTGAAAAACCTTTAGTTATTAAAAGATAGTACATCAACTGGTATGAAAAAAAAATGGCTGCTGCAAACGTGACATAAGAAATGCATATAAAACGAGTAAATAGGCATATATACAACTTTCAGGTAAGGAGAATGGTGCTGTGAAAGTTACCAAAGCCACAAAAATACAAAATTTTTTTAATTAATTTGAAACAAGAGAATAAAATTAAATAAAAAAATTTTCAATATTTTAGTTTGTTTATGCAATAACGTATATTTTGTGTTATATGTCATTTTATGTAATAAATCTAGCTGTATTAATGAAAAGTACTTGTCTTGCAATAAGAAATGTATTTAACACAGATACTGCATTCGATTTATATTTAAATTTCGAGCGAAGTCATAACTTCTTTGACAGCGTTGCCACGTATAATTTAACTTAATACGTCTGTTCTAATTATTTGCTAATTATTCTTTTCACACGCTCTCAAGCTCGATTTTTGAGTAACGAAAATGTTCGAAAAATTTTATTCTTTCCGTTGACACCACTGAAAATCTGTGATTTCTCATAAGAATCAACGGTAAAGGCGAAAATTATTTTTTATTAATATCTTGTTTTTGATTCTCTGCAGCTCTTTAAAAATTTAACTGGTTCATTATCTTATTATAATGGACCAATATGCCAAGTTTCATTAAATTCTGAACAATAACTCTAATACCGAGAGTAGGTACTACCTTAATACAAGATTATTGGAGAAAAAAATATTGAATAAAGGCAGACAAAATAGGTATGGGAGGGAAAGGGAAGAGACACTAAAAACGTTAAAAATTAATCAAGAACAGTTGAATGAATGGGAAAGGGTTGGAGTGTAGAGAGAATGGTTAAAAACAGATGTGAGGAAATGATAAGAGAGAATGACTTGAGAAAAATAGCAGAATCCAAATACGTGATGGGATTAAGATGTATGTTATTGGATGATTGGCAAGGAGATTTAATGCCAAGATATTTAGGAAGGGGAAGAGAAATAAATATGTTGGCTAGACTTATAGTAGGAAATGAATGTAAAGAATGATGGACATATTGGACGAAAGAAGAAGAAAGAAAATGTAAGCTATGTGGAGTAAAAGATGTGAATTTAATGCATGTGCTAGGTGGGTGTGAGGACGGAAGGTCAGTAGATGAATGTGTTGAATTGGCGAGAAAGGATGGTAGTGGACTGACCTTATTAAAGAGAATTTTAAAAAATAGAACAGGAAGAGAGCCAAAGGGAAGGAAGAGTGTAATTTGGTTTTTACGTACTATTTAATTTTAAAAGTTTAGGTGAAGGTTTAAGATTTAATAATATCTATTAGTTGGTTTAAATGGTAATCACTAATTATTCTAGGGTATTATTTATTGATTTGTGATATGTTTATAACTTTGGTTTAATAAATGCTACTACTAATAAACGATTACTATTATTATTATTGCTATTTTTACATTTTACGTTTTTATTTACTTGTGTTTAAGTGTTTATGTACAAAATATTATTGGAAGTTTCTGTGCTAACATATAGTAAATATATATGATGTATAAGTGACAAAAGATGGCGGAAAGTGGAGAGTGATCGACGTGACGAGTAACATTATAGTGCGTGGTCTCTCAGAAATTTAAAGTAGTGGTAGCGATTTTGTGATAACAAACAGCTGTCTTTTTGAAGTATAGTTGGAATATACTTCCCGAGGGAACTACTGACAACTGCAGGAACTGAGAGGTAAAACAACGAATAACATTCCGTCGACTAATAATAAATACAGGTCGGGATATGATTTGAGGAATAGAGAAGAAGACATGGACTAGTCAGAAGACTTGGAGCATGTAGATAGTAGTGATGAAATATGTAAAGATGGCACTGACAAGGAGATTGAGCGGCTACCTAACATCGATGGTGTTAATAAAAATAATGAGGTAAATAATTTTGAAGTGGTAATAAGTGAATTTTTGGCAGTTAAAAGTGACATTAGCAAGCTATTTCAGGTAGTTTTAGAATTAAAGAAAGAACCGGAGCAGCGAAAAATGAAGGGAGGAGAGCAAAAACATAAGCTGTTAAGAAACGTTTAAATTCAATGAAAAAACAGCAGAACTGGAGAAACAGCTCTTTTGTAGAGGAATAGCAGGAGAGTAATGGAATTGATGGTGGAGTGTGCAAGGTCGTTGTGTGGAATACTCACGGATCGAGAAAGTTAATAGAAAAAATAAATTGGGACAAACATAAGGCAGATGCTTTTCAAACTATAGTGACGGGCAGAAACCTGATCTGGTATGTAAACTCAAGAAGAGTCTATACGGATTGAAGCAATCCCCGCGTTGTTGGAACAGTAAGTTCGTTTCGTTTTCAAATAAATATAATTTCAATCAATTGAACTCTGATCAGTGCGTATTCATTGGCAAGTTCGCGAATTCAGAAATTTATTTGGCAATTACTTCGAAGATGGAATTTTGATGTCAAACGAAGGAATTAAAGAAAATTTTAAAAGAAATTTTTAATATAAGAACAAAGNGGGTTTGAAAGCATCACGCATATAATTTCTTTTACTAAGAGTACACTGGAAAAAGGCGAAAAATTGGCTTTTTGTCATATTAAACAAATTGAAGAATATGTTGATGATAAGATAAGTAATCGAATAATTCGTAAGTCTACTCGGCAAACTTCAGTTACCGATACACCTTACAAACTGGAGTTAGAAGTGAGTTACAATAAATATTTAATAGAGAATGAATGAATTGATGCATTTATAAATAAGATCTTATTATAAAATTGGATTTCTAATTATTTTATTTTATTTTTTTTAGGTTAATGACGAGAGAGAGGTAATACGGGTACAATGTACTGGCATCGCTAAAGAAACTGGCGAATGCAAACACATTTCAGCACTAATTCATCGCATTAACAACGACAGGAGTATCTCTAAAACAAGCGTTCAACAAGAATGGGGCTTTCCATCGATAAACCACTTCACCAAAGAAAAATATTCAAGAGGGGCAACATTGAACGAGCTTTTCCCACAAAAAGTTCTCCAAAATCCTCCACAACCATTGAATTTCATATTAGAAAATTTTGCTGATATTGAATGCCCTGTCCAAAAAAGACTGAAACTTGGTTATAAAAGTGAGGAAGAAGAAGTGTGTATCTTAATAATGAACACATCTCTTTTGCAACGAGAGATGGAAATATTATTCCTATTCACCAAAGACATGATTGCCCATCTGTTGATTGCTGCTGGTCGCCAAAGCATAATCGGAAATAATAAAGTAGCTGTGGAATCAAAGATGACACAATACTATAATAACTTTGTACTATTATCCAATGATGATATTTTTCAGTTATGCTTCCGAACCACCCGGAATCGGAATTTGTTGTACATCAAATAACCTTTTCCACTGAACGAAGGGCGTGCAGAATTTAGCTAGTAAAGGTAGACCATTTTGTTCTATTGAACATACTTTCGTGACTGACAAACAGAAGTCATCAGCCAATATCCTGTAAGATGTATCAAATTTAATTTTCTTCAACGTTTCAAAAATATCAAGCTACGCAATTTTGCACTTTTGAGACATCATTTCCACTATAAACAATTTTAATTGCTTTGAAGATTATCTTCTACATCCAGGAATNGTAGGTAGGTAAACATACCGGTCGACGAGTCTGGGTTTCGTGGAACAAATTTTGCATGTACTTTCCTACCAGGTACAACAGGGTCTCCTATTGAATGTTCAGCTAGTGCCGATTTCTCAGGTTGTAGAAGTCGACAGCAGCGTTCATGTTTGGCAAGGGATTCTAACACTGGCGGATGTTAAAGGGTCCTTAGGATCGTTAGCTGATCTTATAAAGGTTTGTAGCTGTTGTGTGAGTTTAAAGAAAGTTCTGCTGTTATGACGCTTCAATAACTTCCCGATGCGATCCGTGACCGTTTCAATTTATGGAGGGAGGTGTCTCCGGTGCAGTTCTCTTGGGCACGTTTGATCTCCTGTGACGTATAGCCATTGGATTGAAGGGCTTGATCTAGATGGCGGAGTTCTTGATCTAAAAGAGAAGCTTCACAAATGCGTATAGCCATTGGATTGAAGGGCTTGATCTAGATGGCGGAGTTCTTGATCTAAAAGAGAAGCGTCACAAATGCGATTAGCTCGATGAATAAGGGTTTTCAATATGGCTCGCTTATGCGCTGGGCGATGATTGGAGTCTTTCTTGAGGTAACGATCGGTGTGTGTAGGCTTGCGATACACAGTGTGGCCCAGGGATTCATCGGATTTAGTGAACTGAATACTGGGGTGAATGACTGATGTGCAGTAAAAAACTAGCAAGGGCTTCTTCTACATGACTATAGACAACAAACGTGTCATTTACATAACTGAACCAACATTTAGGTTTCAGACCTGCAGAGTTAAACACTTCTGGTTCGAAATGCTTCATGTGGAAATTAGCAATCACTAGACTATGGGGAGTTCTCTTCATAGCTACGCCGTCTACCTGCTCGTAAAAGGTATTATTCTACTGGAAGTATGTAGTCGTGAGCACGAGGCGGAAGAGCGTAATGATGTCTTCAGCGAAGATCTGCTGTATTCAAGGGTCTCCTTGACCGGAACCATAGTGAAGAGGGACCCTACGGAATGAGTCACTCATACCTACATGCAGCTGTAAACGATTGGTGAAATATTTCGCGAGAGCATAGGTGGGAGATCCGATGGCGCTGACAATAGGGCGAAGTGGGATGTCTGGTTTATAGATTTTAGCAGGCCGTAGAGCCTAGGCGGTAGAGCTTCCGATATTATCAGACTACGTTTATCTTCTGCTGGCAGTGACGCATCTTTAATGAGGCTCCTGGTTTTTGCGAGGATTTTGGCAGTAGTATGGCTTTCGAGTAACTTATACGTCGATGGGTCTAATAGATCTAAAACTTTCTGTTGGTAGTCTTTGCTCTTCAGTACTACGGCAGCGTTACCTTTATCTGCAGAGAGAATAATAATATCTTTGTTATTGTTAAGCGTTTTCAGCGAAGTACGTTCGGTGAACGCTCGGTGTGTTCGAATGGCTTGTCAGTGTATTCGGCGCTTTCTGCGTAGTTTTTTTTAGGAGTGGGTACCATACTTTATTCAAATTCAATATTTATTTTACAGTAGTACCAGGCAAACTAGGTCGTAGGTCGTAGGTTTTCTATCACCCACCGGTTAATTTTCTATTAGTCTTCGCGTATTGTGTTCACGCAACGAACCCATTCGTTTAATTAATTCAGTTTTTAACATTTCATACGAACGCTTGTTTCGCGGTATTAGTATAATGTCGCACACTTCTATTTGAAAACATGTCCACTTACACGGAATTTGTTAAAGGCTTTCGGCAACATTTCAGTGGGTTAATACCCCAAATACAGCGCCGTCATGGTGAAAAGACAATATTTGTGGCCACTTAGCAGCAAACCAGAGACTTCCATCTGCCAAAGGTCATATATATTTAACCTCCACCGACGATGTAACTCTGACACGTACCGAACACCCAGTCAAGCAGTGTTCGGACACCAGATCTCGAACAGTGGCCAATGGCGAGACTATCAAGTGGACAGAGCCGAGCACACTCAGGAAAAACAACGATTTCATGGGAATACACACCAGTATCAACAAGCCCGAGCCCTCCCTCACAAGACTAAGGACGCTAAGGACAGCCAAAAACCTAACTATGAATTATGGATAAAGAGAATGCTAAACTTACTGCTTTAGCCCCTTCGGAAAAACCTACGCCGGTGTGGGGTGTATAGCAGAGCTGAACGCCGAGAAGCCCGAACCTGTGGAGGTTCAGCCCACGGGTGAAGAGCATCCATTGGGTGCAAAACCCGTGGGGGTGGTGGTGCGGGGCCAAAAACCCGCCATGTGAACGGTGGAGTGCTGGGCAAGCACGCAGGTGAGGGCGAAGCGACAGGACGGCTGTCCAGCGATGCTCCCCGTACCAGGCACAAGGCGAGAGCCCACAGCCTGGCTAAAGGGGTTGTGACAAAAACTCACGAGTCGGATTGTTCCGAGGAAGAATCCGGCCCGTGGGTAAGTTTAGAAACCGAAGACTCAGGCTAAGGGAGGTAACAAGGGGGGAGAGGCTGCTGAGGGGGTGAGGGTCTCCAAAGCAACTAAGCCGCACCCCTCTAGAAAGGCAAAGGACGGTAGAGGGGCCGTGACCATGGCGGTGGTCAAGGTCGACAAACCAAAACCCACCAAGAGCCCCGTCGTCAAGGTGGAGAGGACCACAGGGCAAAAGCAAAAGCTGGAGAAGATAAGGCAGATGTGGGAGGGCTTCTGTAGCCTTGTCTTCGTTGAAGACAATAACATCTCTAAGTGGTGGCCAAGTTCACCTTGGACAGACACGCCGAGTGCAAGGGCATCCTGCTAGAAGGCCTTGTAGAGAAAGTAACCCCTCGGGTGAAACAATACGTACTAAGCGAGAAACGGGTGTACCTTAGCATGGAGTCGTGCAGGGTCCATGCATAGTGCAATATACCCAGTGTATCTAGAACTGTGTGCCGATCCACCTACCGACTAAATAGACCACGGGACCGCCGCAGCCCCAGTCGACCGGTAACAACAGTATAATTCAAAAATAGTCCCACTTGTTAGAGTTCTTTGAATGAGTGAATGTGTGCGAGAAGAAATATCGTTCCAGCTGTTCATTCTCCAGCGATTCTTGAGCGTAGCACGTATTTTTTGTTTCTGTATCTAAAGACTAAAGTGAAAAATAATATTTATCGTTTGTGCTTGTTGTTACATATATAAAACCGTAAATAGGGGAATTAGGGGGAAATCGGATAGGGTGTGAAACCAGATAGTTGCTGTTTCATTACTCCGCATAAAGCTATCTCGTCCTTGCTAGTAGTAAAATACGCGTGAACGCTTACTTAGTGCTGTTGCAAAATTAATATTTTAATTTTTTTAAACTGTTAACATTAGGTTTAGATTTAACCAACATGGAATATGCCCTCCAGATGGATCTGAGCAACATGAGATGACACAAGGCGGGAAAATTGAAGAACAAACCCCGTTCAAATTCATGCAGTTTTCTAGTCCGACGACATTCCAACCACAATATTACGGCAAATGGTCAAGAACANTGACAGTTGACTCGGTATTGAGCGATGCAGCATTATTTTTAGGGAAGGATCAAGTTGCATTTTTAAGAATGCAACTTGAACATTCAATTAAAATAAAAAAAGAATGGAGTTCCGATGAGCAAAAATTTGCAACATCGCTCTATTATGTGTCTCCGAAGTCATATAATTTCCTCCGCGACGATAAAAAGTTAACGTTTCCGTGGGGGAATTAGGGAGGAAATCGGATAGGGTGTGAAACCAGATAGTTGCTATTTCGTTACTCCGCATATAGCTATCTCGTTCTGGCTAGTGGAGAAATACCCGCGAACGCTTACTTACTGATGTTGCAAAATTAATATTTTCATTTTTTTAAACTGTTAAAATTAGGTTTAGCTATGTGCCACTATATATAGTGTTAGAGATTAAGAAATTAAGTTTAAAGTATATAAAAGATAATTAATAAATGTTAATACAAACAATGTAAATTGAAACCAACGAGTTAGCTTGGTTCTTAGAATAAAAACAGCCTGTCACTGTCGGTCGTAGATCTATCTAAGTTATTGCCTATATTTAAGAAACGAATTTGTATCAACAACACGAGACATAAACAGAAGAGACATTTGGTCGATGTGGGGAATAGGTGTCAGTAAACTAATGTGTATAAAAAAAAACAGGGGGATCATTCTCGTATGGTCGGTTCGCCTAGACGCATGAACTTGAATAAAATCAGTGATAATAAAGTGATTAGCTCTTGAAATGTGTTTTTTTTGTTCTTCTTTAATGAGTCCCGATAAAGAAAATTTCTTACAATAGTTATATTTATAAAAAGTAATGCATATTTAACCTTCTAAAACGGTATATATTGTTACAATAGGCATAAAAATAACGTGTTATTACAATTTGTAAGTATTGTGAGCGTTTGTTCTATCCCTCTTTTTAATTACATTTCAAAAATATGGAATCTCGACTTTGAATTGACTAAGACAGATCTGCGACGTTTGGCATCTCAATTTTACTGAGTGTTAACTGTATAAAGTGTTTTGAATGAAAGGTATGTAGTATTCAGTTATTGGAATTTTTTTTTTTATTAAAACGCTCAACAAAAAAATTGATGTTGTTGATTGCTGCTGGTTGCCAAAGCATAATCGGAAATAATAAAGTAGCTGTGCAATCAAAGATGACACAATACTACAATAACTATGTACTATTATCCAATGATGATATTTTTCAGTTATGCTTCCGAACCACCCAACAGATTGAAACGAAAGAATGGTTCGAAGCAAGAAGAATTCGAATAACAGCGAGTAAGAAAGCGCACCAAATAAAAACAGTGACCCGAACAATCCCTGATTCATTATTGAAGTAGTTTTTAAATCCAAAAATCGTTAAGACTGAAAGCTTAAGTTACGGTATTGAAAATGGAAAAAAGCCTGGGATTGTTATAAAATTAAATGTGATGTTCACGTGTTTCAAGTAGGAATATTAGTGTCGCCCATGCAGCCTTGGTTAGGAGTGTCTGTAGATGGGATAGTTGTAACTGATGGCATAATAGTTAAAATCGTCGAAATAAAATGTCCCATATCATGCCGATCAAAACCAATATGCGATGAAAAAAGTGGGAAATTTAATGTTGGTTTCATTGAAGCATCTACTGATGGTGTAGTTCGACTGAAGAGAATTCATCTANCAGGATAAGAACTGAGCCTTGAACACAAACGAGCTTGATATCTGTAACCTAGAGTAATTGGTACATTTTTATAATTACGTACAACTGGCAATTCTTCAGAAACTGCCAATTCGTCATTACAATGGAGAAATGTGGAACAACAGAGAACTCCGAGGCCATCAAGATTACTGCCACCTTTAACCGTAGATTTAAAAAAAAAAAAGGACTAACTGTTGAAAATCAACATAAATTTATTGCATTTTGGGGTGCATATTTGTACAATGGAACATCAAGAGATCAGTATGGTAATTTAGCTTCCGATTTAATTTCTGAATATGCACAATTATCTGCTGGTCTGTAAATCTGTAAATTTAAGTGNAGAATCAAACGTCAGAAATTCCTAGTCGATACCGGTGCTGACATCTGCGTGTATTCACGTCACTAATACCTGGGGCACGTCCGAAATTCACGTCCACGCTACAAGCAGCAAATGGCACCTACATTGCGACCTATGGTACTATTGTTCTGTCTCTCAATTTAAGCCTACGAAGATGTTTCCTATGAGTTTACGGAACCAATCATCGGTGCTGATTTCCTTGCACACTACCAGTTGCTGGTAGATTTAAGCAATCAACGACTGTATCGATTCACCCACCTCACCACCTCTGGTCAATTAATTAACTGCAGCCAACCCTCCGTTGCTTTCGTCACAGAAACAAAACCGATCATTTCCGTAAACCACTTTGCCATTTCCCTTAATTTAACCCAGCAGCCAGATTACCTTTTCTCAAACATTCAACAAGGCACTACACCAATACTAATATTAGGTATCGCACGTCCCTCCTCCAGCCCCTAGGCATGGTCCCTACATATGGTCCCAATGAAAGACGGTGAATGATGCCCATGAGATTACCGGGCTCCCAATGCGAGAGCAATCCTGTACGTAACATTGATGATTTCACATTTGCATTGGCAAACAATACAACTTTCTGTACGATCATTCTAGTTCGAACCTATAACCAGATTCCAGTTGCAGAAGAAGATATTCCGAAAGAAGCAAGTAATTGTTCGAATTTCCGTACTAGAATTTGGAATTAAGCAACGCCAGCGAAACATTCCAACGCTTTATCGACAAAGTATTACATGGCCTTGACTTCTGATTCGCTTACATCGATGATATTATTCTAGCTATAGAACAAGTACAAGTAAGTGGACACGTTACAATCGATCATATGTATAAAAATAACTAAACTAATAATAATAAAAGATTAGTGTCTCAATTATTATAAAAAATAGTGACAACGTGATAACAGTGGTTTCCCACAGAACATTTCTCCGCTATTTTTGGAATAGAAAGGACGGATATCTCGTCTGCTACCACGAATGGACGTATCACATTTTGGCTCCCACGAAGTTTGCAAAAAAGGACTATTATTGGCACTTTTTTGTTGGAGCTGACTTGTCAGAGGCACCAGAGTAAGGGTCGCAACCCCTTCTTGCACCCTGACCGGCAACTGAACCAAGTTCCTGCAATTAAATCGGCTTTTTAGCATAGAGAGGCGGACCTAACCTTGAATCTGTTTGGATGAAACGTGTACGGCTCGGCCACGTCGGCCTTAGAATAATCGAGAAACATGGAGACAGCGGATTCCACACGCTACAAATGCTGTAAGACTAAAATATCGAAACAATGCGTATGTATTAATTGCGGTGCAATTTTTCATTATTCGTGTCTTGAGCGGCAAAAAAATGTTGTCATTATCGATGCCACGCGTGTGACATGTTGCCTTGCGACTGCTGATCACGATAACTTAATTGTCAAAAATGTGAAAGACCTCACGAACAAACTGCTTGCTGAAAAAGAGAAGAGAATCCAACTGCTAGAGGTCAAAATATCCAATCTTGAAAAAACAAGTGCAAATATCGTTCCACACGTAACTAAGTCATACGCTGAAATCGCTTCCTCAGAAAAAAAAGTACCCCCTATTCTTGTCAAACCAATGGAGCAAACCACAAGAGACACAATTCTGAAAAAAATAAAAAACGAAGTTAAATTACGCGATTTAAACATCTCAGTTGACACTCTCAAAGAGACAAAAAACGGTTCGCTTCTGATTAAATGTAACAACGTCAAAAATAATGAGGCAATGAAAAAAGAGATCCAGAAAATATCAGGCTTGAACTGTGAAATCAAAACCTTAGACATGAAAAAACCGCGCATTAAGATCGTCGAAGTCGACGGCGACATCGACCCGGGAGGCATTAAAAATCTAATCGTCTCTCAGAACTTTCAGAATTACACGAACGATGACCACAAAATCGTTCATGTACTGCATAACAAAAAAAGAGGCACAAAAACAATCTTCATGGAACTAGCGCCCGAGCTATTCCACACGGTCATGAAAAACAAAACGGTCTACATCGGGTGGCAAAGGTGTCGCGTGTACGAAGACTTTAACCTGAGCCGCTGTTTCAAGTGCAACGGCTACGGACACAGCGCGAAGAAATGTCAAAGCGACGTTAGTTGCCAGTATTGTGCGGAAAACCACGACGGTGCGTCGTGCCCCGATAAGGGTAACAAACGTTGTGCGAACTGCTCGAAAACGAACCAAAAATTCGGCACTCAACAAAACCTTGCTCATTTCGCTTTTGACGAAAACGCGTGCGCGACCTATCAATTTTATAAAAAGCGGGTTATAAATCAGACAAACTACTGCTAAACTTTAACTAATGATCCTAACACAAGAGTTACAGACTGAAGTTGAAACGATCGAATGTTCTGATTTAACTCAAATAAGTAACTTAGTACATGATAAAAAAGGTGTNGCAGGCCGTAGAGCCTAGGCGGTAGAGCTTCCGATATTATCAGACTACGTTTATCTTCTGCTGGCAGTGACGCATCTTTAATGAGGCTCCTGGTTTTTGCGAGGATTTTGGCAGTAGTATGGCTTTCGAGTAACTTATACGTCGATGGGTCTAATAGATCTAAAACTTTCTGTTGGTAGTCTTTGCTCTTCAGTACTACGGCAGCGTTACCTTTATCTGCAGAGAGAATAATAATATCTTTGTTATTGTTAAGCGTTTTCAGCGAAGTACGTTCGGTGAACGCTCGGTGTGTTCGAATGGCTTGTCAGTGTATTCGGCGCTTTCTGCGTAGTTTTTTTTAGGAGTGGGTACCATACTTTATTCAAATTCAATATTTATTTTACAGTAGTACCAGGCAAACTAGGTCGTAGGTCGTAGGTTTTCTATCACCCACCGGTTAATTTTCTATTAGTCTTCGCGTATTGTGTTCACGCAACGAACCCATTCGTTTAATTAATTCAGTTTTTAACATTTCATACGAACGCTTGTTTCGCGGTATTAGTATAATGTCGCACACTTCTATTTGAAAACATGTCCACTTACACGGAATTTGTTAAAGGCTTTCGGCAACATTTCAGTGGGTTAATACCCCAAATACAGCGCCGTCATGGTGAAAAGACAATATTTGTGGCCACTTAGCAGCAAACCAGAGACTTCCATCTGCCAAAGGTCATATATATTTAACCTCCACCGACGATGTAACTCTGACACGTACCGAACACCCAGTCAAGCAGTGTTCGGACACCAGATCTCGAACAGTGGCCAATGGCGAGACTATCAAGTGGACAGAGCCGAGCACACTCAGGAAAAACAACGATTTCATGGGAATACACACCAGTATCAACAAGCCCGAGCCCTCCCTCACAAGACTAAGGACGCTAAGGACAGCCAAAAACCTAACTATGAATTATGGATAAAGAGAATGCTAAACTTACTGCTTTAGCCCCTTCGGAAAAACCTACGCCGGTGTGGGGTGTATAGCAGAGCTGAACGCCGAGAAGCCCGAACCTGTGGAGGTTCAGCCCACGGGTGAAGAGCATCCATTGGGTGCAAAACCCGTGGGGGTGGTGGTGCGGGGCCAAAAACCCGCCATGTGAACGGTGGAGTGCTGGGCAAGCACGCAGGTGAGGGCGAAGCGACAGGACGGCTGTCCAGCGATGCTCCCCGTACCAGGCACAAGGCGAGAGCCCACAGCCTGGCTAAAGGGGTTGTGACAAAAACTCACGAGTCGGATTGTTCCGAGGAAGAATCCGGCCCGTGGGTAAGTTTAGAAACCGAAGACTCAGGCTAAGGGAGGTAACAAGGGGGGAGAGGCTGCTGAGGGGGTGAGGGTCTCCAAAGCAACTAAGCCGCACCCCTCTAGAAAGGCAAAGGACGGTAGAGGGGCCGTGACCATGGCGGTGGTCAAGGTCGACAAACCAAAACCCACCAAGAGCCCCGTCGTCAAGGTGGAGAGGACCACAGGGCAAAAGCAAAAGCTGGAGAAGATAAGGCAGATGTGGGAGGGCTTCTGTAGCCTTGTCTTCGTTGAAGACAATAACATCTCTAAGTGGTGGCCAAGTTCACCTTGTGCAAGGGCATCCTGCTAGAAGGCCTTGTAGAGAAAGTAACCCCTCGGGTGAAACAATACGTACTAAGCGAGAAACGGGTGTACCTTAGCATGGAGTCGTGCAGGGTCCATGCATAGTGCAATATACCCAGTGTATCTAGAACTGTGTGCCGATCCACCTACCGACTAAATAGACCACGGGACCGCCGCATCCCCAGTCGACCGGTAACAACAGTATAATTCAAAAATAGTCCCACTTGTTAGAGTTCTTTGAATGAGTGAATGTGTGCGAGAAGAAATATCGTTCCAGCTGTTCATTCTCCAGCGATTCTTGAGCGTAGCACGTATTTTTTGTTTCTGTATCTAAAGACTAAAGTGAAAAATAATATTTATCGTTTGTGCTTGTTGTTACATATATAAAACCGTAAATAGGGGAATTAGGGGGAAATCGGATAGGGTGTGAAACCAGATAGTTGCTGTTTCATTACTCCGCATAAAGCTATCTCGTCCTTGCTAGTAGTAAAATACGCGTGAACGCTTACTTAGTGCTGTTGCAAAATTAATATTTTAATTTTTTTAAACTGTTAACATTAGGTTTAGATTTGTGCCATCATATATAGTTATATTTATAAAAAGTAATGTATATTTAACCTTCTGAAATGGTATTTATTGTTACTATAAACATAAAAATAACCTGTTATTACAATTTGTAAGTATTGTGAACGTTTGTTCTATCCCTCTTTTTAATTACATTTCAAAACTATGGAATCTCGACTATTTGAATTGACAGACAGATCTGTGACGTTTGACATCACATTTAGCTGAAAGAAATAATTTAAAACATCCTTTTAATAAAGAAACTGGACTCGCTGGTTTACATTGGGTTAGTGGATTTATAAACGACATTCTCAATTGTCACTAAGATTAACTGAAATTATCAGCTGCACGAGCCATGGGCTTTAATAGACCTGTAGTGTCATCATTTTTTAACATTTTAGATATACTTTACGTTATTCACGCTTTCAATACCACGCGAATTTATAACATGGATGAGACTAGATTGACCTTTGTACCAAAAAAAACAAATGAGAAATATTATATCGGTGAAGGTAGATGTGCAATTCGATGGTTGTTCATTTGGTCAGGTGTTATTCATATTGTAATTTGTTACAATTCAAAAACTTCCAGATTATTTGTTCGTGTTTATCGCTGTCGCGACATTGTTTATGTTATTGTTTCAGCGACTGGTTTTTCGCTGCTAGTAATAGGTATTAATAATGATTCATTCATTTGCCTGCTTGTATTCGATAATGTAATCCGGATTATTCCCGCGGTACTGAATGTATAAGTTTTATAATAATCATTGAAAGAATAAACGTTAAAACTTAGCAGCTCTCTTATTGAGCAAAGCACGCTGTACAGTAGAAAACATTGCAGTAGTTTCGGCTGAAAGGGGACAAGTGGTAACGGCAGTGCTTTGCTATTCTGCAGCTGCACATTGTGTTTCACCTCTTATGATTTTTCCTCGATCACGAATAAAAAATGGGCTTTTGGATGGTGCACCACCAATCACAATAGCACAATGCCACCCAAGTGGTTGGATGCAACAACATATTTTCACCGAATGGTTGCGTCAATTTATCGGAAATTTAAAACCAAGCAAAGAAGATCCTGTGCTTCTTATCTTAGATGGTCAATCCACTCACACTAAGAACCTAGAATCTATTAATTTAGCTCGTGCTAATGGTGTCATAATGCTTTGCTTGCCACCTCACTGCACGCATTGCTTACAGCCACTCGATGTTTTATGGGGCCTTTGAGCACATTTTACTCGCAAAAGGTCCAATTATGGCTTCAAAATCACCCGGGGCGTGTTGACACCCAATTTCAAATGGCATCTTTGTTTGAAACTGCTTATAATCGTGCCGCTACTATACAAAATGCAATGTCTGCTTTTACCAAAACCGGAATTTGCCCCCTGAACCTCAATATTTTCACAGATGTGGATTTTACACCATCACAGACTACAGAAATATCATTTGTAATAATCACAAATGAAATTTCTCAGGATCCATTGCCTCGAGAAAGAAATCCGTCTCCGCAAGTAGGAACATCTACACAAGGACAAACGTTTTTAGATTCTATGTCTTGTATCACCGAAAAACATCATGCCGATTCCTCATTTAAAAAGATCATGCAGCTATCAACGCACTTTTGACTAAATCGCCCTAGAAAAATGAACAGAAAAGGCTTCGCCAACAGTTCTTAAAATAAAATTTAAATGCAAAGGTAAAGGTATGGAATAGAGGACACACACAATTTCTGTGCCATCCACGCGGTCTGGCCGCTATGTCGGAAAATTTATAGGGGCCATTTGGTCAAGTCGTCTACCGCTTAACGTTCAAACCATCATTGCAATTATGCGGGACAAGGGTCTAGATAAAACAGTAGAGGCAGCTGATTCCATCATGAAAGCAATCCTAACGCAAACCACAGCCGCAGCTAATCTCACGACCAGTTCCACTTTGGAGTCTATTCCAACCTTAACCAACATGGAATATGCCCTCCAGATGGATCTGAGCAACATGAGATGACACGAGGCGGGAAAACTGAAGAACAAACCCCGTTCAAATTCATGCAGTTTTCTAGTCCGACGACATTCCAACCACAATATTACGGCAAATGGTCAAGAANTGCACGAATACGTAAGAGACATCAAATACGCATGGAAAATCGCGAAGCAGTAGATCTATGGATGGCAAATAGAACTCCAATTGATAAATAAATCAATCCTAATTTCATTCTCATCAAGAAAAGGAGAAGCATGTCATTTTTCAATGTCAACCCATTGTAACAATTTCCAACTGCTTCCAATAATAACTGAAAACGGCTAAAACACACTTCTACAAGATCAATTAAAGCTTGTTCGTCTTTCATAAATGAAAACCCATGAAATCCTTGCTGACATATTAGTAATGACTCTTTATGATCCGAAGAGTTTGGTCCTACTTGTTTATCAGCATATTGTACAGAAGGTCCACATCCTACTTCGGCTGCCTTCTTTGACGTTATGATTACTTTTACTGATTTTTTGATTGCGATAATTGCTTGTGTCCCAGATTCACAAGTTTCTCCATAATTACGTATCGAACAAAACACATTGATATGGGTTGAGTTCACTTCATCTTTATAAAATCAACTTGTGTAGCAGCAGCACGTCAGCAGAATTCAACGGAATCCCTACAAGAATTCGAGGCCGATATTGCGAGACTGTCTCGACTGGCCTATCCTAATACTCCAGAAGAATTGATGGAAAGTTTAGCAAAGGAGGCATTTACTGATGGTCTTCAAGACAATCACACTCAACAACGAATACGCCTTGACCGACCTAAGACGCTATCTGATGCATTGGCTCGTGCACTGGAGCATGAAACTGTTAAACGGGCCTATAGCAAACAGGGAAAGGTTCGGCTTCTGTGTGAATCATCTTCAAGTTCGATAAAGAAACTCGAAAGCTAAGATGTTGGAGTTACGGCGAACTAGGTCATAAGACGAGGCAGTGCAGGAAAAGTACTCCTTCCCCAAGTACTCGACGTCAACCACACTGCAAGCAGTTGATCGAATGGAAAAGAATGAAGAAGCAATTCGACGCGTCACGGTAGTCGATGACGAGTGGTTACCTGAAAATATAAAACATGACCAAGAAAACGACCCGGACTTGAAGAAGGTAATCCAATGGAAAAGAGACGGAAAACGACCAGCGTGGTAGCAAATTTCTTCCCGTACCGAAGTACTAAAATCGTTATGGGCTCAGTCAGACTCAATGAATTTGGAGGATGGTGTTGTTGAAAATCCAGATGCAGAGGGAGACAGAAAGCAACTGGTTATTCCTCGAAATAAGGTCAGAGAGGTGTTGCAGTATTTTTATGGTGGATCATCTGGTGGCCATTTTGGAGTGAATAAGATGCTTGGGAAAGTTCGAGAGCAATTTTATTGGGTGAACTGTAAGGAAGGTGTCAAGAATTGGAGTAAGAAGTGTACCACCTGTGCCACGAGTAATGGACCACAGAAAAGGTTAAGAGCGCCAATGCGTCAATACAATGTCGGTGGCCCCTTCGAACGAATCGCAATCGATGTGGTGGGTCCATTCCCAGAGTCCGAGAAAGGTAACGAGTACATCGTGGTCGTTATGGACTATATACACCTGCCAGTGTCCTCTTTGGAAAGGAGTTACGACTACCTTGTGACCTCAAATTCGGCTTTAAACCAGGAGATGACTTGGTTGGAGAAGATTATGTTACCGACCTCCGAAGAAAGCTTAACGATATTCACGAGTTGGTTCGTCTGCATACGCATATTGCTAGTGACAGGATTAAAGAAAACTACGATATCAAGGCTACAACAGGTGGTTACCAAACTGGAGATCTTGTTTGGTTGTATAATCCTCGTCGTCGCAGTGGACTATCACCTAAGTTCCAACAGAACTGGGAAGGACCCTATGAGATAATGAAGAGGATTAACGAGGTGATCTACCGAATTAAGAAAACTCCAAATGGAAGCCGAAGGTAGTCCATTTTAATCGCTTGGCTCCATTCGCCGGAGCAAATGAAGAGGAGGCGCGGGCCAGATTATTAAGAACTATTCCTTCCGAGACGACATTCGAAGAGTTCATAAAGGAAGGCCTCCATGTTAACAGAAGATTTGGAGTGACGCAAGAAATCCGACGAGACCTCTTTGCTATATCCAAGGAATATTCCCTGGCCCATTGCGTTTCAAAGGATCTCAGAATGAGCCGTGGTATCGCGTCCGAGTTCAAACGCAGTTTTGGCGGTTTGGAACATCTTGAAGACCAAATACAGAAGGGAAAAAGACTGTTGTGCTTGCCTGACGGATTACGCAATATATATTACCTAGTAACTAAAGGAAGATGCTCTGATAACCAAACTTATAGAGACCTTTGGGACGCAGTAATGGAACTCTGAGGACATCTTCTGGAGAAAAATGTACAGAAGCTGACAATTCCGAAGCTAGGTTGTGGACTGGACTTGGAGGATCGTACGGAACATGATCGAAGTCCTGTTCCGCCGTACTGGAATAGACATTTTGGTGTGCATTAATAACCCGAATCGGACCAATCATGAGAAGACCGTGGACTGTTACTTCTATTTCCGGAGCGGATGTCGTGAAGGCGAGAATTGCAGATTCCGGCATGATCCTGCGAAATGGAAAGTGAAAATTTTCCGGGACGAAACATCCTTAAAAAGAGGGCAGTGTAGCTAGCACGAGTGTGTTTGTGTGTGATCGGGCATACGTGTGTGTGAACGGCTTATCGATTCTCTGACTAGCCGCTGGCGCTTCTTCATCTGCGCCGTATTTGTAAACGTGTGTGTCGTACCTGCATTCTGGGAAAGCAGGTAAATAATTCAAAGAAAAGGAAACTTTTCCAGACGGTTCGAGAAGGTTCCCGAAAGGAAGCAAAAGAGCATTTAAAAGAAGAGACGATCGCCGAGAGAAGAGTAGAAATAAACTGACCGTTGCAGAAGTGAATCAAGAAATAAAATGACAGTGATAGAAGTGAAATAAATAGCGCAGTGAATAGTGATATATCAACAGTAGTGTAAATTGATGGAATAATTCATAACCTAAGTAGTAATAATTTAATAGTGTTTTTAGGTTCCTTAATAATTATTGTAAATAAATAGTTTGGTCGTGATCAGTCTTAAAGTTAATTTTGTTAAACCCACGAACATTACAATATCTTCACTTTCTTGTTGCATGTGATCGTTTAGCACATCATTACTTCGATTGTTAAGCGTAGCTTGTTCAACTACGGAACCACTTGAATTTTCACTTCTTTTCATTGCTCTGACAAACCTGTAATCGAAAAAAGAAGTTTTGAGTACTGTAAAAAAAATTAATAATTTCATTTTTTTCCTATACATAAACAAATGACATACCTATTTTGGGCTTTTAATTGCACTGTTTTAGTGGTCTTTTGCATTCCGTAATATTTTTCTGGAAATATTGTCGGAAGATATGAAGGGCTATTGTTTTTAATTACAAAAACATAACATCAGACCAATATTAGTAAATAAAATGAATCTGGGTTCTCTATTAGTAAACAATAAGGAACGACAAGAAAACTTGTGAGAAAAGTGGTGTATATGAAATTAAATGTAAAGATTGTGATTCTATATATTTAGGTCAAACGGGTCGTTCAATAAAAACACGTTTGGTTGAACATCAAAAAGAAATAGCACAACACTCTAAAATACAAATTTAGTAAACCATTTCATACAAAACAATCATACATTATATATAAATATTTTCAAATTGCTACATACACATGGTAAAGGAAAAAGATTAGATTTATTAGAAATACTAGAAATCACAAGAGCAAACAACAATAACAAAACTTTATTGAATGACCAAATAGATGTTGGGGTATCCCCAATATCAAAAGTTCTTACAGCTAGAAGAGATTCAGAATAATAATATGAATAATATTTAGGTAGTTCGTTCCATTTAAAAGAAGAAATTTACTCATTTAAGTTAGTTTACAATATAACTCTTTGATAATGGCATAACAGCCGAAACATATGTTAGAGGATTAAATAAAGAAAAAATATAGTGAAACAAAAGTCACTAATACCTGAGGCACGTCAGAAATTTACGTTCACGCTACAAGCAGCAATTGACACCAACATACCGACGTATAGTACTATTGTTCCAATTTAGGCCTATGAAGATGTTTCCCATGGCGTTTCATTATAGTAATGTCATGAAACCAATCACCGGTGTTGATTTTTTTGCACACCACCAATTGCTGGTAGATTTAAGCAATCAAATACTCCTGGATCGATTCACCTACCACACCACCTCTTGTCAATTAACTAATTGCAGCCAACCGTCCGCCACTTTCGTTACAGATACGAAACCGACCATTTCCGTATACTACGATGTACTTCAGCATGTCCCTTCATTAATTCGACCCAGTGGCCAGATCATCCTTTCAAAACATTCAACAAGGCACTACATTAATACTACCCCCAGTCCACCGGTAGTAGTTCGGGACTGTTTCTCTGCAGCCATGAAAGAATTTAGAACGTTGCTACAGTTAGGTATCGCACGCTCCTTCTCCAGACCCTCGGCATCACCACTACGTATGGTCCAAAAAAAAGACGATAAATGACGTCCATACGAAGATTACCGGGCTCCCAACGCAAGTACAATCCCGGAGAGATATCCTGTACGCAGCATTAATGATTACACACTTGCATTGGCAAACAGTACAATTTTCTCTACTATCGATCTAGTTCCTGCCTATAACCAGATTCCAGTTGCAGAGGAAAATATTCCGAAAACATTAATTACAACACTGTTTGGTTTGTTCGCATTCCGTACGTGAATTTTGGATTACGCAACGCAAACGAAACATTCCAACGCTTTATCGACGAAGTATTACATGGCCTTGACTTACATCGATATACTGGTCGCAACGAAAAATGCTAAACAACACAAGCAGCATTTACACACTTTATTTACTCGTCTGCATTCCTACAGCATATTACTTAAGCAAACGAAATGCAGATTTGGTAAAGAAGAAGTCTCTTTTATAGGTTATCTTGTCTCGGCAAATGGAATAGGCCCTTTACCCGACAGAGTGACAGCAATCATCAACTTCCCCAAACCAAGTACCGCAAAAGATTTCTGGGTATGCTCAACTTCTACAGAAAGTTTCTGCCCAATTCTGCCCGCATTCATTCTGCTTTGAATAAACTTCTACTGTGGAAACTAAAGGGAAATGCCCCACTTTAGTGAAATCCCACAGCCGACGAGGCATTCAATTTAAGCAAAAAGCAACTGACGCAGACTACTCTACTGCACCATTCACAACCAGATGCTACTTTAGCAATTGTTTGTAACGCTTCCGATCGTCACTTGGACGCTGCGTTACATCAATTCCACAATGGCACTTGGGAGCCCCTTACATTTTTTCCTCCAAACTCTCTAACGCTGGAGCTAAATACAGTTACGTTCCCTAACACATCCTGGCGTTCGTGTTTCCATAAAACTTGTGACTCAATTATTCATTTGGCCATCTGCTAACGAAGATTGTGTCAAATGGGCACACGAATGTCTTCCTTGTCAAAAAGCAGCGTTTCTCCACCATTGGGCAAATTCGAATTGCCGTTAGAAAAAATCGGCCACGTCCACATTAACATAGTTGTGATGCTACACTCGGAAGGATACCGTTGTTGCCTCACGCGTGTAGACAGACGTTAGCCCGAAGCTTTTCCCATGACAGATTAAGAAGCCATAACAGTAGCACAAACATTCTACAAAGGATGGATCTGTCGTTTTGGGGCACCCTTAAGGACCACTACGGACAAAGGTTGACAGTTTGAGTCCCAACATTTCAAGGAGCTGTGGCTTTTAACAAACTCAAAACATATCCAAACAACGGCATACCACCTCTCAGCAAATGGTTAGACCAGATAAAAGAATACGTTCATCCACCAAGATCTATAATCAATAATTAGTTGAGTATGTCCTGATTCGACGGGATGGTCCAAAGATCCCACTGCATTTCTCATACGATGGTTCATAAAATGTGCTCAAATGAAAGGACATTCATTCGTTATTCACATATATGTGTATCATATATATGATTCAGATTTTAAGAAAATGTGCTACAGCGATACGTGTAATGGTATTTAACACACTTCAAAGTATTCTATACGTGTTAGATGATTATAAATTTCATAAAATAACACATGTTAAACTTGAAAAATCTAATCGCAATACACAATAAATCTCATATGTATATATTATAATAGCTATTTTATAGGAGGGGTAATTGTAAAATATTCATACAAGTAAGATAGGTTTAAAACGATATAATTGAACTTGTACATTAAAAATACATATAAATAACCAAGTTTTCAAAACTAAATATATCATTAGTATAACTCTATTTGCTGATGATTCAGAAATGGTACATATTTAATGTCCATGTAATCAAAAAGATAATTCATGTGGGAAATTTAATGTTTCAACATCAATTACAGATTTTTCATTATTCAAAAATACTAATACTACTAATTTTATATGCATTTAATTTTGAATTACAATTTTCAGTTGTATACAATGAAACCAAAAGTAACTTTCCTAGACTAAAATTTTCAGTCTTTCAGCGCCTCTGAGAGCGTCTCTCACAGTCTTTCACAATCTCTCAGTTATTGCCTAGGTGTTTTTATGGATCTCTTACAGTCTCTGTATGAGAGACTCGAACGATAAAATTGTTAATTCAGAGATTCGAGTCTTTCACAGAGAGACTGAATGGCTAAAACTGAAAAATTGAGAGACTCGAGTCTTGTAGAAAGACTGGGAAATATGTTGAATGTCCAAATATTTCTATTACAGGATAGTTATATTTTTCTTTCCTAAAATCATTACCTTTTTTTACCTATATTATATGTGTATATTATTTGCACGTGTGTTAAGCGATTGTCGGCATCCGCTTTCAAGTATTGCGCCGCCTATAAAAACTTGTTTGTCGGTAGTAGCGGCCGACATTCGTAAAATGGATGAATCTACGTATAAGAATTTGTAAGACTTTTAGTCATTTGAATCTTCTGTTCCAACCAGTGTAGACGCTTTTGTTAAATAAAATACAGTCAAAAACAGCAGCACTTTTTAAACAATAAAAAGGAGCACGCACACATCCTATTGGACTTTTCTTATCATTTTGACGTTTTCTTAGTTTTTAAGGCTTACGTCTTAAGGAAAAATTTATTCATAGCAATAAACATCCGAATTT
>NW_020438869.1:878687-884665 GCF_000699045.2 Agrilus planipennis | reverse complement strand
TCTATCCCTACAGTTGTACTGTCTTTAATGATGTTGATGGCGTCTTCGATGTATAGATTAAAAAGTAGCGGTGACAGTGTGCATCCCTGCCTGACTCCCTTCCTAATATTTACTTCTCTACGTTGCATCCCTAGCTCTATAACTGCCTGTTGCTCTTTATACAAACTAAGTATCACTCTTCTATCTTTAATTATTTAACATCTTGTCCCATTTAACATTGTCAAAAGCTTTTTCTAGATCTACAAATCCTATGTACGCACTCTTTCCTTTTTCTATCGTTTTCTCTATTGTTACCCGTAAAACTAGAATGGCCTCCCGCGTTCCTCTATTTCTTCTACACCCAAATTGATCTTCCCCTAATAGTTCTTCCGCCCTTTTTTCCATCTTCCTCTGTACAATTCTAGTTATGATTTTAAACGCATGGGAAGCTAATTTTTCGAAATGTCTCGCACCTATCCGCGCCCCTCTTCTTAGGTAATTTTACTACTACGTTCCGTTTATAATCCTCTGGGACTTTCCCCGTTTCGTAAATGTAACTAACCAACTTAAACATACGATCTCTAACCTCTTGTCCTGCATGTTTTATAATTTCCCCCTGTATCCCATCTACACCTGGCGCCTTATTATTCTTTAAAGTTTTCAATGCTACATCGAACTCTTCTCTCATTATGGGATAACCAAGCTCATGTATTTCCACACTATCTTCCTTCTCTAATATATCTCCTAACTCAGGGCCTGCGTAAAGGCTCTCTAAATATTCTTTCCACCTATCTGCCTTTTCCTCATTTTCTATCAACATGACTCCTGCCTCGTTTCTTATATTATTACTACTGTATCCTACATCTCTAAAATTCCTTTTAATTATATTATAAGCCTCATCGGTTTTACCTNTAAATATTAAATAAAGAAAAAATATAGTGAAACAAAACCAAGTGCTTTTATTTAATGAATTATGTAGAAAACAAGTTGGTGCAGTAGCTTCGGCTGAACGGAGACAAATGTTAACGGCAATGCTTTTCTTTTCTGCAGCTGGACATAATGTTTATCTTCTTGTGACTTTTCCTCGGGCACGAATGAAGAATGAGCTATTGGATGGTGCACCACCAGGCAAAATAGCTGTATGCCACCAAAGTGGTTGGATGCAACAACATACTTTCACCGAATGGTTGCGTCAATTTATCGGATATGTAAAACCAAGCAAAGAAGATCCTGAGCTTCTTGTCATAAACGGTCACTCCACTCACACTTAGAACCTAGAAACTAATAAGTTCGCTCGTGCTCATAGTGTCATTATGCTTTGCTTGTCACCTCACTCGCACGCATCGCTTACAGTCACTCGATGTTGGTTTTATGGGACCTATGCGCACATTTTACTCGTAAGAAATCCAATTATGGCTTCAAAATCAAAAATAATCATGCCACTACTATACAAAATACAGTGTCTGCTTTTACCAAAACTGGAATTTGCACCCCTGAACCTCAATATTTTTACAGATGTGGATTTTGCACCATCATAGACTACAGAAGTATCATTTGTAATAACCACAAATAAAATCTCTCAGGTTCCATTGCCTCGAGAAAGAACTCTGTTTCCGCAAGTAGAAACTTCTACACAAGGACAAACGTTTTCCGATTCTATGTCTTGTATCACCGAAAAATATCATGCCGATTCCTCATTTAAAAAAATCATTCGGATATCAACGCGTAGAGGAAAAGCCGCAATTTTGACTGAATCGCCCTATAAAAATGAACTAGCTGAAAAGGCTTAGCCAACAGTTCTTAAAAGAAAATTTAAAGGCAAAGGAAAAGGTATGGGATATAAAACACACATAATTTCTGTGCCATCTACCCGGTCTGGCCCGACTCCCGCTTAACGTTTAAACCATCATCGCAATTATGCGGGACAAGGGTCCAGATGAAACAACAGAGGCAACTGATTGAATCATGGAAGCAATCCTAACGCAAACCACAGCCGCAGCTAATCTCACGACCAATTCCACTTTGAAGGTCATTCCAACCTTCACTAACATGGAATATGCCCTCCGGATAGATCTGAGCAACATGAGATACCACATAGCGGATAAATTGAAGAATAAACCCCGTTCAAAATTACGCATGGGAACGACTGAGGCCCACACAGCACAACGACGTCTGTTTTTATCAGACAGAATCACACCTCAGAAATTTCTAGTCGACACCGGTGCTGACTTCTGCGTGTATCTCAAGTCACTGATACCTGGGGCACGTCAGAAATTCATGTTCACGCTACAAGCAGCAAATGACACCAACATACCGACATATAGTACTATTGTTCCAATTTAGGTCTATGCAGATGTTTCCCATGGCGTTTCATTATAGCTGGCGTCATGAAACCAATCACCGGTGTTAATTTTCTTGCACACAACCAACTGCTGGTAGATTTAAACAATCGAATACTCCTGGATCGATTCACCTACCACACCACCTCTTGTCAATTAACTAATTGCAGCCAACCGTCCGTCACTTTCGTCACAGATACGAAACCGACCATTTCCGAATACCATGATGTACTTCAGCATATCCCTTCATTAATTCGACCCAGCGGCTAGATCACCTTTTCAAAACATTCAACAAGGCACTACATCAATACTACCCCCGGTCTACCGGTAGTAGTTCCGGATTGTTTCTCTGCAGCCATGAAAGAATTTAGAACGTTGGTACAGCTAGGTATCGCACGCCCCTTCTCCAGACCCTCGGCATCACCACTACGTATGGTCCCAAAAAAGACGATAAATGACGTCCATGCGAATATTACCGGGCTCCCAACGCAAGTACAATCCCGGAGAGATATCCTGTACGCAGCATTGATGATTACACACTTGCATTGGCAAACAGTACAATTTTCTCTACTATCGGTCTAGTTCCAGCCTATAACCAGATTCCAGTTGCAGAGGAAAATATTCCGAAAACAGTAATTACAACACCGTTTGGTTTGTTCGAATTTCCGTACATGAATTTTGGATTACGCAACGCAAGCGAAACATTCCAACGCTTTATCGACGAAGTACTACATGGTCTTGACTTACATCGATATACTGGTCGCAACGAAAAAATGCTAAACAACACAAGCAGCATTTACACACTTTATTTACTCGTTTGCATTCCTACAACATATTACTTAAGCAAACGAAATGCAGATTTGATAAAGAAGAAGTCTCTTTTATAGGTTATCTTGTCTCGGCAAATGGAATAGGCCCTTTACCCGACAGAGTGACAGCAATCATCAACTTCCCCAAACCAAGTACTGCAAAAGATTTCCGGGTATGCTCAACTTCTACAGAAAGTTTCTGCCCAATGCTGCCCGCACTCATTCTGCTTTGAATAAACTTCTACTGTGGAAACTAAAGGGAAATGCCCCACTTTAGTAGAATCCCACAGACGACGAGGCATTCAATTTAAGCAAGAAGCAACTGGCGCTACTACTGCACCATTCACAACCAGATGCTACTTTAGCAATTGTTTGTAACGCTTCCGATCGTCATTTGGACGCTGCGTTACATCAATTCCACAAGGGAACTTGAGAGCCCCTTACATTTTTTCCTCCAAACTCTCTAACGCTGGAGCTAAATACAGTTACGTTCCCTAACACATCCTGGCGTTCCTGTTTCCATTAAACTTGTGACTCAATTATTCATTTGGCCATCTGCTAACGAAGATTGTGTCAAATGGGCACACGAATGTCTTCCTTGTCAAAAAGCAGCGTTTCTCCACCATTGGGCAAATTCGAATTGACGTCAGAAAAATTCGGCCACGTCCTCATTAACATGGTTGTGATGCTACACTCGCAGGGATACCGTTGTTGCCTCACGCGTGTAGACAGACGTTGGCCAGAAGCTTTTCCCATGACAGATTAAGAAGCCAAAACAGTAGCACAAACATTCTACGAAGGATGGATCTGTCGTTTTGGGGCACCCTTAAGGACCACTACGGACCAAGGTTGACAGTTTGAGTCCCAACATTTCAAGGAGCTGTGGCATTTAACACACTCAAAACATATCCAAACAATGGCAAACCACCTCTCAGCAAATGGTTGAACCAGATAAAAGAATACATTCATCCACCAAGATCTATTATCAGTCGAGTATGTCGTGATTCGACGGGATGGTCCAAAGATCCCACTGCATTTCTCATACGATGGTCCATAAAAAGTGCTCAAACGAAACGGACATTCACTCGTTATTCACATATATGTGTATTATATATATGATTCAGATTTTAAGAATAGATAGAAGCGATACGTGTAATTGTATTTAACACACTTCAAAGTATTCTATACGTGTTAGATGATTATAAATTTCATAAAATAACACATNTAAAAGTTTATTAAAAATTACTCTACATGAACAACGAAAGTGGATTGAAAATGAGGCAGATAGAATCATAGATATCGTTCAAAAATATCCAGCATTGAAGTACTACAAAATGGTAAGCAATAGAGATTAACAGGTCGGACGAAGGAAGCTGGCGAGCGGTCGCGTAGGTACTTGCCCATTTATGACTTATTTGGGTTAAGTTTCGCGAAACCGATACACAAATAAGCTTTCAATAGGCGTAAACTACGGTATTAATACAGATAGGACAGTAGCGTACTAGGAAGTAATATAACTTACATAACTTACCAAAAAGAAAAAATAAACCTGAAGCTTTTGTTTTACAGTTAGTTTTCATATTCACTGTCATCATGGGAATCGCTATCACTGTTACCAACATGAACAATTAGTTCTTCTGTTTGTATTTCTATTACTTGCTCACTAATTCCTGCTTTTAAATATTTAATCTACGCCCCTGATAAGAATACTGAATAAAGAGGGCTGCAATCGTTATACCTAAAACTGCCTACTTTTGTCCCCGCGCATCCACGCCATTTTAAAATTTCCGCCAGCTTCCAGCGTGAGGCCTGTAACATTTTCCTGAANAAAATATGGGTTCAAAGTACTCTTCCTGATTTCCAACTATAAAATCCTTCACTAGAAAATATTATTATTGGAATCATCTCAGCATATTTTGTTTGGCATCGCAAGTACCCGCCAGCTTATTCTAATATATTTCGTTACATCGAACACGAATTATTCAGAACAAAAGTTTGCAATAAAAGCATTTCAATATCAAAGTTTATGCAAAAAGTGGATAATCCTTTAGAAAATGAATAAAGACATTCTATTTTTACATCAGTAATATTTATTAGATTAATTTTCCACGTTTTATAAAACGTGTTTCCTCAACACGTGTTATACGTATCTGTACAATTTATAACACGCTTCCGAATTTCCCATTTTATACCAAACACGTTTTAAAAAAACTCGTTTACTGCGTGTTACATAATCACATTTTAGCGTGTTTTAATACGTACTCGTATGTCACACCTTGAAATGTGTTTAAAATGACTAGGTACATCGAAAAAACACGTAAATGTGTGACGATGTAACACACTTAGCATTTGCAGTGTAAAGCGGTTGAAAGAAAACTGATTTATTTCCATAAAATAAATTGTACCTATTTGTGCTAGGCTTAGTCAAGTGAAACCAATAACCCAAAAAAAAGCAGATAAAATTATCTAAAATAAGATTTACTAACTAGCATCATATTATTAGTTTGACAAATCAACCTGAAGCTAGTACAGAAAAAGGTGACTGTCTTATTTGTAGTCTTCCAAATAATGCATCATCATAAGGTCGTCAGTCCTAAGACTGGTTCGACACGTACCTCCACTCTTTCCTATCCTGAGCTAAACTTCGCATTTCCGTAAAACTAGAACAACCCACATCCTTAACTATTTGCGAACAGTAATCTAATCTAGGTCCACTTCTACCCCTCCTAACTCCTGTTTCTGCCTCTAATATGTCTCTGACTAGACCTTCATGCCTGAGAAGGTGTCCCACCAACCTATCTCGCCTATTTTTTATTGACTTCCATAGAGTCCTCTGTTCTCCTATTCTTTC
>NW_020438869.1:874386-876435 GCF_000699045.2 Agrilus planipennis | reverse complement strand
AAACATTACAAAATAATTAACGAATACGAAATTGCACGATAATATATATATGTAGGTATTTTATTTCTTATTAATAGCTGTTTGAATAGTTTGTGAATTTTTGTTCCCATTAAAATCAATACAGAAGACATTGAAAAACGACGAACTAGGAGAAATTGTAATTAAAAAAAAGGTGCAAATTTAAGCGTTGTTGTGACTTTTGTTGAGATACATTTCAGACTGTATGACTTTTACTGCCTGAATCTGCCAGGGGTAAATAATTTATATTGTTGCATATGCATCTGACCGATCCGATGGGACTTAAACCTTGACGAAACTCTTGTACAAACTAGAGTGGGTGAATCGGCTTGCGAGTTTCGATGATTTAGGAAGAGGAAGAGGACAGCAGCTCTTTCAGTACTCAGGGTTGCAGAGATTATGAGGATCGGTATGGCACTCTGACGCACAATACTGCGATGTAGAAGGCGACGGGAAACCACCACATTATGATCCCGAGTACAACATACGCAAAAATTAAATGATGGAGGTAAGGGCGAGGAGTACTAGGGGGATGTCATCAATAAGAGCAATAGGGTTAGGTGCAATATTTCACGAGTCGGAGGGAAATGAGTCAGACGAGGATGCACACTGTCATCGCTATTTTTTAATCTATACATCGAAAACACGATCAACATCATTAAAGACAGTATAGCTGCAGGGATAGATATACAGGGGCAAAAGATTAGTAATCTTAGGTTTGCTGATGATATAGCAGTATTAGCATCTAGCAAGGAGGACTTAGAGATTGCTGTAAATAAAATGGGAGCGATACTGACAAAACACTACTGTATAAAAATCAATAAAAGTAAAACTAAAGTACTGGAATGCAAGGGAAGAAAAAGTAGGGAAAGAGCGAATATAAAGATAGGAAGCTAATTTTAGGTATCTAGGAAGTCAGAAAAGAAAAGGTTAGGAGCGTTCGAAAAGTAGTGTTATAAGCGAATGATGAGGATACCGTGGAAAGAGGAGGTTAGAAATGAAGAGGTATTAGAAAGAATAGGAGAACAGAGGACTCTATGGAAGTCAATAAGAAATTTGCGAGATAGGTTGATAGGACACCTTCTCAGGCATGAAGGTTTAGTCAGAGACATATTAGAGGTAGAAACAGGAATTAGGAGGGGTAGAGGGAGACCTAGATTAGATTACTGTTCGAAAATAATTAAATATGTGTGTTATTCTAGGTTTAGGAAAATGAGAAATTTAGCTCAGGATAGGAAAGAGTGGAGGTATGTGTCCAACCAGTCTTCGGATTGACGACCTTATGATGATGATATGCATCTGAGAAGGCGGCTCCAATACACAAAAAAATGACACTATTTGATAACAATTTTTCTCTTAACGAGTGTTTCAGAACCTTGTATAAATATCTATTCTTTAGAGAATATTGGTTCTCTATTATATATAGCTAATGCTACCTGCCCAGACATTTCATACGCAGGGAATGTACTCAGTAGGCATCAAATCAATCCTACTGTAGACGACTGGAAGTGTGTTAAACAAGTTTACAGATATTTGAAGGGAACGAAAATTCAGGGACTCAACTTCGTATGAGAACGAGAAGATTTACAGGCTTTTTCGGATGCCAGCTTCGCAGATTGCAAGGGATCTCTGACGACGTGTGAATTTGTTTTCTATAGAAATTCAATAGCATGGAAAACTCATAAGCGAACTTACGCATCATTGTCCACTTACCAAGAGGAGTATATCGCCAAGAGTGTAGCTTCTGAAGATGATGCTAAATACCTCTTACATTTTAATGAAACTATGGTGTGATAATAAGCCCGCCAAACCAAGTGCCAAGACGGAAGGAGGCACTAAATTAAGGTATTGTAGCGACCACGAGCGTGATTGTGTGCGATCGGGCATACGTGTGTGTGAGCGGCTTATCGATTCGCCGACTAGCCGCGGACGCTTTTCTTCATGTGCGCCGTATCTGTAAACGTGTGTGTCGTACCTGCGTTCCGGGAAAGCAATTAAACCGTTCAAAGAAAACGAGACTTCTCTGGACGG
>NW_020438869.1:866019-874173 GCF_000699045.2 Agrilus planipennis | reverse complement strand
ACAAGCGGTAACAAAGCGGAACTTCAGTGGCGGCTCGCGGAGGCGAAACGTTCCTTTTCGAAGACGAATTGTCGCAAATCTTGAAACGTGAATTGGAAGAAAACAGTAAAAGTTTGAAACGTGAATTGGAAGAAAACAGTAAAAGTCTGGAAAATAAATTGGTAGAAAACAGCAAAAGTTTGGAAAATAAATTAGAAGAAAAATTGGAAGAAAATAGTAACAGCTTGAAACGTGAATTGGAAGAAAACAGTAAAAGTTTGGAAAATAAATTGGAAGAAAATAGTAAAAGTTTGAAACGTGAATTGGAAGAAAGTAGTAAAAATTTGAAACGTGAATTGGAAGAAAAATTTAATAAGAATATTCAAGAAACAGAAGAGAAGATATAAGTACTGGAAGAATTGATTTTTAATGGAAAGACAAAACCAATCGAAGGGGATGTTGGCGCATCTAGTACACTCAACGAAGCCAGCCATATCAGCCAAGGAAGCGGCATAGAGTCAAGAACACGAGTGAAACCATCAACTTTTGACGGAAAGCCCTCGTGGACACACATACCACAAGCAATTCGAGGCGGCTGCTAAGGCGAATAACTGGGCGCCTGAAGAAAAAGCCACTGCGTTGACCGTTGCACAGATGCATGTGACATTTTGAAAACCTTTTCCCCGGAAGAGTTGGCGGATAATGAACAGTTGGTAAAACGGTTGGAGTTGCGCTACGGCGAGGTTCATTTAACAGCAGTGTATCACATCCAACTAAAAACCCGTCAACAGAAACCAACGGAATCCCTACAAGAATTCGAGGCCGATATTGCAAAACTGTCCCGACTGGCCTATCCTAATACTCCAGAAAAATTGATGGAAAGGTTGGTAGTGGAGGCATTTACTGATGGACTTCGGGACAGTGACACCCAACAACGAATACGCCTTGACCGACCTAAGACGCTAGCTGATGCATTGGCTAGTGCATTGGAGTACGAAACTGTTAAACGGGCCTATAGCAGACAGGGAAGGGTTCGGCTACTGCGTGAAGAAACGGATTCGTCAGAATCTCTAGAAGAAACCGTCTACCGAAACATCTCCAAGTTTGATAAACACGAATGCTAAGATGTTGGAATTGTGGCGAGTTAGGTCACACGAGAAGGCAGTGTAGGAAAAGTACTCCTTCCCCAAGTACTCGACGTCAACAGCAGAAAAACTAGATAGCGTCGACGTAACAGGGCAAACTTTGACCTGCGGATAAAAAGACCCCGAATTTATAGCATTTACGAAGACCTTGAAGCACCAGAATGACAGTCTATTCCTAAGTGGAAAAATAAATGGCCGAAGATGCGTGTTTCTTTTGGACACTGGGGCCACTAGGAGCATAGAGAAACCCGGCGTAATTGACGGTTCTAACCAGGTTGTGTCAACGAAGTGGGTTCTGCGTACGGCTACCGGCGAAAAAGCGGTTTTTCATGGCGAAGCTAACGTCTCACTTCAAATCGGTAAGGCTGTCTTTGACCATCGAGTGCTTGTGGCAGATATTGAAGATGACGTAATTCTTGGGCTGGACGTTTTACAAAAATACGATTTTGACATGAATTTAAGAAGACGCATTCTGAGACTAAATGGCGAAGAATTCTATTTCAACAAAGATAGACAGGAGGCTGTATCCTGAAAGGTAAATTCTGAAACAGTACCTGTTGAAATAAGTGGAATGATGGACAGACATTGTAGGAATCTAACCAGTGAGCAGAAATGCAAGTGCAACATCTACTTTGTCAGAATGCCGACGTCTTTGAGACAGACAAGAATGGTAGGGGAAGGACCAATATCGTAAAACACAAGATCAATACCGGAAATGCGCAGCCTATTCGTCAAAGACCTAGACGATTACCCCTGGCCAAAAAGGAAGAAGCAGAGCGAATAATCCACGAAATGCAGGAGACTGGCATAATTGAGCCATCCTCAAGTCCATGGACATCACCGGTTGTATTGATAAAGAAGAAGGATGGAACAACCCGTTTTTATGTGGATTACCACCAGCTCAACAACGTAACTAAGAAAGATAGTTATCCACTCCCACGGATTGATGACACCTTGGATATGCTTTCTGGTTCGAAAATGTTTTCCACACTCGACTTGAAGAGCAGATACTGGCAAGTTGCTTTAGATGCTGCCGACAAGGAAGAGACCGCATTCTCGATCGGCAAGGGCCTTTGGCAGTTTACAGTTATGCCTTTTGGTTTATGCAATGCCCCGGCGACGTTCGAAAGGTTGATGGAGAAAATCTTGAGTGATCAAATTGGAAGGACCTGCTTGGTATACCTGGATGACATGATAGTGATTGGAAGCACCTTTAATGAACACCTGCAGAATTTGCAGGCGGTATTCCAGCGGTTACGTGAGGCCAATTTGAAACTCAGCCCGAAAAAGTGCCACCCCACCTTTTCCGCGAGGAAGTTTCTTACTTGGGACATGTTGTGCCAGCGAAGGGCGTGGCCGTGGATCCAGAGAAGATAAAGACCGTGAAAGAATGGCCAGTGCCAGAAAATGTCCACGACATAAGAAGCTTCTTGGGATTGTGTACTTATTATCGTCGCTATGTTTATGGATTCGCCAATATCGTCAAACGTTTGACACGTTTAACCGAAAGTGACCGCAAATTTCATTGAGACTCGGATTGTCAAACGGCATTTGACACTTTGAAGCAGGTTTTAATCACAGCCCCCGTATTGGTATATCCTCGGCCCAATGGGAGCCATTTTTTCGCAGTTACAAGATGGCCAAGAAAAGGTAATCGGCTATTTTAGCAAGACCTTATCAAAAGCCGAAAGAAACTACTGCGTCACTAGGCGAGAGATGCTGGCTGTAGTCAAAGGTGCAGAACACTTTTATAAATACCTGTATGGACGAAAATTCACCCTACGCACCGATCATGAAGCTTTAAAGTGACTTCAAGAATCCGGAAGGCCAGGTTGCTCGATGGATTGAGAAGCTACAGGAATATGATTTTGACGTGGAGCACCGGCCTGGAATCGGACACAAGAATGCCGATGCGCTTTCCAGAAGATCTTGTCAAGCAGACTGCAAGCAGTGTGATCGAATGGAAATGAACGAAGAGGCAATTCGACGCGTCAGGTAATCGATGACAAATGGTTACCTGACAATATAAAACACGACCAAGAAAACGACCCGGACTTGAAGAAGATAAGATGGAAAACGGCCAACGTGGCAGCAAGTTTCTTCCTGTACCCAAGTACTAAAATCGTTATGGGCTCAGTGGGACTCAATGGTGTTGGAGGATGGCATCCTGAAGCGTGTTGTTGAAAGTCCAGATGGAGAGGAAGATAGGAAGCAACTGATTATTCCTCGAAACAAGGTTAGAGAGGTGTTGCAGTATCTTCATGATGGATCATCTGGTAGCCATTTTGGAGTGAATAAGACGCTTAGGAAAGTTACATAGCGATTTTATTGGGCGAAGTGTAAGGAAGATGTCATGAGTTGGTGTAAGAAGTGTACCACCTGTGCCGCGAGTAAAGGACCACAGAAAAGGCCAAGGGCGTCAATGCGTCAATACAATGTCGGTGGCCCCTTCGAACGAATCGCAATCGATGTGGCGGGTCCATTCCCAGAGTCAGAGAAAGGTAACAATTACATCGTGGTCGTTATGGACTATTTTACCAAGTGGGTTGAAGCCTATGCCCTTCCGAACCAAGAATCGGAAACCATAGTTGAGGAGCTGGTGAAAGAGTTGATCAGTCGTTTTGGGGTGCCCTTGGAGTTGCACTCAGACCAAGGGAGGAATTTCGAATCGGCTGTACTCCGTGGAATATGCGAGCTCTTAGGAATAAAGAAAACTCCAACCACTCCACTCCATCCACAATCGGACGGCACGGTTGAACGAATGAACCGGACTTTGATTAAATATCTCTTCAAGGTAGTGTCTGACCACCAAAGGGACTGGAACCGCTATTTGCCTTTATTCCTAATGGCATACCGTTCATCTGTCCACGAAACGACTGGCCAAACACCTGCCAGTGTCCTTTTTGGAAGAGACTACCTTGTGACCTCAAATTCGGCTGTAAACCAGGAGACTTGGCTGGAGAAGATTATGTAACTGGCCTCCGAAGAAAGCTTAACGATATCCACGAGTCGGTTTGTCTGCATGCACAGATTCCTAGTGACAGGATTAAAGAAAACTACGACATTAAGGCTACAGCTGGTGGTTACCAAACTGGAGATCTTGTTTGGTTGTATAATCCTCGTCGTCGCCGTGGACTATCACCTTAGTTCCAACAGAATTGGGAAGGACCCTATGAGATAGTGAAGAGGATTAACGACGTTATCTACCGTATTATGAAAACTTCAAATGGGAAGCCGAAGGTAGTCCATTTTAATCGCTTGGCTCCATTCGCCGGTGCAAATGAAGAGGAGGCGCGGGCCAGATTATTAAGAACTATTCCTTCCGAGCCCACATTCGAAGAGTTCATGACGGAAGGCCCCCATGTTAACAGGAAATTTGGAGTGACGCAAGAAGTACGACGAGACCTCTTTGCTACATCCAAGGAATATTCTCTGGCCCATTGCGTTTCAAAGAATCTCAGAATGAGCCGTGGTATCGCGTCCGAGTTCAAACGCAGATTTGGCGGTTTGGAACATCTTGAAGACCAAGTACAGAAAGGAAAAACACTGTTGTGCTTACCTGACGGACGACGCAATATCTATTACTTGGTAAGTAAAGGAAGATGCTCTGATAACCCCACTTATAGAGACCTTTGGGACGCAGTAATAGAACTCTGCAGACATCTTCTGGAGAATAACCTACAGAAGCTGGCGATTCCAAAGCTTGGTTGTGGACTGGATAACTTAGATTGGATGATCGTACGGAACATGATCGAAGTCCTGTTCCGCCGTACTGGAATAGACATTTTGGTCTGCACTAATAACCCGAATCGGACCAACCATGAGAAGACCGTGGACTGTTACTTCTATTCCCGGAGTGGATGTGGTGAAGGCGAGAATTGCAGATTCCGGCATGATCCTGCGAAACGGAAAGTAAAAATGTTTCGGGACGAAACATTCTTAAGGAGGGGGCCGTGTAGCGACCACGAGCGTGATTGTGTGCGATCGGGCATACGTGTGTGTGAGCGGCTTATCGATTCGCCGACTAGCCGCGGACGCTTTTCTTCATGTGCGCCGTATCTGTAGACGTGTGTGTCGTACCTGCGTTCCGGGAAAGCAATTAAACCGTTCAAAGAAAACGAGACTTCTCTGGAAGGCTGNCTGATGCCAGCTTCGCAGATTGCAAGGGATCTCTGACGTAGTGTGAATTTGTTCTCTATGGAAATTCAATAGCATGGAAAACTCATAAGTAAACTTACGTATCTATGTCCACTTACCAAGCAGAGTATATCGCCATGAGTGAAGTTTGCAAGGACACAATTCTCTGAAGATGATGTTAAATATCTCCTACATTCCAGTCAAATTATGGTGTGATAATAAGCCCGCTAAAGCAAGTGCTAAGACGGGAGGGGGCAATAAATTGAGGTATACGACTGAAATACGTGAACATTATATAAAAGAATGGGTAAAGAGGAACTTGGCTACTATGAGCTGGATAGAATCAAATTGTCGATATATTCAAAAAACCTTTGCCTTTCGAATTGCAGAATAGATTAACAAAAATTATATTAACCCTGGAACCCTACCCAACACCCTTTGTAACTAGAGTAGAAGTATTTTTTTAACGGATGGCACAGTGCCCCTTTTCTCACCTGTCACTTTGTGTCCACCATTTTATGATGGTTGGCAATTAGCTGTCGCACCGGTAAATACGTTAAATAATTAACGCATGATGCTGGAGCACCTTTGGGTAATAAAATCGTTATAATTAGAAAAACATATTTCGTTTTTAATTTAATTTTCGGGACTTTTAACTTTACTATCATACTGTCTACTTAAAGCCAGTAAAAAAGAAGATAGTAAATCTATTGAATGAAATCCTACAAATGACGCGGTAAACGCCATCTGTAGTACAATGCTACATTTTACAGAATCAATATGAATCCAGACGTAGCTCGTAGTACGTGATAGACACCTCACCATAATCGAATAAAGAAGTTCGAAGTGGTCAGATTCTGTCGAAACTGTCAGACACGGATCGCGATTTCGATCACGTTGGATCTCATCAGCGCATCGCAGACAGTTTCAACAGAATTTAAATGTATTTAAACACAGACCAACTTAATTTAAAGTTAGTTCGTTTTTAAAACCGAATAAACTTAATTGAATAAAAGGTGTTAGTGTTTTATTTGTCTCTGTGTCTGCAAGACACTGAAATAAAATATAAAAAAAAGTCGAAGTACGATTATTGTTGTTGCGCGATATCAGTTTAATTATTCTGTTTTGTAAATTATAAAAAATTCTTATTAGGGTTTTATTTGCAGCACCTCATATAGAGATTCCACAGGTTGCTATTGAGTAAAATATTCTATAGTACATTTTTAGCAGAGAATACCCTGGCAAAACTTTATTTAGTCTTGAAAAGGTAAATAAGCAAAAATTTAATATTCTTATTACTCGTTGTATGGGTTCATTGTACACATCTTTTGATAGATTTAGTGGTGTTACATCAACTCCAGAAGTAAAGGTCATATATTTAGTTTTATTAACATTCATTGTTAATCGATTTGTACTTGTCCATTAATTGATCATAATAATAGCTTTGTTCATTTTTGTCTAGGGGAATGCCTCGTATTCCGAATTCTTTTTCAATTTTCCTTAAAAGGACATTGTGTTGGACAGTATCGAAGGCGGTTGGCAAAAAACGGCAACTATATTTGTATTATTGATAGTAGTAATACTATGTCGCTACTGGGACCAAGGACGACAAAGCTCTATCCTGTTCTGACTATCTGCAGTTGTTCTTCGGCATCTTTGGAGGTCATTCTTCGGGGCCGAAAAATGACACACACCCACACATATACACACGAAGCATCTCCCATCGTTGACCTGTATTGTGTGTGGATTGTTTGTGTTGTGCTTTGTTGTGGTGTGTTGCGTGTGTGTTCGAGGAGGAGGAATGATGGTTATGGTTGATGATGATGATGTAAATGATAATTTTTTTTTGCGCACGCCCGCGGCTGGGCCGCTCTAAGCCCGCTTGTTCGATGCCTAAAAGCGGTTGATACAAGTATACTATGTCCTCCGCCGCGAATCATAACACACATATATACGTATATGTGAATTCGTATGCTAGGTATGTACATTTCGACCCATCAGTGTTTGTTATTATTGTTCTTCTTGTTCAAACATACATATATACAAACAAAACTACAAAAAAGAACAAAAAAACAAAAGAGTAAATAAGAAATGTTATATGGGTCATTGTCAAATTTTGCGCAGGTAAACGAGTCCCTCAACATTATTTATTTTTTTGTTATTAATAATGTCAAAATCCTTAACGAATTATATATTAAATACAAAATACATCGCTATAGCGAACATCCATTATTGGAATAAAGACTCAAGTTTCGATATTTTTCAATTTTTTTCAATTAACAAAATGGTCATTAGTGGTAACAGAAAGGTTTTCCTTACAAATTGTACCTGTCCCATGTAGCATTCCGTTACAATAAACATCATATAAATGCATTTTCTACTATAGTAACCCTCTTAATATAAATTATAATCGTAAACAGAGTATTATAAATATTCAATAAAATATGTTTTAAAATCAGTCAGTATTAAAATTTAGTTTTTAAATAATTTTCTAAACTTTGTCCCACGTACTATCTGGAACCGGCTGGTTCACTATGTTACTAACTAATTCACGACTCAAAATGAAGATGGCGCTGTTTTGGACACTGTTTTATTTTGGGCGAAATGTCTGCATTCGTCGTGGGAGTTCGTTAGGTTGGGGGGAGGGGTATGTCGCTCGACAGTCGACCGCAAGGTGTTGAACGTGCTGCGTGTTTAAATTGCCCGTCCACCTTGTTACCTACCTATTCACATAAGTAAATGAATATTTTTTCATTAGTTTACGTTCAGTTTATTGTCTGAGGGGTAAATGTGTTAAATGTGAACGAAATATTTTACTTTACGCTTTATTTTTTGACTTGTGTATAATGGAATGTAAAATTTACCACTCTGTTACTACGCAACTCTGTTACTA
>NW_020438869.1:848519-860790 GCF_000699045.2 Agrilus planipennis | reverse complement strand
TACACAAACATAAAATTTTATAACCTCTCCATGATGAATTCTTGTATTTATATTAATTTTGATTAATATTAAATTAATTTTGTTACGAGTTTTTTTCACACAAATACAACAAAAAATAGTATACGTATCTCTGTCTGAAAAGTAGATACTTCAGACTACGTGTTTGCCGTAGTATGAAATATCTGCTTTTCAGACCTCGATACGTAATGTACTATTATAGAAAGAAATATATATGTGTGCCGTCACAGCTCGTTTAAAGAATGAACCAACGCAAACAAGAAATCAAAAAAATTGCGAATGTAAGGCAAAAATTTCAATAGTGGTTAGAGCAACCACAAAAAATGTAATCGCAAAGAATCTGCATGTTAATGTGAGAAAAGAGATGTTATCGGATTGTTTTTTAAGTATATTTTGTTGCTTTAATCTTTGAATTATCAAAAAAATGTGGTCAATCTTAATTTTAAATATTTTAGGAAGGTCTGCCGCCGGTAATTACTATAAATAATAAACACACCCATACTGCAGGTGCGTTGTCGGTATTGCCAGCTTCATCAGATACCAGACAATTGCTTGAGACGTACTTTGAAAATGGCATGGGAATAACTAAATCTGTTAGTTACCATTTAAACAAACTTGAATTAGAAGCGGATGAAGAAGATCTGGCCAAACGTTCCATAAACCCAAAATATCGTACAGTAGATATTGGTACGACAAATGGCGAAGTGTTCATTTAGGATCGCGTTTTGGCAAAGGAATGCTAGAGGTAAGTGATATAGTTACATTTTTCATAATATTAAACTATTTTTGCGTACTAGTGGGGTTTCTGTTTTATTGACTACAAATTTCTATTTTTTTGGCTAACTGACTGTTCTAGATTATTAGATTATTTTTTTTGCCAATTTGTCTTTAAATAAATGCTTATTATTATTTTATTATTTTTAGAAACTTCAAGAAAAACAGCCATAATATATAGAAAAAGGTGTTACTATAAAAGTCAAGAAAGACCCTTTTGCAGTTGTTATAATTACACCAATCATGAGAAGAGCGCATAATTTACAATGTGCTGGGGATATAGTATTTGTAGACAGCACTGCGTCTTGTGATGCAGAAAATCATTCTATAACTTTTATGTTAACAGTATACTCTGCAGGTGCTGTACCACTAGCAGTAATTATAAACAAGGGTCAATCAAAACACGACTACATAGCAGGGTTTGAAATGGTAAGAGAAGCTGTTGGCGATTCGGCTTTTAGAGAAAAAGGGTTTCCTGGGTGATGTATGACAGATGATAGCGAAGCAGAGAGACAAGCCCTCAAGACTGTTTTTCCACAATCACGTTTATTACTTTGTTCTTTTCATATCGCGCAATCAGTTTGGAGATGGCTGATTGAAAAAAAACATAACATATAACAATAGGCAACAGTTGTATTATTCATTTAGAAATATACTAACAGCTTTATCTCCAGAAAACGCTTCCGATGCTTTTTATAATGCATTAAATAACAACCTATCTGAAAAATATACTCACTGGTTAGAATATGTTAACAACTATTGGACCCGATGCGAAGACTGGTGTTTAGCTTATCGTGATGGTAATACTCATGGCCATCAAACGAATAACTTCTCTGAAGTATGTGTACGCTTATATAAAGACATAGTACTTTCTCGATGTAAAGCTTACAACGTAGTTGCCCTAGTGGACTTTACTTGTACGACTATGGAACAATATTATATTCGACGTCTAAGAAATTTTGCTAATAGGGGATATAGTGAAGGAAACCATCTTTTAAAACCATTACTGAAGAAAGCAAGTTATCTAAAAAANAAACGTTAAAGAGGAAACAGAAAGTACGGGAAAGGCACTGATGGAAAAGTTTGAAATTACACTAGAGGAATTTAAAAGGCATATTTATTACATCAAGACACAGTACAGAAACTACAGAAAATGCATAGATGAGTTGACCACTAATGAAATTGCACTGCACATTGACTTCAGTGAAAATTACAGCTGCAAATGTTTTGAAGAGGTACAATCTCATCATTTTGGTGGTTCCCGAAATCAAGTGTCCTTGCACACTGGAGTGATCTACAGTCGTTGTTCAGACCATAAAATAGAGGTATCATCGTTTTGTACCGTGTCTGGAAATCTTTCACACAATCCAGCTGCAATATGGGCTCACCTCCATCCCATCTTTGCTTCAATTCAAGAGAAATTTCCGGAAGTAAATGTCCTGCATGTATTTTCAGACGGCCCCGCCACTCAATACCGCCAAAAACAGAACTTTTATCTGATATGTACAAAGTTATTCTCTAACTACCAGTTTACCAAAGTAACATGGAATTTTTTCGAGGCGGGCCATGGCAAGAGTGCAGCAGACGGGATCGGTGGTTTTTTAAAACGGGCTGCAGACCAACTAGTTGCACATGGAAGTGATATACCTGATGCCACAAAATTGTATCTTGCTTTGAAAGATGTGAGTAAAGTGAGGCTACATCTGATAACAAATGAGGATATTAAACAAAGTTCAACACAGATCCCGGACGCATATAAGCAAAAGGTACATGTATTTGACAAACACTGGGCGATAGAGTTATTTCATTGGTCGATGCCAAATAACAGTACACATTGCTATACAGGCGCCAAATAAATGTACATTTTGCCACCGAATTTCCTCTCGCCAAATAATAGTACGAATTGCTCTGTATGCCTCAAATGGATGTACATTTGATGTACATTTTGTCATCTCAGCAGCTTTGCATACCCGCGCTTTTTTGTTCTTATTCATGTCGTCGCGTCACTGTCGTTCCGCAAGCAAGCATGCGTTGTTGAGTTGATATTTATTTCAATATGTTTGCAAATAATATGGAATTACCCCAATCTTTTAAGTACAAAACGAAAGAAGTGACTAACAATAGCGATAGCATAACAGTTTACGCAAATTTACACAATCTAGAAGAATGTGATTCGTGGATTCAAGAATATTCAAGGTTAAATAACATGAAATGGATTGTACGTGATAGTGCCCCCAATTTAAAACTTTTTGTGTGTTCGTAAGTATGCAAGTAGCTTTGTCACACTATATTGCGCCACCCTGTATTTATAACTAACCTAGTATAATAAATATATTTTATAGAAAGAAATATGTGTGCCCTCACAGTTTGTTTAAAAAGAGAACCATACACATGCATTTTAAATTCACTTGCAAAACGTACATGATGCTGACTCTACANTAAGTACAAGGTACATGTATTTGACAAACACAGGGCGATAGGGTTATTTCATTGGTCGATGCCAAATAACAGTACACATTGCTATACAGGCGCCAAATAAATGTACATTTTTCCACCGAATTTCCTCTCGCCAAATAATAGTACGAATTGTTCTGTATGCCTCAAATGGATGTTCATTTGATGTACATTTTGCCATCTCAGCAGCTTTGCATACCCGCGCTTTTGTTTTTGCTTATTCATGTCGTCGCGTCACTGTCGTTCTGCAAGTAAGCATGCGTTGGTGAGTTGATATTTATTTCAATACTGTATTAATAATGTTTGCAAATAATATGGAATTACCCCAATCTTTTAAATACAAAACGAAAGAAGTGACTAACAATAGCGATAGTATAACAGTTTACGCAAATTTACACAATCTAGAAGAATGTGATACGTGGATTCAAGAATATTCAAGGTTAAACAACATGAATAAATGCGCCACCCTGTATTTATAACTAACCATGTATAATAAATATATTTTATAGAAAGAAATATCTGTCATTACAGCTCGTCTAAAAAGAGAACCAACACAAACAAGAAATCAAAAAATCGCGAATGTATGGCAAAAATTTCAATAATGGTTAGAGTCACCACAAAAAATACAATCCCAAAGCATCTACATGTTAAGGTGAGAAAAGAGATGTTATCGGATTGTTTTTTAGGTATATTTTGTTGCTTTAATCATTGAGTTACCAAAAAAATGTGGTCAATCTTTATTTTAAATATTTTAGGAAGGTCTGCCGGCAGAAAGAAATATCTGTCATTACAGCTCGTCTAAAAAGAGAACCAACACAAACAAGAAATCAAAAAATCGCGAATGTATGGCAAAAATTTCAATAATGGTTAGAGTCACCACAAAAAATACAATCCCAAAGCATCTACATGTTAAGGTGAGAAAAGAGATGTTATCGGATTGTTTTTTAGGTATATTTTGTTGCTTTAATCATTGAGTTACCAAAAAAATGTGGTCAATCTTTATTTTAAATATTTTAGGAAGGTCTGCCGGCAGTAATTACTATAAATAATAAACACAGCTACGACATAGACACTGCAGATGCGTTGTCGGCTTCATTAGAAACCAGAAAATTGTTTGAGACGTACTTTGATAATGGCATGGGAATAACTGAATCTGTTAATTACCATTTAAACAAACTTGAATTAGAAGCGGATGAAGAAGATCTGGCCAATGGTTCCATAAATCCAAAATATCGTACAGTACGATATTGGTACGACAAATGGCGAAGTGTTAATTTAGGATCGCGTTTTGGCAAAGGAATGCTACAGGTAAGTGATATACTTACATTTTTCATTATATTAAACTATTTTTGCGTATTAGTGGGGTTTGTGTTTTATTGACTGCAAATTTGTATTTTTTTTTTTGGCTAATTGACTATTCTAGATTTTTTTTTGCCAATTTGTTATAATTTTATTATTTTTAGAAACTTCAGGAAAAACAGCCACAGTACATAGAAAAAGGTGTTACTATAAAAGTCAAGAAAGACCCTTTTGCAGTTGTTATAATTACACCAATCATGAGAAGAGCGCATAATTTACAATGTGCTGGGGATATAGTATTTGTAGACAGCACTGCGTCTTGTGATGCAGAAAATCATTCTATAACTTTTATGTTAACAGTATACTCTGCAGGTGCTGTACCACTAGCAGTAATTATAAACAAGGGTCAATCAAAACACGACTACATAGCAGGGTTTGAAATGGTAAGAGAAGCTGTTGGCGATTCGGCTTTTAGAGAAAAAGGGTTTCCTGGGTGATGTATGACAGATGATAGCGAAGCAGAGAGACAAGCCCTCAAGACTGTTTTTCCACAATCACGTTTATTACTTTGTTCTTTTCATATCGCGCAATCAGTTTGGAGATGGCTGATTGAAAAAAAAACATAACATACCAAAAGAAAATAGGCAACAGTTGTATTATTCATTTAGAAATGTACTAACAGCTTTATCTCCAGAATACGCTTCCGATGCTTTTTATAATGCATTAAATAACGACCTATCAGAAAAATATACTCACTGGGTAGAATATGTTAACAACTATTGGACCCGACGCGAAGACTGGTGTTTAGCTTATCGTGATAGTAATACTCATGGCCATCAAACGAATAACTTCTCTGAAGTATGTGTACGCCTATATAAAGACATAGTACTTTCTCGATGTAAAGCTTACAACGTAGTTGCCCTAGCGGACTTTACTTGTACGACTATGGAACAATATTATATTCGACGTCTAAGAAATTTTGCTAATAGGGGATATAGTGAAGGAAACCATCTTTTAAAACCATTACTGAAGAAAGCAAGTTATCTAAAAAAGGATAGCATACAAAAAATATATGAGTTCACATACAAAGTTCCAAGTGAAAAAAATGATCAAGTGCTATATGATGTGAATATTGAAATTGGTTGCTGCACTTGTCTTGTTGGTCGGCTAAGTAAAACATGTAAACACCAAGCAGGAGTTTATTTATACTATTACAACCTGGAAGCACATGATTCCGAGATCCGTTACCAAATCGCATGCTTGGCATTGGGTGAAAAGGCTAAAGGGCGAGAATTTTACAGACCTTTTATTAGTTCGCAACAAATGCAGGTATCCACTTCGGTATCAAAAACTGATTTATGTGAACAGCATTCTTATGTAGAACTACATAATGAAAGTAGTAATAACAATGAAAATTACCATATCTATAAGTCAAACGCCTTTCAATAACACTGAGTCATCATCATTTGAAGCACTGTTAAAACTTATGCAGGATTGCCACACAAGATTTGGCACTAGTGAAGCTTCTATACAAAAAAGTTTAGCTCGACTCCAAAAAGTCACCACCAGAAATGCATGGGATAGTTTTTTATGCACGGCAGGATCCAGTATTCCTTTAAGGCGTTGTCGTACAGCAATTCGTGTACAACCAACAACCATTGCCAGAAGAAGACCTGGTATTACAAGAGGCAGTAAGAGGGTGCCTAGTGGAAGACCAGCCGTCACTGAAAAAAAATCAAGACTACTAAAGAGAAAGCGAAATTTACATGTAAATGTGGAAAATAACATAGCAAATGCAAAATCGCATGGCAGTGGACACTAGTAACTAATAGAACCTACTTTTATTTTGTGTTAATGTGCTTAGTTTTCGTAGTTTTTGTATTGCATTATGGTAATGAATCATTAAAATATATTCTCACGCAATTTTAATATACTGTCATAACGTACATGGCGCTGATGTGACTCTGGCAATATGTACTGTTATCTGGCATACACATGCATTTTTAATTCACTTGCAAAACGTACATGATGCTGACTCTACAATGGTAGAACATACTGCTACCTGGCAGCAACCAATCAGAAAACGTAAATACAAGCCGTTTGCCAAAATCATGTACGTTGTGCTTATATGCATCCCGGACAATATCGTGCCATTATTAGGTACAATGAAAGTTCATCAAGTTTTCTNTGTTCCAGTTAGCTGTTAATATATAGATATTTGGAGGACTTAAGTAGAATTTAAGGTATTTTAATATTCAATAAGTAACAGAGTTGTTTAAGAGTTTAGATTAATGATTGTTAAACTTAACAAAAGACTGTTATGATTCTAATTATATGTAAAAGATATAAGACTGTTTAATATGAATACCAAAATATTTGCTACTGACTTGTTTAATTTCATAATAAAAGGTAAAACTAATTGGTAACAAAGTTGTATTTTTTTTACACCCTGATCCATTAAATGTGGAATAAATCTTAAATTATTGGTTGAACATCGCGACCAGCTATAATAGATGATAATGCAGTTGTTTTAACGGACACGGACATAGAAAAAAGTAAAATCTAAACATATATTTTTTTCAAAAAAAATATGATATTAAGTTAAATTTACCTGCGCAAAATTTGACAATGACCCATATATAATATAATATCACGGTTGTGATCATATGGGTAATACAGGGTGGGGCCTCAGCATTGCTTAGAATTTGGGTTAAAAGAATATGCAATACAAAAATCAGTCAAGGTGAACCATGGTTTCCCTCAGAGCGAAGAACTCGGAAGCTACTCCCAGTGCTCTGGCATTTTCAGGCTACTGTCAAAAGAACATCGCGAAGCCGCAGTTGACAGTGTACGTGGACAAAGTGCCACAACAGCAATGAACTCGGGTGAAGCCCGCAGTGCTCTATTTTCAGAGGACGGTCAAAAGAACTCGGTGAAGCCGCAGTTGACAGTCCCTTTGACTTGTTTCCATGATAGATCCAAGGATGCAAATTTTCCCACTCTGTTGTTTCCTTACACTTGACGCATGACGCATGAGACATGGTCGCATCGATGCAGGCTTGTTTACGTTATCAAAATCCATTGGTTATTGACAAATGGAGCTTTATTTTCTTTTAATGCTCCTATACACTCATCAGCTTCATAGTTCCTTTCTTTTTCGCCGTGATATATGTCCCATTCTTTGTAACAGATATTTTAATAGAATTTACCTACTGCTCAAACCCACTAGTAAAATCCTCTCAGTTGATAATATGATCTGATGCTCCATAATCTAAAACTAGGTTAATTCTGCTTCTTTCTTCATTAGCTGTATTCTCCATTCGTGAGTAGCCGAAACTTTGCCAGGCCCAAATCTGTTTAAGTTAATTTCAATAAATCGTTTAAGGACGTTTGAAGACTTTTATTTTCTACGAATCTGGAATGGGATGTGCTAGAAGATCTGTCCAGGGGAGAAACGAAAGAATATTTTTTTCTGTATCCGCTGTAAGGGGTAAACTATGCACATCTAATAATTAACGGAATTATAGCTGTACCCAAGCCACTTCATCGGCGATTGGAATCGAGAAAGAATTAGTCAACGCCCAGTAAGTCTTCTTAAAAGTCAAATTCCACATCGAATTCCACCTTCAAAATCAACTTCCACATCGGATTCCACCTTCGAAATTAACTTCCACATCGGATTCTACCTTCAAAATCAACTTCGACATCGGAACTTCTACTGCCGCTTCTCTATGATTCTTCTGGTTCTTTTCTAAGTACAGTTTCATTTTACAGTGTTAAATATTATAGTGCAGTGTTAGGCTAATTATTGGTAGGAATAAATTTGAAATTTTATCATGGCTCCACCCACTTCTAGTATATCAAATACAGGTATAATATTAGACTTGCAGAAAAGATGTTGATTAAATTTGACGGTAGTAAAAATGAATTGTATGAATTTTTAGATAACTGCGATACGGCTATCAGATTAGTTCACCAGTATCATAAACAGACACTTTCTATATCACCGAAACCAAACTGACAGATAATGCTAAGGAATTAATTGGGAATACGAATTTTCGAGACTCGCAAACGTTAAAAAACCACTTGTTCAATACTTATTCAGAAAACCGTACGATAGGACAATCGCAGCTAGAATTGAGTTCTTGTATGCAAAACTTTAATGAGGATGTTATGACATATTCATACAGAATAAAAAAACTGGTAAATAAAATTAATAAATTGGTTAGACGAAAATTTAACCGAAGAGGCTTGAAGGGCTTGTGTAGAACTTTTAAAAAGTCAGGCGTTAAATGAATTAACTACAGATTAAATAAAGATTTAAATGTAATTGTGAAATCTCAAAAACCGGCTACTTTAGAAGATGCGATTTTTATTGCTTTAAATGAGGAACAATAATTAAAATAAAAACACGAAATCCAAACACACCAACATATTAGAATAAGTTGCTAAATTGTATTCCTTTTGTAATAAACCAGGGAATAGTTCGTTTAATTGTAGATATAATAAAAATAGGAATAATGGTTCTAAGCATAACGTAACCCATTTTTCATATAATCTTTCAAATAATAATCAAAATAAATCATTTCAAAATCCTAGTCAATGAAAAATATCCTTTCAATCAAAATATTTATAAGCAGTGTGCATATTATAACCCATGTCTTTATAATACCATCACAGAGTGTCGTAAACGGCAATATAGTAATGATAGAAAAAGGGATTTCTCATAATAATAATCACAATACGAAATCTTCTATTTCTACTCCAGCGTTCCTCAACAGTCGGTCGTGGCGAGGAAAACGCATGTAATAAAGGCAGAGTTTCAATAATTAACGAAAAATCAATCACCATATATGTAGAGCTGAGGTATCCCCAACTCTTTGAACCAAGTTCATTTTTAGTTGATACAGGGGCTGATATATCGTTGATTAAGGTAAGGGGAAATTATCCAACATTTTATTTTAATAAAATAATAAGCTTGAAAGGTATAGATAATGTCACGTGTCCTTTGAAAACATTATATTATGTTTATCTACATATCTCAATAAGTGATCAACATTTATCAGCATGTAATTCACGTTGTTAACGATTTTTTTCCGATAGACTGACGGAATACTTAAAAAAGGTATACTTAGGTTGGAATAGGTGCCCCGTATACGAAGAAATAAGACCCTTAATATGCTACAAATGCATTCCATATAATAATAAAGCAAAAGATTGCAAAAATGAAGAGACCTGTAGGAACTGTATTGGAAATCACACAAACAACCAATGCACAACAAATATCGAAAGATGCATAAACTACCAAATAGCCAGAGACAAATCTAATATACAATAGAAGAATACAACAAATAAAAGAGAATATAGACTATAAAGCTAAAAACTAAATAATGACAATAAAGCAACAAAAATATTCAACAATAAAAGAATTTAAAAGCCAAAAAAATAATAAACTGAAAATATTGTACAAGAACATTTACAATTATGTTAAGGCTATTTTTGAGACACCGTATACGGAATCTAGAAAGCTTTTTGACGGTACAACAAAACACTTGCGATCTTTAAAGTCTTTGGGAAACCCTACAGATCAATGGGATACATTAATTATTAACATTATATGTTCAAAATTCGATAATACTACGTGACGTGATTGGGAGTCTTACGAGTTATATGGAGAATTACCCACAATGCAAGACATGAACAAATTTCTAAAGATCAAATAGAACTATAGAAACAATAAATTCAATAAACCAAAACTTAGAATACATTCCAATGTTAGTATAAATAGGACAACGTGCTATTTTTGCCAAGAGTTCTCATGCAATATACAATTGTGATACTTTTTTGAAACTGTCGGTCAGTGACAGGATAAAAGAAGTTAAAAAATTAAATCTTTGTGTAAACTGTCTCAAGTTACGACATTTTTCAACAGATTGTACTTCATCTAAGTGTAAAGAGTGTCATCGCAGCCATAACACTTTGTTACATTTCGAAAATAATACGAAAGGCGAAAATAAACCTAATGCAATCCAACGGGGAAATTACTCAACCCGAAAAAGTTGAATCTTCAAATTGTACTAGTACATCAGCGCATTCAACCAATAAAGCAAACATAAGTCATGTTCTATTATTAACAGCGTTAGTATTAGTAAAAGATTCAAGGGGTAAATTACACAAGGNTATGAATATTAATAAAAAATTAAATAAACTAATAGAAACAATTCAGGAAGGCATAAAAAAGAATAGCACCATCGTAACAAAAAACTTTAAAAGATAACTCCCAAATAAACAGTGGATCACACAAGATCTTCTCAACAAAAAAGAAGGGAAGAACTTTACAATAACTTAAAGAAAATGACAATAACTAACATCAAACAAAACTTTCAAAATATCCGAAATGAAATAACAAAGTTAAGGAAAAGACTAAAAACTGAATACTATAACAGAAACTTCAACGAAGTAAAAAAATAACCCAGCCAAGACATTGACATTAATATACCAAATACTCACAAATACTGATAAAAGGAAAAACCAAAACACAGTCAATGAAATTGAACATGATGGGAAACTTGTAGAAAACGAAGCAATAATACCCAACATATTCAACCAACATTTTATAAACATCAGTGAAAACGTCCACCCAAAAACAAATCACAACGCGAAAAAGGCCCACCCCTACGAGAAGAGTGCCAACAGAAGAGTCTATCTAGGTCCAACAACTGAAGAGGAAATTGAAAGAATCATCCAACAACTACCCAACAAGAACTCCAGCAGCATAGATGGAACCTCTCCCAAAACGATAAAAGCCATATTACTAGCAATTAAAACAGAATTAACGGAACTAATAACCAAAAAAATATTCCCGGACAATGCTAAAGTCGGGAAAACCACTCCATTGTACAAATGAAGGAAAAAAAATTCCTAACAAACTATAGGCGAATTAAAAACACCTCTACAATACCAAAAATAAAAGAAAAATACATCCAAAAACAACAACAGACATCATAAACGACGTACAGGAACAACTAGATAAAGGAGGAAAAGCAGCCATAGTATTTCTTGACCTCAAAAAAGCATTCGACTTGGTTAATCATAACAAATTACTACAAATGTTAGAAGCTACAGGCATAAGAGGACATAAACAGGAATGTTTCACCTCATACCTAAAAAATAAAAAACAATGAACAGTTGTTTATGGAATAGTAAGCGAGCAGAATACAATTAAAATAGGCGTCCCTCAAGGAACAATATTATCACCTTCCCTATTTATAATATTCATCAACGATATAGGAAAACTGAAACTCAATGGCGAAATAACACTTTTCGCTGACGATGCGACATTACTATACAAAGGGAAAAACCAAACAGAACTAGAACAGATGATAAACGAAGACATGGAAATCATATGCGAGAAACTAGAACGCCAATTTTTCCCTGATTAACTTGAGATAGTTTGTAGTGGGATTAAAATTAAAAATAAATTTTCACATTAATATTTGATATTAACCCCTGTTAAGAAATGTCAAAGTGTTTCATGGTTATAGAGGGATTTCTCATAATAATAATCACAATCCGAAATCTTCTACTTCTACTCCAGCGTTCCCCAACATTCGGTCGAGGCTAGAAAAACGCATGTAAGAAAGGCAGAGTTTCAATAATTAATGAAAAATCAATCACCACATATGTAGAACTGAGGGCTCCCTAACTCATTGGAAGTAAATGTCCT
>NW_020438869.1:844650-847598 GCF_000699045.2 Agrilus planipennis | reverse complement strand
AAGAAAATACTACAAATGGCGTGGTGAGCGCCATCTGTAGTACGATGCTACATTTGAGGATTACATATGCTCCAACAAGGTCCATTTAAAAATATGGATATCTACTTGTTGAAACGAATCCCGGCGTAGCTCACCTCAACGTGATAGGCACGTTACCATAATCGACGCGCTGATGAGATCCAAAAAGATCGAAATCGCGATCCGCGTCTGGCAGTTTCGACAGAATACAGACCACTTCGAATTATTTTGTTTAACAAATCCAGGTCATTACTGCTTATTCGGAAATTTTGGTCAGATCGTGTCGTCGACCTCGGTACTTGAGCGATCCACAAAACTTGTACAAACTTGTTTGCTATCAAAAGCCGCCCTCTCTAATACCCTTGACAATTTTGTAACCCCACTTTGTTGTATAGAGGATAAATACTTTGTACATAAAATTTTGATCATTAAGAATCTGTTTTCCATCGTAATAATATCCCTTTGTATATAGTAAAATAAATAATTAACTTAAACTGTCGCTCGTTATTCGTTTTTAATAAGTGCACAGCTTTTTAATTACGGTTATGCAGCAGTGTACCATCGCTTATAATAATTTGTTAAAGTACGCTGCCTATACGCAATCAAAATATATTTTGGTCCTTCGAGCCGGATCTGCATAAGTTTCTAGAAGAACATTTAGATACACGTCGCTTATTTCGGAATTCAGTGATAATAAACAATACAAAACGAACAATTCGAGACTCCGTTGGGTGTGAACAGCGACAGTAAAGTGAAATCGTTAACGTAAAATATTGGCCGAATTAAAAGCGTTAAAAAAGGAAAGCACGATATTAAAAGGTAAATTTACAAAATTTGGCAATTTTTTAAACACAAAGGAAAATCAACAAAACCCCATTCAAATTCAGTTACGATTAAAAAACGTTGAAAACTTCCTAGATAAATTCGAACAAATTCAGACAGAAATAGAAGAAATTTCTAAGTAACCTACAAATTAATTCAATTTAGTTGAAATATTGTATTATACAACACTAACGCAAGCACATTGGATAATAGAGTCTTTACGAGCTTAATCGACAATCAAACCATTAGAAAATCTTTCTAGGCATGGTCAGGTAGCACCACACATAAATATTGCATTACCAGCAATAGAGTTAATTCCATTCGACGGTGCGTTTAGTAAATGGTTGAATTTTTATAACAGTTTTGAAGCATCCATTCACAATAGAATAGATCTTTCCAACACTCAAAAATACTATATTTAAAATCATGTCTGGAGGGCGAAGCGATATCGGCGATTGAGTCATTAGTCATCCGATGAAAATTACTTGGAGGCAATTAAACTATTAAAAAATTGGTTTTATAATAAAAAAATCATTGTTTAAATGCATGTTAAAACGTTACTAGAACTATCCAGAATTTCGAGAGGAGAATCGACAAGCGAGCTCAGAAAACTATTGGATAGCATTCAAACACATTTACGCGCTTTAAAAACGTTAGGTGAACATGTGGATCATTGGGATACACTGCTAATTCAAATCCTAACAAACAAAATTGACAGAAACGCACACAAAGTATGGGAAAAGTCCATTAAGGGTAAATGAAATTTTTCTTACAATTTTTAGAAAATCGTTGCCAACTATTACAAATTACTGCGATTAACGTGTCGGACGTGACAAAGGACAATTTTAAACGGGAATCAAACAAAACTTTATTTTATTTTATTGATTTATGGGCACAAGATGGATCAGGTGTAGAAATGTTTCAGCTTACAATGTTTTATAAACGGTTTCTATTTTTGTTACGATGTCTTCGGTTTGATAATAGCTCAGACCGTCAGCAAAGACAAAAAATTGACAATTTAGCAGCTATTAGAAATCTGTGTAACATTTTAGAGAACAAGTTACGGCATAAAAGTACATGCCATGGTTGACTAAAAGACTTATTACATGTACAAGTTTGAAGTGTATTCTGGCAAACAACCAGATGGAGAATATCAAGTATCTAATTAAAACGCCTAATTGAACCAATAAAACGCAGTGACAGTGATATAACTGACAATTGGTACACTAGTATGAACTATCTATCTATAATCTCCAATGTCCCTAAAACAAAAAAGCTGTCATTTTACTTTTCACCATGCATACTATAATTCCATTGACTAAGGAACAGCTAATGCTCGGAAACCAGAAATAGTAACTTATTATAATTGTACTTTGGTACAAGTGGTGTGAACTGCAACGATGAACTATGCGCTAACTATTACGTTGCAAGAAGAACAAAAAGATTGACTGTATTTTTTCAACTTAAATATATCTGGAATAAATGCATTTGTCATATCAAGACGAACACTGATGAGCCTGGCAGACACATAAGGCGGATTTTTTTTTAAAAACTAGCGTCATAACTAGTGGAAGCTTATCAAAAACGTAGCATTCAACAGCGTGCTGTCCCTTCTTCGACAAAAAGCGGCTCCGTGAGATTCACGATATGCAGCAAGTTATGCATCAATCGACTGCTAAGCGCGATCGCTGCGTCATGTCCTAGAAAGCATGACAAAAAGTGCCAAATAAATGCCATAAGTGTAGTAAATTTGTTTGTCAGCAACACCTCAGAACTTACTGCATTGCACGCAGAACAAATGAATCTGCTGAGGAATCTGATTTCTTTTTTTTAAGATCTCGGCTATATCAAAAATAAGTAGTTTTAAGAGACATTAGATTCTTTTATGTTTTTAATTGTTTAAAGTGAATGTTGTGTTCTTGATTTTTTATTATGACCATAATGTAGCGAGCACGAGTGTGTTTGTGTGCGATCGGGCACACGTGTGCGTGAACGGCTTATCAATTCGCCGACTAGCCGCGGGCGCCTTTCTTCATGTGCGCCGTATTTGTAAATGTGTGTGTCGTACCTGCGTTCTGGGAAAGCAGTTAAACAGTTCAAAGAAAAAA
>NW_020438869.1:842510-844261 GCF_000699045.2 Agrilus planipennis | reverse complement strand
ACGATTTTCCTGCTTTTCCATTTTTACGAAAACCACAGAGGCGTCTTGTTCAGCGTGCTGTCAAACCTACACTAGCAAGGAGATCGGGCTGAAACTATAGCTACAAGCTATCCAAGGATGGTACTATAGAATGTCACCTCAAGGTAGGCCTAGTGGCGTCATCTCTTGGTTAGGCCGGAAACTTATCAATCCACCCTCGTATATCTGGCATAAATGCATTTGTCATATCAAGGCGAATACTGATGAGCGTAGCAGACACATAAGGCGGTTTTTTTTTTAAACTAACGTCAGAATTAGTGGAAGCTTATCAAAAACGTCGCATTCAACAGCGCGCTGTCCCTTCTTCGACAAAAAAGCGGCTCTGTGAGGTTCACGATATGCAGCAAGTTATGCATCAATCGACTGCCAAGCGCGGTCGCTGTTCGTCGTGTTTTAGAAACCATGACAAAAAAGTGCCAAATAAATGCCATAAGTGCAGTAAATTTGTTTGTCAGCAACACCTCAGAGCTTACTGCATTGCACGCAGAATAAATGAATCTGCTGAGGAATCTAAATATTTTTTTTAAAGATTTCGGCTATACCAAAAATAAGTAATTTTAAGAGGCATTAAATTTTTTTTATGTTTTTAATTGTGTAAAGTGAAGGTTGTGTTTTTGGTTCTTTATTATGATCATAATCAAGCGTTTAACTATTTTTGGTAATAAATACTTCGTTTTATTTATTTCTTCCATCCCGTTTTCATTTATTTCCTGGGGCTCAGTACTGACCCCATGCGACTATTTGTATGATTTTCTCAATGCGCCTAATTAAAGGTTAAGTTCAATAAATAATTTAAAGACGTTTGAAGACTTTTATTATTTTCTACGAATCCATTACAAGACAACTCATTCCACTTGTAAATATAACGAACTCTATGTGTTGCTAGAAACTTGGTGTTATAGCATTAGATGAAAGTTGATAGCATTACAGTATTCCTTCATACCACTAATAAAAAACTAAACAATAAAATTAATCAAAGTACCGAAACTAACTGTTGTGATAACATATTGTATTCATCCCGTGTACCTCGTTTTTGGGTTAAGGTAACAAATATGACTGTTAGGTATGCCACAAAAGCTTCAGTACCTGTAGCATAAAATGTTTCGTTGTACTAACAAGCATTTCTGTGGAACGTATTGTGACACAAGATTTATTAACATTATGCAATTTTCGTTAACAAATTGTTGAGTATTTACATTCTATAGTTTGCATATAAACTAGTGATTTCGAATATGTATCAAATCATGTGTCTACAGTTTGGTTTTACTTTATTGTATGTTATTAGCTATTAACTATTATACTCTTTGGTCCATCTATCATATTACTATTCGTTTTTGTTACTGTAAATTATATAATACAACATGTTGCTAGTTACTTTATACTTCGTTTACTTTCTGTAGCGATGTGACCTTCAGTTTGACCTGCGCAAGGTAGAAAAGAACAGCACTAGGACAGGAAAGGAAGGAGACAACTCTCGGCCAAACTCTTAACCGGTGAGGAGCGTACAATGCGTACAGTACTGCAAGGAAAAATTGACCATTTTATCCACTACAATTGCATTGCTCAAATGTGCTGTTATTGGTACTATTTACTACTGAAAATATCAACGAGATGTTTATTTATATTTGAAGACATATTAAAGGCTTTAACGCTTGTTTTCGACTCGCACTACTATTCATGATTGAACAAAACTTTTGGCAGGTACTGTATGA
>NW_020438869.1:836005-841389 GCF_000699045.2 Agrilus planipennis | reverse complement strand
TATATTTGCAAAATATAGACCAACATTTGCATGCTTAAGATAAATTTATACAAAAAACTTTTTTATCACAGACCTGTGTTATCTATCTATCTACTTTTGTGAGAATAAGATAATAGAAAAAAATTATCAACAGTATACTTGCATAAAAAATTTATTGAAAGTTAAAAATGATCTAAATTGTAAGCATGTACCAGTAGATGTAGCAGAGCAATTAGTAGAAATCATCAATGACGGAAAATATACACTCATATTACCGGAATCAATCTTAATACATGTGTAATGTGGAGGAAGTTCAAAAATTGAAAGGAGTTTTTGTTGTTATTTTACCTTACACATCTTCCGTTATCACAAAAAATTTTGACTATGTATAAAACTTAAAAGAGGAACCAGTGTATTTACCACCAAATTATTAACTCAATCACGGATATTAAACCAATTCCACTAAATTTAAAAGCTATAGGATTCGACCAATTATCGAAACTCACATTACAAAGCAATGGCCCGATTATATATGTTCGTTTCCTCAAAAACGAATAGTTATTGATAGTTAAAGGCCGGTACTATTCCTTAAGCTTTTAAAAAAAAACACTTATTTTATTTATTATTGATTAATTAATTATTTATTGAATTTGCTCTTAACTTTGAAGAGTTTTGTTGCTTAAATGAATAGGAGTTACGCCTTACGGAAAATAGCGATACACCATGTGCGTTAACTATTAAGACGATAAGAGACCGACCTAGTCGTTTGTAATTCCTCGATCGTAGTTATTGATTGTTTAAAGAAAACTTGCATAACTGCTGATTAATTAAAAAGGAACGGATGGCGTGGGTTTGCCAGCCGTCTACTACTGATAAGGCGCGCGTTTTGTTATAATGTTAGCATTTCTAAAATGGTTAACTTGTAGTAATAATAAAACTTTTATAATTTTAGTCCATTTAATAGTATTTGCACTTAATTTTGTCAATATTATTTTTAAGTTATTCGCAGTCATGCTAGGCCACTGTCATCTGGTATTTCCAAAATGTAGGTATGTTTGCCGGCAGTATCTGTACATGGACCAGTTCATTTATGTTCAATGTACATGTATATTGTATTATTAGTAAATAAGAGTCCCATCTATGTATTTCAATTGTATTTATAATCGCATTTTCAGTACTAAACAAAGTCATCAGAAGCTTTTATACAACATTAACATTCTTCATCTTGCTATCCATCTTAAATATAAAAGTTCTGTTCGGTGTGGATGGGTATCGAAATTTGTATATTCGTTTATTCTTTTTTTATAACTGTATATAACTGTATATCATGTAATGTATCCTGTAATTTCTGTGTAAATTCAACCTGTGTTACAAACAGCTTTGGGCCTCTTTATTACACCCTTCAGGTAGGTACCAAACATTGGGAAAGTCCGAGCCCCAACTACGTCACGCCGGACTTTCTCTGGGTACCTGAAGTTAATATTTCATAACTCATCATGCAGTAATTAAAAAGGATAGCTTAACAACGAAGCTTAGAGTAGTTTTCGATGCGTCTGCTAAAACTACCACCGGGTCATCTTTAAACGACATTCAATATGTAGGACCGACAATTCAAAACGGTCTATGGTCAATTTTAATTTGTTTCCGAAACCACGCGTTTATATTAATCGCCGACGTAGCAAAAATGTACCGACAGATCCTAATCGAAGAAAACCAAAGAAACTTGCAATTAATTTTGTGGCGATCTAATAGCGATGAGCCTGTTCAAACGTTTCGATTGAATAGCGTAGCTTACGGAATGGCAGCTTCTTCTTTTATTGCAATTGGATGTTTACAGGTATGACAGACCACCTTCTGGTCATTTACAACATCAGCCGAACGTCATAAACTATCTTACTCCAGGAACTTGAGCTCCATTCCCTTGGACTTGTTCAACGAGGTATCCGAATCCAAGCTCTGGAATGATATTTTCACCTTGAACGACATTGATGAAAAAGTCTCACTACTTTCCAATCTCATCATCGAGCTTTTTGATGAATTCGCACCTCTGAAACCGAAGAAGTCCTCACAAACCTCTCTGCCTTGGGTAACCAGAGAAGTTAGAGGACTCATGCGGACGAGAGACCATCTTCGTGCGAAATTGAAGAGATGCTGCGACGTCCAGAGAAGAGAGACCTTGAAGTCCAACTATGATGATGTGCGTAGACAAGTTCTAACCCTGATGCGCATAAATGAAGAGATCTTTTTCGCTGACTTCTTGGAACTACCAGTCCCAGAACGCTGGGCTAAACTTGGTCAAATTGGAATAAAACCACCAACGGCATCACTACCAGCTGCGCCACCGTTCCTCGATCCGAACTGCATAAACGACCACTTCATTGACAGCATACCTGCGCTTGAGACTACAATACCTGACGAACCTCCAGCTATGAGATCGCCGAATATTCCGACTTTTGAATTTCGACCTATCTCAGAACTGGACCTCTTCAACGCTGTGAGATCTGTGAAACTTACCTCAGCAGCTGATGATGATATCTCAGGAAAAATGTTTCTCTTCTGTCTACCTTTTTGCTTTGTCCAACTCACGCACATTATAAATCAATCACTGACAACTGCAATTTTTCCAGCAGCCTGGAAAAAAGGCCTAACTGTTCCGCTGCCCAAAGTCTCGTCACCCACATCACTGAGTGAATTGCGCCCGATCACCCTACTACCGTTTGTGTCGAAAATCATTGAGAAGCTAGTGCAACTTCAAGTGCAAAACTTCCTGGATACACACCATCTTCTTCCAGCTCACCAATCCGGTTTTCGTGTACACCACAGCACAACAACGGCACTCAGCTTAGTTGCAGATGATGCGCTCAGGGCCTACGACGCTGGCAGTCTCCTTACTATGCCTGCTGGATTTCTCTAAACTTTTGACACATTGTCGCACTCAAAGCTGCTCTATAAGTTGAAGGCTTTCAATTTTGGTGATGACTCCATCAACTGGTTCAGCTCCTACCTGAGTGACAGGTCACAAGCCACCGTTCTCAACACAGCCCATGCTCGTCTAGTCTCTGACAGAAGAACTAGCTCTCAAGGAGTGCCACAAGGCTCTATCTTGGGACCGCTTTGCATCAATTTGTATGTTGCTGATCTCTTAGATCTCGACCTCAAATCCACTGCAAAGATGTACGCGGACGATACCCAACTTGTCATCTCCTTCCTGCCAGACGATCTAGCGAGTTCCTGTGTCTTGCTGAACAATGACCTGGAGAAGATCAATCTCTGGGCAATTGCAAATGGCCTGCTACTGAACTCCTCGAAATCAGTCTACATGGTCCCGACTGATCGACTTGGCTCTGACAACTTACCGAAACTCGAACTGACAATACAGGGAGAACCTCTACAGAGAGTGGAGTATTGTAAAAACCTCGGGGTTGTTTTCGACGGAAAGTGGAAGTTCACCAAACACGTCTCGTCGAAATGTCAGGCCTCGTACCTACGAATGCGATCGCTCTACCACCTGCGAAACAAACTCTCCACGAACACCAAGGCCATGCTGTGCACATCGCTGGTTCTCTCTCCCTTTGAATGCTGTGACGTTGTCTACCACCCAGCTTTAGACACTAGAGATGCACACAGGGTCCAACTTGTACAGAACCATTGCCTTCGCTTTGTGTTCAACAAAAACCGGACTGCACACGTCACCCCCCTGCGAAGTCAACTAGGATGGCTCACTATGAAACAACGCTACATCTATCATCTGTGTACATTGGTTCATTCCATCCTGATATCCGGAAACCCTGTCTACCTTCGAAACCGCCTGGCTTTAATGAACGAGACTCGTCCAGAATCTCGTCTCACTACGAGATTTGCTTCGTCGCTATTAGTCGCTCCGATACATCGCACTACGCGATTTGAGGCGGCATTTTCCTATCTTGCCCCTCACTACTATAATCTCTTACCTCGCGATTTTAAAAACCTGAGCATTGACAGTTTCAAAACTAACGTGAGAGATTTTATTCTAAATAACTTTTGAATTTCTTTTATTTGTCAATCCTATCAATTGTCTTTTTAACTATCTATGTACTATATTATTCTTAACTTCTGTTAGTTATCTTTTGTATCTGCAATCGACTTGTTGGTCATTTCTATTCTACGCGTATACTGCATTTTATCTATTCTATTCGGACCGCCTGAAAATCATGCTTTGCATGAGGCGTACTCCCTTGCTCAATTCATTATTTAAATAGGTGTATATAATTGTTTGTTGTATAGTTGTAATTATTTATGTGAATTTAAGAGCAATAAAGACATTATTTATTTATTTATTACATCAATTAGCCGTAGAATATCAAACCAAATACCCTATGTGGATGATTTGTTAACTGGATTTAATTCAATAGAGGAAGCCATTACACTACAGCGTCAAATAGTTGAAATTTTAAATTCAGGACATTTTACACTGCGCAAGTGGTTATCTAATGACGTTTCTTTGTTAAATAAAATAACAACCGACAATAATTCAGAAAAAGGTAAACTAGACATATCAAATAACTCAAGCACAAAGACTTTAGGTATAATTTGGAATCCACAACAAGATAGTTTTGGCTATGCAACAACTAAATGCAACATGAACAAAATATTGCTGAATTTTCCAAATCAACATCTTAATAATCGAGATAACCATATTCAACTACCTCGCATAGAATTACCTCGTTTTAACGGAAACTATGACGAATGGCTTTCCTTTTATGATTTATTTTATTCAGTAATACATCAAAATCAAAACTTAAATAATATAAAAAAATTCCATTATTTGAAAATGTGTTTAAAAGTTCATTAATCGCTTCTTGTGATAATTACCTCAATGCATGGCAATTATTGAAAGAGCGTTACCAGCATAAACGTATTATTGTTCAAACTCATATTAAGGAATTGTTTAATCTCCCTACTGTGCAAAAGGACTCTAGTTCTCTACGTAGTTTATTATATAAATTAAATACCCATTTTAGATTATTAAAAAGTTTAAAACTGCCTACGGATCATTGGGATGATCTATTAATTCATTTATTAGGAGATAAACTAGATTTTGTAGCAAAAAAAGAATGGGAATCATCCCTTAACTCCGAATTGCCAGTACTAGATGACTTCATTAAATTCTTAAACTCAAGGTGTCAATTATTAGAAACATTAGAACAAAACAAAAGACCAAGTTTTAATATTCAAGTTCAAAATATCAACAAACAAAACAAATCAATTCACAGAGATCATCAATCCAATACAAGGTTAGGGAATACTTTTGCCAACATAAGAAAAGTCGTTTGTCCTGTTTGCAAATCCAATCACTATATTAATCAGTGCAATAATTTCCTTAAAATGTCTATTAATGACAGAATTAAATGTGTCCAAAACCACAA
>NW_020438869.1:827956-834655 GCF_000699045.2 Agrilus planipennis | reverse complement strand
CCCCCGGACTACGTCGATCAATTTCGGAAAATAATAGAAGATTTCCCAGAGGTATTTTCGAAGCCAACGTCTCCGACTAAGACTGCTCAGCACCTTATTCGTCTTTCTAAAGACGAACCCTTTTGCCTTCCGCCTTACCGATACTCCGAAGGAAAAAAGAAATTGATCCAAGAACAAGTCGAGGAAATGCTTGCAGATAACATTATAGAACCAAGCCAGTCAACGTACAACTCACCCGTGGTTTTGGTCAACAAGAAGAATGGTGATGCAAGGTTCTGCGTGGATTTCCGTCGCTTAAACAATGTCACCTACGACGAAGTTTCGCCCCTCCCCGCTATACCGGAAACTCTAAAGGCCATCGGAAAATGCAACATTTTCTCGACCATTGATCTGAAGTCGGGATATTGGCAGATCCCGATGCATCCCGAATCCCGGCCGCTTACTGCTTTTACCGCCCCAGACGGAGGGAAATTCCACTTCAGGGTCATGCCATTCGGGTTGAAGGGAGCTCCCGCTACATTTCAACGTACGATGGGTCAAGAAGTGTTAGCGGGATACTTACGAAAATTTTGTCTCGTCTACCTTGACGATATCATTATTTTCTCACGTACCTGGGAAGAGCACATTCAGCACCTACGTCGGGTATTCGAACGTTTGCAACAGCACAACCTGGCCTGCGCACCCGAAAAATGCGTCTTCGGGTCCAGGACAATAACCTATCTGGGGCACCTCATTTCTGAAGAAGGAAACTCTCCGCTGCCCAGTCACCTTGGTAGAATTTACGAAGCGCCCGTTCCAACCACAAGAAAAGAATTAAAGAAGTTCTTGGGTTTATGCAATTGGCTACGGGAATACTTGCCCCGTTTCGCGGAAGTATCGGCCCCCCTCACGGACCTTCTAAGCCCCAGAAAGAAGTGGAATTGGAGCCAAGAATGCCAGCAGTCTTTTCGAAATATCCAAAGGCTTATGCAGCAACCGCTTCATCTCCATCGGCCGGATTTCGAAAAGACTTTCATATTGCAAACAGACGCTAGTAAGCAAGGAGCCGCCGCCGTTTTATACCAAGAAGGACCCCTGGGAGAAAAGCAAGTCATTTCTTATGCAAGTACCCGGTTTAATCCCACGGAAAGAGCTTACCACAGCAACGAGCAGGAGTGCCTCGCTATAGTTTGGGCCATGAAAAAGTATCGTCCGTATTTGGAAGATAAAAGATTCATTTTAAGAACTGACAACAGAACAATTACATGGCTACAAAACATGAAGGACGCTCGCGCCAAATTGACCAGATGGGCACTCCTTCTACAAGAGTTTACCTTTACCTTGGAACACTGTCCAGGAAACATCAATCACCTGCCCGACGCCTTGTCCCGTTTACCAGCTACCGACTTGCTCTCTCCAGACAGTAATGACGTCACTCGTCTTCTCCCACCTTCCCGTAACGAAGCCGCTGCACCAGGCGTATGTCAAATTCAGGTTGAAACGTTCCGCGACGAAATCAGGAGGGAACAACAGATTGATCCAGACACAATTCAACTTCGACAGCGTCATGATTTTCTGACGGAAAATCCACTGGGTCACACTGATGATGACGCGACGTTTCTTCAGAGTTACCGGATCTTTGACGACGTTCTTTGGCAGAAGATGGCAGGCAATTGGCTTATGGTTGTACCTACATCCTTTCAACCGCAACTCGTATATAAATACCATGACGAGGCAGGACACCCAGGCATCCAGGAAACCACTCGGCGCTTATCACTATTTTTTAAATGGGTTAGCATGAAGTCAGACGTCGCAAGGCACGTTCGACAATGTCGCATTTGTCAATGCTACAAGAAGCAACGTGTAACTCCAGCTCCTCTACGACCCCGCCAACCCGACAAACCTTGGGATACTATAGCACTCGACTTGATGGGACCTTATCCGCGTACCTCCAGAGGGAAGAAATTCCTTTTAGTCGTCACCGATATTTTTTCCCGTTGGGTGGAATGTTTCCCTATTAGCTCGTCAACCACCGCTATCATCGTGCGCCTACTGGAACAAGAAGTCCTACATCGTTTCGGTTTTCCTCGGGCAATTCTTTCCGACAACGGGTCTCAGTTTACAAGTCAAGGATGGAAGGCTGCTTGTATAAAATGGAAAGTGCGACATTGGACCACCTCCGTGTATCATCCAAGAGCAAACCCAACTGAACGTCGCAACCAGGAGATTAAGACCGGCCTTCGCATGTATCTGGAATCAGGAGAGCATCGTAATTGGGACACTCATTTGTCCAAAATACTTTTCGACCAACGTGGCCGGCGAAACGCTGCAACTGGCACTACTCCCTATTACGCCCTCTTTGGACGGCCTCTCCTACGACCGGGCGAATGGGAAAACGTTCCAGAAGATGAAAATGTAATAGAACCACCTACGTTTCGGGAACGAGTCGACGACATCCGAAGACATCAGCGGGAATACCAACAGCAACGAGCCGTGCCTGAACCTGAAGTACATCGGTACAGACCCCACCAACTGGTCTACAGCAGAGAGCATCCCCTATCCAGTGCCGAGCAAAATTTCCATGCTGGATTTGCCCCACGATGGTCCGGTCCACATACAGTTCACAGCTACGTGGGAGGAAATACATACTGGATCGAAAAGAATAACCGGTTGGTAAAGCTCCACCACGATCAACTTCGGCCAGTTCCGAATACAGGAGACTAAATTTCTTCAAACCAGGGGGGAATTGATACGGACGTGAATTTTATTTAGAAATTTATTCTCCGAATCAACAACGCCGACCGAGTTGACCGGTTTCTGCACCCCTATGGGGCCTCCCGATTACCTGCCTACCACCCCATGCTACACCCGAACTTTACATTTCTCATATTTTAACTTCTATTTTAATTTTACTTATAATTATGTTTTCGTTTTCTTTTTACTCTAATAATCTTTTTCACTTATTCGGTTGTAGTTTCCATCTTATGTCCTTACTTGTTTTTTTACTATTTCTTTTACAGGTTTTCTTTCTTTCTGTAACGTTTACATTTTCTATCTTTCTTAATTTTTATCTCACGATAGCGTTCTTTTTTCCCAACCCTATGTTTTCCCCTCTGCTCAATCACTTCCCGCTATCTATTTTTTATTTTTCCGCCGCGAAAGTAATGTTAAAAATTAATTCGTTTTTTTTTCATTTCTTTTCGCCCTACTCTTCACTCCCCACTATCAACCCCTCTTTTCCCTAACCCTTGCTCGGTGCTGAGGTTTGTATAAATAACCGTGCTCACCTCAGTACCAGCAGTCCCAATATCCCACCGACCCACGGCAAGGGAGAAGGGCCCCGAACCACCAGTTTTCTTCGTGTTCCCCGTGCCGCGACTTAGTGCCGATCACNATCGAATATATTAATCTAAAATTTCATGCAATTGTAAATAAGTTAAAAGACGATGCGGCTGTTTCATATTCAGTCGAGAGACCAGTTACATGGGAATCCCTTAAGCAACTGCTTAAGGAACATTTTGGTAATATTAAATCTGTAAATTTACTTTATAATAAACTAATTTCTAGCTATATGTTACAAAACGAACATTATGAGCAATTTTTTTACGAATAAACTCAATTTTGTCTGAATTGTCCGAAGCATTAGAAAACGAAACAGATCAGATTTATCGTAGGAATCATTATAAGAGAGAAGCGGTTAAAGTGTTCTGTGCGGCAATCCAACAGCCATACAGACAACATCTTTTATATATTAGGCCTAGTACATTATTAGATGCTCGTAAAGGTTGCAAAGAGTTAGACAATTTAAATTTAAATGCATCTATGTATGAACAGATGCGCAAAATTCAAAATTACAAGCCTGTTAAACAAATAACACCCACGCAGCAGATTAAAACAAGTAGTTTAAGACCACAACTTAATTTTTCTAATTTTAATAATGAAAATAGAATGAATGCATTTCCTACTATACCTGGACAAGTAATCAAACCGTTTATAAAACCCCAAACTCATCCTGTGTTCCTTCAACAACAAAGACAACAACTCCAAATAACGGTGAGACCTACACATAATTTCCAAAATTTTAATCATCAAAATTACCCACGAAACAATGTCCAGAGCGGCGACGTTTCTATGAGGACCGTTTCTCGATTTGATAACAACCAGTACGACAGAATTACTTTCAGTCTAGACCAGGACAAAAACCCACCTTTGTATCTCAAGAATTGACAAATTTAGAATCCGAACGACAATTCGACAATGACGAAGAACAAACCGGATACGTTTATGACGAATTCGGAAACGCATATATACCAGTTAATAACATTGATAATAACTTTACTATTGAGCAAGACAACGACTCTGAACAGCAAATGACTGAAAACGAAAATTTTCAAGTACAAGCCTCTACGAGCGACCAGATAATTTAGATTTGAATAATTTAAATACCTTATTAACCAAAACGCCTCGATTACCCTATATTAAATCTAACTTGTATAATTGTAAAATTCTTATTGACTCTGGAGCCTCTAAATCTGTAATGAATCCCGAATTGGTTCAAAATTATTTTTCTGAATATATTTTTTATAAACCATTTGAAGTAAAAACTGTTCACGGTCAAACTAATGGTAAGTATCGCATTAAAATTCCTTTTCTTCACGAATTTAATGAAGACACCTATATTGAGTTTCTAATTTTTCCTTGGCATGAAAAATTCGACGCTTTGATCAGTAATGACGACTTAAGGCTATTAAATGCCATCATAAGTTATAAAGACAACCTCATTATCACTGACAAAACGCAAATTCCTTTTCACCAAACGACCGACGGACAAGAACAAATAAACATTCCTGATACAATTAAGGTACCATTATCACTTAACGATGGTGCATACTTTATTTCTAGTGAAAGTATAATTCCCGGACTCTATGACATAAACGAAGGATATGTAAAATTACATTGCCTGAATAATTTTAATATTAACGACACTTTGAATATAGAACCAATTAACAACATTATATATACTACCGATAACCCATTATTACTAGATGACAACAGTCAATTTGACCCTCTAACAGACCTTCGAACTGAACATATGAATTACGAAGAGAAAAACAAAATTATTCAATTATGTAAGCAATTTAAATCTATCTTTCATAAGGATCAATCAAAATTAACTGTAGTAACCAATGTCAAGCACAATATTAGGACGACCGACGACGATCCAGTTTATAAAAGATCGTTCAGATACCCTCAAAAACTAAAAGATGAAATACAAAAACAAATTAAAAATCTTTTAAATGATAATATCATTAAACCGTCAATTTCCCCATACAGTTCACCGGTCTGGATCGTTCCAAAAAAAAAACGGAAGCTTCCGGAAAAAAGACATGGCGATTGGTCATTGATTTTCGAGACCTTAATAAAAAAACAATCGAGGACAAGTACCCAATCCCGCGTATTGACGATGTATTAGATTCATTAGGCAAATGTCAATACTATACCACTCTTGATTTAGCCTCGGGGTTTCATCAGATCCCACTAGACGAAAAAAGCATTGAAAAAACAGCCTTTTCAGTTGAAAACGGACACTTTGAGTATGTAAGAATGCCATTCGGGTTAAAAAACGCGCCCGCTACCTTCCAAAGAATGATGGACGAGGTGTTAAAAGAATTCCTATATAAGTTTTGTTTCGTCTATATGGACGATATAGCCATATTTTCTAAAAGCCTACACGACCATCTTTTGCATCTAAAACTAGTTTTTTCCAAGTTACAGCAGGTTAATCTCAAGGTTTCGTTAGATAAGTCAGAGTTTCTGAGAAAGGAAGTCCCTTTCCTCGGACATGTAATTACCACTTCGGGAATAAAACCGAATCCCGATAAGATTAAGTCAATTAACGATTTCCCAATACCTAAAACGACCAAAGAGTTAAAATCATTTCTGGGACTTTCTGGTTATTACCGGAAATTTATACGTAATTACGCTAAAATTGTGTTACCCCTAACTAGGTGTCTTAAGAAAAACTCAAAAATAGATGTAAACTATAAAGAATATGTTAATGCTATCAATCAGATAAAAGAGCTAATTAAAAACCCACCTATACTAGCCTATCCTGATTTCAATAAACAATTCCTCATTACAACTGACGCGTCGGATAAGGCCATTGGTTCCGTTATTTCTCAAGATCACCATTCCATAGCTTTTTACTCGAGAACCCTCAATAACGCCGAGAGAAACTATAGTACGATAGAAACAGAACTGCTGTCAATCATAGAAGGATGCAAAAATTTTCGACCATATATATTCGGCCGCAAGTTTCTATTACAGACTGATCATCAACCGTTAGTCTGGTTAAACTCTCTTAATGAACCCCAGAGTCGTTTAGCCAGATGGAAAATAAAGCTATCGGAATATGACTTTGAAATCAGGCACATAAAAGGTAAGGAAAATCATGTCGCGGATGTATTATCTCGTATAGAGATTAATGCGCTCGAAGACGATGAAATTGGAGACTTAGATCTCGAATCCATGTGCAATAATGCAGATCCACAAGAATTTGAACGACTAATTACTGACATAGACGAACAAGGAAATTTTAACAATCCCAACGACAAAGATGACGACATGGTGACTATTCATTCAGCACAAGAAAACCCCATACCTAGTTTGACTATAACTGAACGTCCATTACAAACTTTTCAATTACAATTTATAATTAAA
>NW_020438869.1:814578-824504 GCF_000699045.2 Agrilus planipennis | reverse complement strand
TTGCTGGAGCATACGTAATCCTAAAATGTAGTATCGTACTACAGATGGCGCTCACCACGCCATTTGTAGTATTTTCTACAATTTATAATTAAACCAGGAAAAAGAAAGTTCACAACAAAAAACGCGAACTTAAGTAGAATCATATGTACCCTGACTTTAGAGGACCTAAATGCCCTTCCCTGGTTACAACACGTATTAGAAGACAATCAATTGAAAGTACCAAAACAAGTTGGAATTTTCTCTGATAAACAGTTTGATGAAAACTTTCAAAATGAAATATTTTTAATTCTATTTAACGAATTTCAACGCAAGCGTAATGACGTTAAAATTTTCAAAACTAATTTGAATCTCTCCCCGCTTACCAAAGAAAAAATTATTAATTACCACGAAATAAACCACAATGGTATCGAAGAAACTTATCAACACTTGAATGAAAAATAATATGTTAACATTATTTGATAATCAGAAAAAGGCAATAGAAAAGCAAAACCAATATCTATCTCTTGCTCATCACATTACTAACTCTTACGATCAAAATTTAAAAACTATACAAGATAATTTTAATGGGTCTTTTAACTTATTTGCATCCAAAATAGAAAATTTCAATAAAGAAAACGAAATAACTAAACTTATACTTATAGCTAATTCTCTTCTGAATCATATTCAAATAATCGAAAGATCTCTTACGTTTGCACGACATGAGCTTCTCAATTATGAGTTGATAACTGATAAACAACTGAGAGAAATTCTAGAACACCTTTCAGATATATACAATAAAAATCAACTTTTACCTCATTCTGAAAAAGATCCAACAATTTACTTAAATTTCAACAAACAAACTATGATCTTAACTAATGACCTAATTATTTGTGTATTGGGATTTCCTATTACCCTTCCAATTACTTTCCAACTATATCATTTAGTACCCTTAATTAATAATAAAAATGAAATTATTTTGTTACCCTCCAAATATAATGTCCGTTATGAACTCCTCAATTATTGGTACAAACAATGTACGCTAATAAAAGGAAATTCTTTTTTCTGCAAAAACAAAATTCTTACGAACATTATTAAGATAGATCAGTGTCCATCTATCTTGGTAACCCAATACAATGAAAAGCATCAATTAAAAAATGGTTCAATTATTGTTACCTCTTCTACTTCTTGGAATATAGAAAACAAAGAAGAAACAAAAAGGAGTTTTCTAATTAATTATGATAGAAGAGTCATTATTGACGAAGATATCTTGATCAAAGTACCGACGACCGTTAGTGATTGGAAACTCAAAGAGTACCAGATTCAATTACCTCAACCTGTACGGAAGATTGCTCAACTACAACAATATCCTAATGATTCTAATGAAATCAAGCATATCCTACAAGAAATTGAAGAAACCCCAATCCATCTTCAACGATTAACTTTTATTGGGCACATTTCCGTTTCCGTAATTACATTTATTACAATCATTGTACTAATCACTATTTTATGTTTCAAGAAAAAAATCCTAGCTATACTTCAACGATGGAAGAAGAGATCAAGTAGTTTACAAGAAGATGTTAAAGAATATGAGATGGACAATCTACAACCCGTTACCCTAACATACCCGAAAATAGTGTGAGACGAGGACATCTAAACTAAGGGAGGAGGTGTAATATATAGTGTAAAATATATAACTATGATATATAAAATATACAAGGTGTGAGGTTTAAAAGGCTATTAAGGGTAATTAACTTTCACAACGTCAACACCCGAACATTATTTAAGTGACAAATTTGACAATTAGTATAAGTCTTAATATAACATTCGTGTTGTTATGTACTTCAAAGAACAGTTCATTGTAAGAATAAATATTTAAAAAAAAGTACATTCTTCTTTATTGAACATAATTAGTGCCCAAATTAACTGATAATCTACCTTCTATAACATTTTCGACTTCAAACATAAATATTCTAACTAATATCAACTTAGCAGATTCAGATATCGACTTATTAATTGGTGCTGAAATATTCTGGGAACTACTGTGTTGGTAGATTTAAAATCAACGATGGGTTAATTTTACAAAAGACTCACTTCGGTTGGGTTGTAGGCGGCTCATTTTGTAACATACCTAAACCAATAACAAATAATATTAATCAATTAGCATGTAACTTTGTACAATTAGACGAACAACTTAATAAACCTTGGGAAATCGAAACAATTTCTAGTAAAACCAATTTGTACACAACCGAAGAAAGAGAATGCGAGGATCATTTTTTTGGAACATTTAAACATGACGAGAACAATCTGTTTTGCGTTAAACTACCCTTAAAAGGCAACCACCAGTTGTGGTGGCACGGTCCAAGTTACTTACTACAACCTGTCATAGACTGGCCAATTGAAACAACAAACGTAAAAAATGATATTCCAGAAAGGCGTACATGTACTACGACTGCAAAATCAAAAATCTATGTCATCGACTTACAAAAATACTCATCATTTTTGAAATCAATACGAGTAGTAGCATAGGCCTTAGGTTTTATAAAAAATTCCTTAAACCGTTTTTAGATGACGACAATATATTGCAAGTAGGTGGTAGAGTAAACAATGCAAATATACCATATAACAAAAAACACCCAATTATTCTTCCAAACCATTTTGTAACAAAATTAATAATAGACTATTACCATAAAAATACTTTCATACCTTTTGGCCTATTTATGGCCGTAACATAGTAAGAGGCGTGTAATTTCTGTGTAACTTCAACTTGTGTTACAAACAGCTTTGGGCCTCTTTATTACACCCTTCAGGTAGGTACCAAACATTGGGAAAGTCCGAGTCCCCCGAGTCCGAGTGGCAACAACGGAAGCATTGACCAAGGGGTCTGTTTTACTTGAGGGCGTGTTTTATTTTGGTGTAGACTATTTAAGTTATCGAGCAAAGATAGAAATTATTCATATTCAAACAAATTCAATTCAATATTACAAATCCATTCAATTATTACAATTACAAATTACAATTCAATATCCAATAATTCAATTCAATATTCAAATTCAATTACAATTCAGCTTAAAATCAATTCAATTCATATCCAAATCATTTCATATACCAATTCAAGTCAACATTATTCAGTTCAAGCAGTTAGTGTAAATAGTGTGAATAAAGTGTAAAAAGAAAAGCAGTCCTTTAATTCGAAGGCAATAACCAAAAGAGCCTTTGACGGGATACCGCCACTTAAGTCATAAACAATCAAATCAACACACAACAAACAAGTTCGCTGTCTTAAATATTTAAATTATTCAGTTAATCTTATCTCTTTTTATTTAGTTAGTTTTTAATTCGTCGTAAGTTTCCTCGGTAGTTTATGTTTTGTATTTATGTTAGATATAAGTATTTCGTATATTATTTGGTAGATAAGTATTTCAACAATATTAACTTTTGTCTAGATAGACTTTCCCACAGTATTTATGCAAACAGCCATAGTTCACTGATAGTGACTAGGCTTTATCAAAAGCATAAGGTATAAATATTGGTACAGGGACATTCATCCCTCAGATGTGTTTCTACTNTTATTTTTCTGAATATATTTTTTATGAACCATTTGAAGTAAAAACTGTTCACGGTCAAACTAATGGTAAGTATCGCATTAAAATTCCTTTTCTTCACGAATTTAATGAAGACACCTATATTGAGTTTCTAATTTTTCCTTGGCATGAAAAATTCGACGCTTTGATCAGTAATGACGACTTAAGGCTATTAAATGCCATCATAAGTTATAAAGACAACCTCATTATCACTGACAAAACGCAAATTCCTTTTCACCAAACGACCGACGGACAAGAACAAATAAACATTCCTGATACAATTAAGGTACCATTATCACTTAACGATGGTGCATACTTTATTTCTAGTGAAAGTATAATTCCCGGACTCTATGACATAAACCAAGGATATGTAAAATTACATTGCCTGAATAATTTTAATATTAACGACACTTTGAATATAGAACCAATTAACAACATTATATATACTACCGATAACCCATTATTACTAGATGACAACAGTCAATTTGATCCTCTAACAGACGTTCGAACTGAACATATGAATTAAGAAGACAAAAACAAAATTCAATTATGTAAGCAATTTAAATCTATCTTTCATAAGGATCAATTGAAATTAACTGCAGTAACCAATGTCAAGCACAATATTAGGACGACCGACGATGACCCAGTTTATAAAAAATCGTTCAGATACCCTCAAAAACTAAAAGATGAAATACAAAAACAAATTAAAAATCTTTTAAACGATAATATCATTAAACCGTCAATTTCCCCATACAGTTCACCGGTCTGGATCGTTCCCAAAAAAACGGACGCTTCCGGAAAAAAGAAATGGCGATTGGTCATTGATTTTCGAGACCTTAATAAAAAAACAATCGAGGACAAGTACCCAATCCCGCGTATTGACGATGTATTAGATTCATTAGGCAAATGTCAATACTATACCACTCTTGATTTAGCCTCGGGGTTTCATCAGATCCCACTAGACGAAAAAAGCATTGAAAAAACAGCCTTTTCAGTTGAAAACGGACACTTTGAGTATGTAAGAATGCCATTCGGGTTAAAAAACGCGCCCGCTACCTTCCAAAGAATGATGGACGAGGTGTTAAAAGAATTTCTATATAAGTTTTGTTTCGTCTATATGGACGATATAGTCATATTTTCTAAAAGCCTACACGACCATCTTTTGCATCTAAAACTAGTTTTTTCCAAGTTACAGCAGGTTAATCTCAAGGTTTCGTTAGATAAGTCAGAGTTTCTGAGAAAGGAAGTCCCTTTCCTCGGACATGTAATTACCACTTCGGGAATAAAACCGAATCCCGATAAGATTAAGTCAATTAACGATTTCCCAATACCTAAAACGACCAAAGAGTTAAAATCATTTCTGGGACTCAAAAATAGATGTAAACAATAATGAATATGTTAATGCCATCAATCAGATAAAAGAGCTAATTAAAAACCCACCTATACTAGCCTATCCTGATTTCAATAAACAATTCCTCATTACAACTGACGCGTCGGATAAGGCTATTGGTTCCGTTATTTCTCAAGATCATCATCCCATAGCTTTTTACTCGAGAACCCTCAATAACGCCGAGAGAAACTATGGTACGATAGAAAAAGAACTGCTATCAATCATAGAAGCATGCAAAAATTTTCGACCATATATATTCGGCCGCAAGTTTCTGTTACAGACTGATTATCAACCGTTAGTCTGGTTAAACTCTCTTAATGAACCCCAGAGTCGTTTAGCCAGATGGAAAATAAAGCTATCGGAATATGACTTTGAAATCAGGCACATAAAAGGTAAGGAAAATCATGTCGCGGATGCATTATCTCGTATAGAGATTAATGCGCTCGAAGACGATGAAATTGGAGACTTAGATCTCGAATCCATGTGCAATAATGCAGATCCACAAGAATTTGAACGACTAATTACTGACATAGACGAACAAGGAAATTTTAACAATCCCAACGACAAAGATGACGACATGGTGACTATTCATTCAGCACAAGAAAACCCCATACCTAGTTTGACTATAACTGAACGTCCATTACAAACTTTTCAATTACAATTTATAATTAAATCAGGAAAAAGGAAGTTCACAACAAAAAACGCGAACTTAAGTAGAATCATATGTACCCTAACTTTAGAGGACCAAAATGCCCTTCCCTGGTTACAACACGTATTAGAAGACAATCAATTGAAAGTACCAAAACAAGTTGGAATTTTCTTTGATAAACAGTTTGATGAACATTTTCAACATGAAATATTTTTAATTCTATTTAACGAATTTCAACGCAAGCGTAATGACGTTAAAATTTTAAAAACTAACTTGAATCTATCCCCGCTTACCTAAGATAAAGCTCTCGAAAAAATTATTAATTACCATGAAGTAAACCACAATGGTATCGAAGAAACTTGCAATAAAACTAAATATGACAGAAATCCCTATCGACCACCATATAAAGGACCAATGATTTCAACTAGACCATTCGAAAATATTTTAATGGAATCGGAAAACTGGAAACAGGCCGAGGAAAGCACGCCCGCCCAGCGCCCTCACTAAAGGCCGGGAACACACCAATTCAAAACCACCAGATCGTCATATCACCCTGTTGGATGCCGAAAATACCACTCCGCCTACAAGAAGGGCGCGTAGACGCCTTACTGGATACAGGAGCATCCCACAACTTTATCAGTTCTCGTTTGACACACGACCTACATCCAGTCTTCGTTTCGACATCGGCCGCTAGCCTCGCTGACGGAACATCAATGCGCATTTTGGGCACCGTATCTCTTACAATACATGTCAACGAGTTTCCCCAAGAAATTCCATTCCTCATTGCTGAAGGTCTAAAGAATGACATCATCCTTGGAATGCCCTGGCTCCTGCAGGTTAATGCTACGTGTGTTTTGAGAGGAAGTGCATTCATTTCGGTATAAATACACGCCAGACTATCTACTGGGTTAGACCAGCACCAACTCCTGCCATACAGACTGCGCCCAGTGAACAGCTGGTTACGCAGAATTTTCCCCCGGACTACGTCGATCAATTTCGGAAAATAATAGAAGATTTCCCAGAGGTATTTTCGAAGCCAACGTCTCCGACTAAGACTGCTCAGCACCTTATTCGTCTTTCTAAAGACGAACACTTTTGCCTTCCGCCTTACCGATACTCCGAAGGAAAAAAGAAATTGATCCAAGAACAAGTCGAGGAAATGCTTGTAGATAACATTATAGAACCAAGCCAGTCAACGTACAACTCACCCGTGGTTTTGGTCAACAAGAAGAATGGTGATGCAAGGTTCTGCGTGGATTTCCGTCGCTTAAACAATGTCACCTACGACGAAGTTTCGCCCCTCCCCGCTATACCGGAAACTCTAAAGGCCATCGGAAAATGCAACATTTTCTCGACCATTGATCTGAAGTCGGGATATTGCTAGATCCCGATGCATCCCGAATCCCGGCCGCTTATTGCTTTTACCGCCCCAGACGGAGGGAAATTCCACTTCAGGGTCATGCCATTCGGGTTGAAGGGAGCTCCCGCTACATTTCAACGTACGATGGGTCAAGAAGTGTTAGCGGGATACTTACGAAAATTTTGTCTCGTCTACCTTGACGATATCATTATTTTCTCACGTACCTGGGAAGAGCACATTCAGCACCTACGTCGGGTATTCGAACGTTTGCAACAGCACAACCTGGCCTGCGCACCCGAAAAATGCGTCTTCGGGTCCAGGACAATAACCTATCTGGGGCACCTCATTTCTGAAGAAGGAAACTCTCCGCTGCCCAGTCACCTTGGTAGAATTTACGAAGCGCCCGTTCCAACCACAAGAAAAGAATTAAAGAAGTTCTTGGGTTTATGCAATTGGCTGCGGGAATACTTGCCCCGTTTCGCGGAAGTATCGGCCCCCCTCACGGACCTTCTAAGCCCCAGAAAGAAGTGGAATTGGAGCCAAGAATGCCAGCAGTCTTTTCGAAATATCCAAAGGCTTATGCAGCAACCGCTTCATCTCCATCGGCCGGATTTCGAAAAGACTTTCATATTGCAAACAGACGCTAGTAAGCAAGGAGCCGCCGCAGTTTTATACCAAGAAGGACCCCTAGGAGAAAAGCAAGTCATTTCTTATGCTAGTACTCGGTTTAATCCCACGGAAAGAGCTTACCACAGCAACGAGCAGGAGTGCCTCGCTATAGTTTGGGCCATGAAAAAGTATCGTCCGTATTTGGAAGATAAAAGATTCATTTTAAGAACTGACAACAGAACGATTACATGGCTACTAAACATGAAGGACGCTCGCGCCAAATTGACCAGATGGGCATTCCTACAAGAGTTTACCTTTACCCTGGAACACTGTCCAGGAAACATCAATCACCTGCCCGACGCCTTGTCCCGTCTACCAGCTACCGACTTGCTGTCTCCAGACAGTAATGACGTCACTCGTCTTCTCCCACCTTCCCGTAACGAAGCTGCTGCACCGGGAGTATGTCAAGTTCAGGTTGAAACGTTCCGCGACGAAATCAGAAGGGAACAACAGATTGATCCAGACACAATTCAACTTCGACAGCGCATGATTTTCTGACGAAAAATCCACTGGGTCACACTGATGATGACGCGACGTTTCTTCAGAGTTACCGGATCTTTGACGACGTTCTTTGGCAGAAGAAGGCAGGCAATTGGCTTATGGTTGTACATCCTTTCAACCGCAACTCATATATAAATACCATGACGAGGCAGGACATCCAGGCATCCAGGAAACCACTCGGCGATTATCACTATTTTTTAAATGGGTTAGCATGAAATCAGACGTCGCAAGGCACGTTCGACAATGTCGCATTTGTCAATGCTACAAGAAGCAACGTGTAACTCCAGCTCCTCTACGACCCCGTCAACCCGACAAACCTTGGGATACTATAGCACTCGACTTGATGGGACCTTATCCGCGTACCTCCAGAGGGAAGAAATTCATTTTAGGTCGTCACCGATATTTTTTCCCGTTGGGTGGAATGTTTCTCTATTAGCTCATCAACCACCGCTATCATCGTGCGCCTACTGGAACAGGAAGTCCTACATCGTTTCGGTTATCCTCGGGCAATTCTTTCCGACAACGGGTCCCAGTTTACAAGTCAAGGATGGAAGGCTGCTTGTATAAAATGGAAAGTGCGACATTGGACCACCTCCGTGTATCATCCGAGAGCAAACCCAACTGAACGTCGCAACCAGGAGATTAAGACTGGCCTTCGCATGTATTTGGAATCAGGAGAGCATCGTAATTGGGACACCCATTTGTCGAAAATACTTTTCGACCAACGTGGCCGGCAAAACGCTGCAACTGTCACTACTCCCTATTACGCCCTCTTTGGACGGCCTCTCCTACGACCGGGCGAATGTGAAAACGTTCCAGCAGATGAAAATGTAATAGAACCACCTCCGTTTCGGGAACCAGTCGACGACATCCGAAGACATCAGCGGGAATACAAACAGCAACGAGCCGTGCCTGAACCTGAAGTACATCGGTACAGACCCCACCAACTGGTCTACAGCAGAGAGCATCCCCTATCCAGTACCGAGCAGCATTTCCATGCTGGATTTGCCCCACGATGGTCCGGTCCACATACAGTTCACAGCTACGTGGGAGGAAATACATACTGGATCGAAAAGAATAACCGGTTGGTAAAGCTCCACCACGATCAACTTCGGCCAGTTCCGAATACAGGAGACTAAATTTCTTCAAACCAGGGGGGAATTGATACGGACGTGAATTTTATTTAGAAATTTATTCTCCGAATCAACAACGCCGGCCGAGTTGACCGGTTTCTGCACCCCTATGGGGCCTCCCGATTACCTGCCTACCACCCCATGCTACAACCGAACTTTACATTTCTCATCTTTTAACTTATATTTTAATTTTACTTATAATTATGTTTTCGTTTTCTTTTTACTTCTTTTTTCACTTATTCGGTTGTAGTTTCCATCTTATGTCCTTACTTGTTTTTTTACTATTTCTTCTACAGGCTTTCTTTCTTTCTGTAACGTTTACTTTTTCTATCTTTCTTAATTTTTATCTCACAACAGCGTTCTTTTTTTTCAACCCTATGTTTTCCCCTCTGCTCAATCACTTCTCGCTATCCATTTTTTATTTTTCCGCCGCGAAAGTAATGTTAAAAACGAATTCGTTTTTTTCATTTCTTTTCGCCCTACTCTTCACACCCCACTATCAACCCCTCTTTTTCCTAACCCTTGCTCGGAGCTGAGGTTTGTATAAATAATCGTGCTCACCTCAGTACCGACAGTCCCAATATCCCACCGACCCACGGCAAGGGAGAAGGGCCCCAAACCACCCGTTTCTTCGTGTTCTCCGTGCCGCGACTCAGTGCCGGTC
>NW_020438869.1:797367-810780 GCF_000699045.2 Agrilus planipennis | reverse complement strand
GAGGTAGAATTGAAAGATTTTACAACCAATAAAAAAGAAAAGACTTTAAATCACGTTTTTAATAAAGTTATCCTATAAGTTTATTCAACATAATATGTATTATTGTATTACTCGTTGTTCGTTGTTCATAATAAGATAAGTGTAGATTAGAATACAAGAAGTATCTATAGAAATAAGAATATCATTATTAGTGTTTGTATTTGCATTATTAATTATTAGCATCCTGTTTGTATTGCATTATAAATTTGTTAGTATTTTATCTGCATGTTCTATTTGAAATTGATTATTGTGAAAATTACTCTGTTTTGTAGAGATAATTTTCAACTAAGGCGAGAGGTGTTAGATATAAGTATTTCGTATATTATTTGGTAGATAAGTATTTCAACAATATTAACTTTTGTCTAGATAGACTTTCCCACAGTATTTATGCAAACAGCCATAGTTCACTGATAGTGACTAGGCTTTATCAAAAGCATAAGGTATAAATATTGGTACAGGGACATTCATCCCTCAGATGTGTTTCTACTTGTGAGTAATAAACGTATTATCTTTAATTTTGTTGTTTAATTCAGAAGTTGATATTATTAACTTAAATAAGTTGAATTACAACCGTATGATAGAACACTCTCCAAGACGATAGTTGCATTTAAAAGTGATTAGGAACGTCTACATCTTGCAACGTATCGACCAATCTGCCCGTGACTATCTGTACGATATTTACCACGATTAGTTCGGCAATCTAAATTTATGTTATCTCTAACATAATAAAATCAGGATATAACATAAAATTGGCGACGAGGATGGGATACTGCTAATAATATCCCAAAGAAAACCCAAGAAAACTTGAGCTGTCCAAGTCATCAACAAGTGCACCAGTGCAGTATAACAGTGTAAGTTCGCTGTGTTTTAATAAGTGTGATAACGCGACGAGGTGAAGAAATCATCCCTGGAAGGAGAAATCGACTGCTGGACGTGATTGCTGTACCTTCACGACCTCGCCATAGCTGCATCGTGATGCTAGCAACATTGCTAGTTACACTGTTAATGTAAGTACCTTTCATGTTTAACAGCCAAAGTATTTACCCGTCCATTGAATCCCTTATTACTGAGTTAAACAACTTTAGCTTAAATAATTTAAGAAACGATTCTGATTCAGAAAGTAGTTCCTTTTCATCAATAGAAATGACTTCATCAGAAGATAGATTGTTGTTTGACTATTTAATTAAAACAATACCTGAGTTTGACGGATGTAATATTCCTGTAGCTCACTTTATATCCAGTGTTGATTATGCGTATGAAAAAGTACCTAGTAATCTTAAAGAATTGTTAATAAAAATGGCTTGCTCAAAATTAAGAGGCAGAGCAGCAAATTTGATATTGAATAGGAAAGTTTCTCTTTGGCAAAGTATCAAAAATTTGCTTAATCAAAACTTCGGTTCTGAGAAATCTGTTGAAAGCTTATTTGGTGACCTTTTTAGAGTTAGAAATGAGAATAGCGTAAAGTTAACCTACAATAAAATCGCTGAAATTAGGGATAAATTAACAATAGCTGTGACAGAAGGTATCAGGTCGGAAGCTACTGCTAGCGAGGCGGTTCAGGAATTGGTAGAAAAACTTTCTAAAAGCATTTTTCTAATGAACATAAACGCAGAGTTAGAGTTAGTCGTTAATCCTAGGGAACCGGAAGGGTTAGAAGATGCATATTTCTACGCCAGAGAACAAGAAAAAAGAAACAAAGAGCGTAAACAGCAAGAACAATTTCAAATGTTTAGAACTCAAAATAAATCGAAACCTAATCAAAAATTTTCTAAATTTAAATCAAATGAAAACAAACGCGTAACGAATTTTTCATCCAGTAGTAGCAATGGCGTAACAAATAATATGATAGACAAGGAAGTAGGAAATAATGGTAATAAGATTTGCAGTTTCTGTAATTTAACAAGTCACGATATTACTAAATGTTATCGTAAACAACGTAAAGATAGGGAAAAAAGTCAAAGAACTCAGCATTTCAATAATGACGATAGTTCAGATGAATCTTGTTCCGATAAAGATAGTGATTTAAACGGGGACGAGAGCCCTGCCGAGGAGGTGGTGGAGCTCTAAGACGTGAAAACGTGAAACCCTCTCAAGTAGTTTTTAATTTGAATGATAACGTTTCATTTAAAAGAATGCCATATTTAAAATGTAATTTAGGAAATAGAAACTACAAATTATTGATAGATACCGGTGCGGGTATCTCTGTAATCCTACCTAAACTTGTTTCAGATAAGTCAAAACTTGAGACAGATTGTTTAATTGAAATTTTAGGTGTATCTAACAACAGCAGTCATTCTATAAAAACATTAGGTAAATATCCACTTCGACCTTTTGGCATTCCCTTTGAATTTCATGTGGCGCCGTTGAACATTGCCGCCGATGGTATTATAGGGATGGATTTTATTAAACATTTCAAAGTCAAGATCGATTTTTCTAAAAATACCTTTCGAGTTAATGGAAAAAAATATAGGATTTTTGTATCGGATTCTAAAGCTATAAATCATCTAAATATTAGTCCACGAAGCGAGGAGGTTGTCAAATTAAAAACTAATCTAAAAACCCAACAAGGATTTATTTTAAATAGGGTTAAAATTAATGATCTGACCTTACCTAATTGCATTGTTAGAACAAATGAAAATGGTGAAATAATTACGACATGTGTAAATGTTTCCGACAACCAAAGTAATGAAACAATTACAGACAGAGACCTTAAATTCGACTTTTTACCAGACTTGACAAAAGCAAACATTTTTCATGCAAATTTAAATTTAAACTTAAATTATAAATTAGAAAGACAAAAGCATATTCAGGAATTATTAAGATTAGGACATCTAAACGAAGAAGAAAAGGTTCACATAATAGAAATATGTAAGGAATTCTGGGACATATTTTTTATCGAGGGAGACGCACTTACTTTCACTTCTGTAATAAAGCATAAAATTAATACTGGTGACCAGATTCCATCTTTTGTAAAAAGTTATAGATATCCTAAAGTGCACAAATCAGAAGTTCACGATCAAGTAAAAAAGATGCTAAAACAAAACATTATTAGGCCTTCATTTTCACCGTGGTCGAGTCCTGTATGGGTCGTGCCCAAAAAGCTTGACGCGTCAGGGAAGCAAAAATGGAGGATGCTAATTGATTACCGTAAGCTAAATGAAAAAACCATTTCGGACAAATATCCTCTTCCGAATATTTCAGAAATATTAGACAATTTAGGGAAAAGTTCATATTTTACTACTTTAGATCTTACAAGCGGCTTTCACCAGATTGAAATGGACCCCGATTCTATTGAAAAGACAGCCTTTTCTACGGAGGATGGTCATTTCGAGTTTTTGCGAATGCCGTTTGGTTTAAAAAACGCACCTTCTAGTTTTCAAAGAGTAATGAATAATGTTTTGACCGGACTGACAACACACCAGTGTCTAGTATATCTAGACGACATAGTTATNATAAAATCAATACCGGTGACCAGATTCCCTCTTCTATAAAAAGTTATAGATATCCTAAAGTGCACAAATCAGAAGTTCACGATCAAGTAAAAAAGATGCTAAAACAAAACATTATTAGGCCTTCATTTTCACCGGAGTCGAGTCCTGTATGGGTCGTACCCAAAAATCTTGACGCGTCTTGGAAGCAAAAAAGGGAGGATGATTATTGATTACCGTAAGTTAAATGAAAAAACGATTTCGGACAAATATCCTCTTCCGAATATTTCGGAAATATTAGACAATTTAGGGAAAAGTTCATATTTTACTACTTTAGATCTTACAAGTGGCTTTCACTAGATTGAAATGGACGCCGACTCTATTGAAAAGGGCCTTTTCTAAGGAGGATGGTCATTTTGAGTTTTTGCGAATGCCGTTTGATTTGAAAAACGCACCTTCTAGTTTTCAGAGAGTAATGAATAATGTTTTAACCGGACTGACAACACACCAGTGTCTAGTATATCTAGACGACATAGTTATTTTTGGTAGCACCTTACAAGAACATAATTTAAAAATACAGCCCGATAAATGTGAATTTCTTCGGAACGAGGTAGGCTATTTAGGGCATTTAATAACTACCGAGGGGATTAAACCGAATCCCGATAAAATCCATGTGATCAATAACTTTGCTAGACCCAGAAATCAAAGACATTAAAGCATTTTTAGGGCTTACCGGCTATTATAGACGATTTATTAACAACTATGCAAAAATAGCTAAACCGTTAACGACACTACTAAAAAAGGACGCACCATTTATATTTTCCAATGAATGTGTAGAAAGTTTTGAAGTTCTAAAAAATTACCTTACGTCGGAACCTATTTTGCAATATCCCAATTTTGAGGAACCATTCGTCCTAACAACAGACGCTTCAGGTTATGCAATTTTGAGTCAGTGACCTATTAATAAGGATTTACCAATCGCATATGGATCGCGGACGTTAAACGGAGCAGAAATTAGGTATTCAACAATGGAAAGGGAATTGCTAGCAATAGTTTGGGCATGTAAACACTTTAGAGCGTAAATTTAAAATTATAGCTGATCACAGACCGCTCACCTGGTTATTCTCTATAAAAGACCCTGGAAGTAGACTAGCTCAGTGGAGGTTAAAGTTAGAGGAGTACGATTATGAGATAATTTACAATTCCATCAAAATTCTAAATCAGAAGGAAAATACCGATATTTCGGAAATTGTTAAAGACCTGAATAATTTCTTGAAAAAATCCGATTTAGCCAAATCCACAGAAGATTTACAAAATTTGTTAGAATCAGCTGATGCATTAGAAAATGATGATTTGCTTAATATTTTAAACCACGATAACGACAGTATTTTAGCTCAGCCTAGTGAAAACTTGACTAACGATTTAGATTTTAATGATTTTTAAAATTCTAAAGACAACTTATCCAAAAATATAGATAATATAAAAATAGTAAAAGAAGCAATTGTTCCTAACGGTCCTACAATAATTTTAGACGATGAAAACAAATACCTCAATCCTATTAAATTAGACTTTGCTGACGAAAACAAAGTAGAAGACATAATCGTGCACCCATCAAAAAATTTTGATAACTTAGAATACTATTTAAAGAGAAAGACCCAATTACTATTTTTAATATGTTAATTATCATTTTATCATCTTACAACACAGTTGCGACTGACATTTACTTACTTAACGCTGAAAAGACACAGGACAACTGACCAGGTCAAATATATTAGTAACAGGTTTAAAATTCAAAATATCCTAAATTTATACTTTAGACCTCTCAATATCGATCAAATTAATAGCGTAATTAAGGAAAACCATTCGCCAGCGGTATTTGGTCATAAAGGCGTGAACGAAACAATAAACAAATTACAACAGAAATTCCAGTGGGTTAATATGCAATAATAATATCAGCTTCTGAAACATGTCAAAAAGCAAAGACCGTAAGAAGAAAATATGAAAGCCCTCTTACGCTCGTCTTTTTACCAACCAGACCATTTGAACGCATAGATATAGACCTCATAGAAATTTCAATAGGTAAAAATCAATTTCACGTATTAACTATGCAAGACCAATTAACTAAGCTTGTGCAAGCTTATCCTTTGCGAGACAAGCGCTAAAGAAACCGTTAAAGCATTGATAAAATAATTTCAAAATTTCGGAATACCTGAACGAATTAATTCCGATCAAGGAACGGAATTTTTAAATAAAACGTTACAGACCTTAGAAAAACTACTTAAGATAGATCACACGTTTTCCATCACGTACCACCCTAAAAGTAACGGCTCTATTGAAAGATTCCATTCTACCGTTAAGGACACTATTAGAACTTACCTTTTAGACAGGGAAAACAAAATGGAATATTGGAAAAACGCTCTTAGGTTCTCAGTTACAATAAATCAAAACATAAAGGTACGCAATTCACACCTTATGAATTACTTTTCGGCATTAAACATCAAAATATTAATTACCCTAGACTCTAAATGAAATTTTAGTTGACGACTATGTAAATTCATTAAAAACCACATTCGATGTAGCTCGTGAAAAGGCAAGGCTAAACCTAACACAGTATAAAGACAAAATTAAAGAAAAACATGATTCCAAACTGAAGCCTTTACCGCAGTATAATGTAGGTGATATGATTCTCGTACGAAATTTCCGCATTAATAGAAAAACGGACGATCCGCTATGGGAAGGTCCTTATGAGATCATGAAAGTAATATTGATAAGAACTTTGAAATATCATAAAGAAAGCGTAACAGATTTTCAGTTATAAACGTAGAACAGATCAAACCCTTTTCGAAAAACTTATTGGTTACTTATTTGTTTCAGGGCAGTGACAGCCATTAACACCATCCAAATTACACCCCTGGACAACCGTGTGAGAATAATTGCAAGTGAATCTCGTACCTCAAGTATCACCACGAATATTAGTTTACCTGTCATACCGAAGGATTGTTGTATCACTAATTTAGAAAGAACGTCTAATTTTTAATTTGTTAAAACAAAAGGATCTAAAATTACCAGAAGAAAAGCTAAAACAATTTGACAGAAAAATAAAAGAGGAACTATACATGCCATTCATCAAGAAAAACAAGAATTAGTTTTACAGTTTGGCAGCAGTGCTCGGGGGAATCTTCATGATACTCTTTGTCTGTTGGTGTTGTTGTCCCGGATGTTTTAAATTAATAAAACCGCGGAAATGTTTAACTATAATGGTGAGGTAGAATTAAAAGATTTTACAACCAAAAAAAAAAAAAAACTAACTTTCACTTCTGTAATAAAGCATAAAATCNCTCAAACCTCCATGTTTCATCCAAATGGATCAGAATTGTGTTGGTTACCTGGACAACGGAGTGAGAATAATTGCAAGTGAATCTCGTACCTCAAATATCACCACGAATATTAGTTTACCTGTCATCCCGGAGGATTGTTGTATCACTAATTTGGAAAGAACGCCTGATTTAGAAATAGAACCACTTCATATGAATTTGTTAAAACAAGAGGATCTAAAATTAACAGAAGAAAAGCTAAAACAATTTGACAAAAAAATAAAAGAGGAACTAAACATGCCATTCATTAAGAAAAACAAGAATTGGTTTTACAGTTTGGCAGCAGTGCTCGGGGGAATCTTCATGATACTCTTTGTCTGTTGGTGTTGTTGTCCTGGATGTTTTAAGTTAATAAAACCGTGGAAATGTTTAAGGTGTTCCCGCGAATCAATGTGCATAAAAATCATTAACTATAATGGTGATAAAAGTAAAGTGAATGTGACGCCTAATCAGAACAATGATGAACGCTTTGGTTATCGTAGTATTGCAGGAACTAGTGTTATTGGACAAACTGAGGTAGAATTTAGATTTTACAACCAATAAAAAAGAAAAGACTTTAAATCACGTTTTTAATAAAGTTATCCTATAAGTTTATTCAACATAATATGTATTACTCGTTGTTCGTTGTTGATAATAAGATAAGTGTAGATTAGAATACAAGAAGTATCTATAGAAATAAGAATATCATTATTAGTGTTTGTATTTGCATTATTAATTATTAGCATCCTGTTTGTATTGCATTATAAATTTGTTAGTATTTTATCTGCATGTTCTATTTGAAATTGATTATTGTGAAAATTATTCTGTTTTGTAGAGATAATTTTCAACTAAGGCGAGAGGTGTTAGATATAAGTATTTGGTATATTTAGTAGATAAGTATTTCATAAACAATATCAACTTTTGTCACAGCCGTCTCTAATACAAGCCATGCTGAGAAATTTGGCAACAGCGCATGTGCGTCCTATTCTGCGAGTCTACTCCTAAATTTCGAACTCCACAAATGAACCAGCGTTGGTATTAAATGGAGTAAACTTTAGTTCTTTGCTGTTTGCTTTGTGAGGATTCCAATGAAAACCAAAGTAGGCTTATGCATTCAGTAACAAAGTGCAAGTCTTTTTTAGGTATACGCGTGTCTATCCGTTTCGCTTTAGCTTTTACTTGAAGAGCCGGAATGGGCTGCTCCAGCAGTTTTTTTAAATTCATAAATCGAAATTGCAAGTGAAAAATAAGAGATAATGCGAACAGAATTCAACTCTTTGTTGCGGATACGAAAACCGTCGGGCATATAGCGTTACGTGAACATCTACAGTGATCAAGCGTTGGTTGTGTCTGTTATAAGGATAATCTTCAGTCGAGAGGATTTCCCCTGCCGAATTTGATAAACAAACTAAGACATCGACCCCACCTGTTGGAGCAGACTACAAGGACTTTTAAGTAATTCTATTGCATCGCTTTAATACGTATGTTAAATATATAGAGGTAGAACTCCTATCAATTCTACAAGTTCAGATACATTCCTCGTTACCGCATTCCAGCGATTTCTCGCATGTCAATGAAACCTGCAGAATTTCTACATTTGTGCGGTAAATAAAATTTTTTAATGGATCAGTCATGCCTGGATGTCTTGAAGAACAACAGAAGAAAATTTATCGCTTAAAGAGAAAGTAGAAACTCAATTAAGCAAAAAGGTGACAATTGCACAGTGAATGTGTCAACGACAAATCAAAATTTTTCTTTATTTCTTTGGACCTAGCTCCAATATTGCGGCTGACAATTTCTTGAAAACTTCAGCAACGTTTATGAGGTGGTCGTAGAAAGTTTTTCCTAATAAGATTATGTCGTCGTGTATAGGTAAAAAAACCAGATTTTCCAGTTTAATACTTATTATACAGTGTCCATGAGTCTCTCGAATGTAGCCGGTATATTGCACAACCTAAAAGACATCACATTGAATTGCCACAGGCCATTTCCAGTTATAAAGGCACCCTTCTTCTTATCCTGTGGATGCATATCCATTTGCCAGTATCCACTTTTCAAATGGAGAGTACAGAACCATTTAGCTCCAGCTAGACTGTCTAGTGTGTCGTCGATTCCGGTAATGGGTAGCTGTCTCGTGGAACTGTGTTTCTTGCCTACCAGCACTATAAGGGGAAGCCCAGGAACTTTCAGATAGTTCTATTACCTTTTCCTTATGCATGTCTTTTATAAAATTACAATTTCCTCTTGTTTGGCGCGAGAAAATCTTCTAGGTGTTTGTTTGATGAACCTTGCTGTTCCAGTGTTGATGCGATAGTATGTTAAATTGGTGGTCCTAGCAAAGTATTGATCTGAGAGGGCGAAGACGTGTTGAAAATGGTCAAAAAGTTCTTTCAATTGTTTGACTTATTGCTTGTTGAGAAGGGTACTTGAGCGTTTTTCCAGTTCTGATAAAGTTGCAGGAAGTGGTGCCGGTTTCGTTTCGGGTTATTGTTTCCAATCACAGTGGTGGATTTCAGCTACCAATTCAAATACATCCAACTCTGTGCCTTTACAAATCTCTTGCTCGAAGTCTTTCAAATTGGCTATTCTTACAGGTATCAATGTTGCTCAACTTTTACCGAGCGTTCTCGGCAGTACTCGACCTTCCTCTACGATTACATCATAGGCGGCAAGCTTCGTCTTGGGATTGGACATAACTATCTCTTGTCCATCGGTGCGCATTGTAGAAGTACTAATATTTAAGCCGATTCCGTATTCTTGTAGAAGGACCAATCCTATAATGACTTCATCTACTATGTCGGCTACCAACACCCAACTCGATAAGATCGCATTTCCAATTTTAATTTCTACGTTGCATTCTCCATGGATTGGTGCAATCTTCTTTGTAGCTGTAGTCAAAATCAGTCTTCTGGCCAAAAGTAGAATTCTCCACTCCGATACCATATCAGCGCGAACGATGGTGTTAGATACCCCTCTAGCGATAACTATTCTAACATTGCACTGTGTGAGTTAGCGCCGTCCAATTTTGAAATGACTACTTCTTCGGGCAGTTGGTGCGGGTGAGCCAACTTGCGCCCCATAAAGTTGACTGATCTTAGTCTTTCCGACTGACGTGTTTTGTTTAAAGGGCATTCCCGGCTTATGTACCCTATTTTTTGGCAATATCAACACTTTAGACAACCACTGCAGTTCTTGCAGTCTCACGTAAAATGACAAGTTCTTCCAAATTCCCAACACTTTAGGTTCCATTCTCCCGTGTTTCTTCACATATATTACGCATTATAACGTAACTGTAATAAATGACTGGCATCCCCTAACTGTCCTCCATATATTAATACTTCAGCTTGTACAATATAAGAAATATATAATTTTGAGTTGGACAATGGGAAAACATTTTTTTTTTTATAAAATTGAAATATCTCGAGCACTAGTGGACCTATACATAGGGAAGCATTATAAAAGTCCCTCTACAATAGCACGTACATTCTGAATATTCAAAAATATATAGGGTGTTCCATTAAAAATAAAAAAGTTGATAGCAACTTCTGGTATAACTGGAAGTGCTACAAAAATAGCATTATTTTATTTAAGGAGAGCATCTCCAAGAACCCTACATACTAAATAGGCTTGTTCAGCAACTTTTTGTAATTCATAAATCGAATGTGCAAGTGGAAAATAAGAGATCCGCAAAAAATTTTATTCGCACGTTTAGTCTCTTAAAAACATTTATACATTACCTATAATTACGCATAGCTTGGTACGCGACTCAACGCTGTGCACTGTCAGAAAAAATCGGCTTCTCAGACCAACTTTTTATAGTCTGCCATTCATTTCAATAGAAGGCAATACTATAAAATATTATAAAAGTTCTTCGGCAGACGGTTTTCTGTAGTGCAAGATTTTTATAAGTAATAATTTCTTACAGAAAAATCATGTAAGTTGTAGCAATTTTTAACAATCTGCCAAGAAGAATTTAAAGTAATGTTATGCATAAAATTTGAGAAACTTCACAAGGCAAACGATTTGCCTGTGTACATATATCAAAAACGTATTAGTAAATTTTGTTAATACAACTCGAAACAATTTTTACAGACTACCTTTTGAATTGTTTAAATTTTTAGAACAACCCTGACATTTGAAACTATTGGCATACCAATTCGCAATGTTTCAGATGTAGGCTGGCCCGGTTAAAATTGTAAAAAAAAACAATAATTTTTAGCAATGTTTTGCTTTTGTTTTTGTTGTTTTTTTTTCCCTCGCAATATTTGGTTATCAAATAGATGAACTATCAAATAGCAGACGATTTGCAATGGAACCTACAACCTAATATTATGCATAATTTTTCTTTCCTCGCGAAAATGACCCCTCACTATGTTCAACAATTGAATAATTTTTTTTTTAGTCTGCCATCGTTTCACTGCATGATTTCGTGAATAAATAAACCAAATATTGATTAGCAGATTATTTGTAATGGTACAAATTTCAGTTTTATGTAATACATGTGTATATTTTTTTGTATTTCAAAATTAAATACAAATTTGGAAGTATTCTTACAAATCATTTTCTTATACAATTATTACGATTAGAACTGTCATTATTTTATACTTATTTCATATTTATACAATTACATTTGTATTGATTTAATCACCATTGTATTGTAAACATATGAAAACCAGAAAAAGTGCGGAGCCGCTATGTGCGAAGTTCGGCGTATAGTAGCCGTTTTCCGAGGGCGGTGGGCCCCACCATCAATTTTATTAATTTCACACATTCTATCGGACTACTTTACTGATAGAACTGGAAGGAAAATAATTTCCCACATGAGCGCAATGTAAAAAGGCTTTTCTGGAGAATTGGTATATAAAATAGATTTGTGGCGAGCTTTAAAAAAAAGGGGCTAATGTTTTAAATAGTTTGTATTTTTTTTTTATTTTATTAGACTCTTAAAAGTATGTAAGTATTGGGTCAATCAAAAACTTTAAAAATTCTTCATTCGTATAATTAATTGTCTAGGATAAGTATTGTAAAGCAACTTTTAAATGTAAATTGTGACAATAGTACCTTTAAAAATCAATATTTTATTTGTTAACCAATGTTGATTGAAAACAACTTAAAAATATTATTTCATTTGTTTTAAACCGTGAGATGTAAGTGTTGACGAAAAAAAAATCTGTTTTATACATGAAACTGAAACTTGCACTATCACAAATCCACCATTCAATATTTGGTCTATTTAATAACTAAACAATACAGGGAAACAACGACAGACTGAGAAAAATTGATTAATTTGTTGAACATGATGAGGGATCTGTGTCGCAAAAAAAAACTAAATCTTTTTATACATAATATTGACACTTGTACCATTATAAATCATCTGCCATTTGATAGTTTATCTATTTAATAGTCAAATAATTTTCGAAAACAATGGCAGACTGGAAAACATTGTTAAAAATTACTGTTTTTTTGGCAAATTGAAAACAGTTTCAGTTTTATTTATAAGTTCTATTAGTCTTTAATGTTAATTAGTATTTTGAATTATAAAGTTTATACCAAAACAAGTTATTCACTGTAAAAAATTGTTCCAAGTTATGACAGCAAAACTTGTTAATTCACCACTATGCCTTTGGCGAATTCTCTGAATTAAAAAATTACTCAAACCTTATGCTAACATTACTCTAAATTATTCTTGACAAACTGTTAGAAATTGTTTCGAGTTACATGATTTTTATACAAACTAATATTACTATGGTAAAATCTTGCAATCGAGAAAACCATCTGCTAACAAACTGTTACCCAGTCTTACCTTCTATTAAAATGAATAGTAGACTATAAAAAGTTGTTCTGATAAGCAGTTTTTTTGAGCAAACTAATGTTAATATTTAAATATTTAATAAACTGTTACCAGTCTTGCCTTCTATTAAAATGAATGGCAATATTGTTGTAGCTTGTGGCTGTAAATATGTCCCCTATTATTGGCAGACACTAAAAACTGTTCTTTTTTCTGATGGCTTCGAAAATTTGCTTGTTAGTTTTGCATATATATAGTACAAAATAAAAATACACGCTTCCGGTAAATAATTTATTTGTTTGCCTTCCGACTAAAGAGTAATGAGAATGGCAGGGCAACATGTCAAACAAAGATATGACTAACCGTCAATAGGAAGAGATTTTTTGTTTTGTGTTTCAAAAATAACTTGAAGAGGATATAGAAACTATCTTTCTATAACAATATTAAAAAAAGGGGAGAATTAAATAAAAACATAAACTGCATTAGACAATCAAACTAAGGTGGCACTGTTGCCTTTTTGACTTGTGAGGGCGTTTTTTCAGAATATTAATAGTACATTATTAGTAGTAATAGTAATAGTAGTATATTTTTAACATAAAGTTATTTACACAATACATACATATAATTCTTATCAAACTAAACCTTCATTCATACAAAACAATTACAAAAGAAAATTAACTTAACCTAAATAATAAGAAAAAAAAAACTATGGCTCTTTACTAATTATTTATCAATATTATAAATGTTGGATAATTGGTAATAACAAGTAATCTATTAAATTTTATTAGACTTTATAGTGTATGAA
>NW_020438869.1:795767-796853 GCF_000699045.2 Agrilus planipennis | reverse complement strand
GTTTTTGGTCAAAAGTGAGCTCGCGCGGCACCCACTTTGCACAGAGCTTTCTCATACCCAAATATTCGTGAATGATGTGATGTATACGTCCCGTTGATATCTGTAGAGTGTCTGCTATTTCATTCAATTTCAATTTACGGTCATTCAAAATCATTTTGTAGATTTTTTTAATGTTTTCGTCCGTAATAGCCTCTTTTGGGCGTCCACTGCGTTCACCGTGTTCGGTGCTCATTTCACCACATCTAAACTTAGCATACCAATCCTTGATGGTTGATTTTCCTGGGGCAGTGTCCGTAAATTCGTTATCAAGCCAAGTTTTTCTTCAACTGTATTTTTTCCCTTCAAAAAGCAATATTTTANAATTCTTTTCTTATATCCCCATCCATAAGCTTTTCAACTTTTATTTCATATTGTACCACCCTTTTTCTGGTTTCCTCTACCATTTTCCCACATTTTAATTCCCTCCGTACAACATAATCTGGCGTATATCTATCCAAACGCAACACCCACTTTATATATTCCTTGTAAACGTTTTCCACCTGTTTTTGTTCCTTCCACCCCCATACTTCCACCCCATAAAGAGCTAAACTTCTGACCGTCGAATCAAACAACCTCTTTCTTCTAATCCAATCGTTCCTGCATAATTTATGCCCTATTCCCCATATACTTCCTAACAAGGCGTTTGCTTTCGCTAGTTGCGTATCTATATGTATTTTATCATTGTTGTTCTCTCCCATAACATATCCTAGGTATATATATTTTTTAACCTTTTCTATCTCTTCCCGTTTCCACCTAATCACCTTTTTTTCTTTCTTCTTTCTACCCCTTACTTCTCCAAATTCCATATACTTAGTCTTACTAACATTTCACTCCAAACACTTCCATCTTAAATATCTTTCCAACGCTCCCATCATATCTTTTAATGCACTATGGTTCGTGGCTATTAATGCAATGTCATCAGCATACGACAAGGTCCATATTTTCTTTCTACCTACCACTACCCCACCCTCCCTTATTTTACTGATCTCTTTCTCTAAATCACTTAGGTATATATTAAACAGTTGTGTACTCAGCTTACAACCTTGT
>NW_020438869.1:785398-795342 GCF_000699045.2 Agrilus planipennis | reverse complement strand
CCCTGCCAATGCTCCCATAGCAACAACTTTAGACATTCCACATATCTCGACTTATCAATACTTCTTAGGTCTTCTGCCCTTATCATCTCTTTACATCTTATTCTCACCATTTCCTCAACACTTACCCCCATTCGACCCCATTCATTCAGTTGCTCCTGACTCAAATTTAAATATTCTAATGCCCCATCTCTTTCTTTATCATACCTGGTTTTTATTCCAATATTTAAAATTCTTCTTCTCCATAATTCTTTTCTTATATCCCCATCCATAAGCTTTTCAACTTTTATTTCATATTGTACCACCCTTTTTCTGGTTTCCTCTACCATTTTCCCACATTTTAATTCCCTCCGTACAACATAATCTGGCGTATATCTATCCAAACGCAACACCCACTTTATATATTTCTTGTAAACGTTTTCCATCTGTTTTTGTTCCTTCCACCCCCATACTTCCACCCCATAAAGAGCTACACTTCTGACCGTCGAATCAAACAACCTTTTTCTTCTAATCCAATCGTTCCTGCATAATCTATGCCCTATTCCCCATATACTTCCTAACAAGGCGTTTGCTTTCGCTAGTTGCGTATCTATATGTATTTTATCATTGTTGTTCTCTCCCATAACATATCCTAGGTATATATATTTTTTAACCTTTTCTATCTCTTCCCCTTTCCACCTAATCACCTTTTTTTCTTTCCCCTTTCTACCCCTTACTTCTCCAAATTCCATATACTTAGTCTTACTAACATTTAATTCCAAACACTTCCTTCTTAAATATCTTTCCAACGCTCCCATCATATCTTTTAATGCACTATGGTTCATCAGCATACGACAAGGTCCATATTTTCTTTCTACCTACCACTACCCCACCCTCCCTTATTTTACTGATCTCTTTCTCTAAATCACTTAGGTATATATTAAATAGTTGTGTACTCAGCTTACAACCTTGTCTTACGCCTTTTTCCATCCAAAATTTCCTTGTTTCCTTACCACTTAATCTTACAACCCCTGCTGTTTCCCTATATATTTCCATTATTCTCTCAATTAACCCTTCTTCTTCTTCTGTCTACCGTATCAAATGCCCTTTTTAAGTCCACAAATACTATAACAACCTTTTTTTAACATTTAAATATGATTCGATAATATTCTTTAACAGAAAGATAGCATCTATTTTTACTTTCTAAACGTAAATTGTGTTTCGCTTAAAATACCATTTTCTTCAATCATCGCCCCTGGTCTATTCTTGATTATATCGGTATATATTTTATATCCCGAGTCCATAACCGCTATACCCTTATAATTTTTGACATTATCCCTTCCATCCCTTTTATACACTGGTACTATTGCACCACATTTCCACTCACCAGGCATTTCATTATTTTCCCATATCCCTTTAAACATCTCATATAATTTATCGCATATTAAATCTCCAGCATATATCCAAGCCTCACCTGGTATTCCATCCTGACCACAAGCCTTTTTTTTCATAACTTCACCTATTTCTATACATGGTATCTTTCTCTCCTCTTTTCCTACCTCCCTTATCATGTAATATTTTGCAATCAATTCCTCTCTTCCTTCTAACGCTCCTTTAAAGTGATTGTACCATTCTTCATCTGATATAATTCTACTTATACCTTTCTCTTTTTTCTGTTTATATAAATTAACTATTTTCCAAAATTCTTCAGTTCCTTTGGCCATATTGAATTTTTTTATCAACTCATCACTATACTCTTCCTTGCTTTTTTTAATCTCGTCCCTATATTCCCACCTCATTTTTTTATATTCCATCTCTTCACATTCATTATTTCTCCACTTACTTAATACCCTTACATATTCTTTCTTTTTCCTGAAACATGCGTAGTTCCACCATCTATTATTGCTACTTCTCACCTCTACTCTTTCCTTAATCATACATTCGTTAACTATTTTTGTCATCTCTTTCCAATTGTGAATGTCATTCACTCTCTCATTTAAATTTTTTCTGTATTTTTCAATCGCTCCCGCTGTCCATTTAATAACAACTTTATTCACACATTCCTCTCTACTATCATTCACTTCTTTCTTCCACTCAATTGATATTGGTAAATGGTCTGATCCTATCATACCCATGACCTCAAACTTATCAATTTCTTCCCAAGCTTCCCCATTAACCATACCGTAATCTATCACCGTTTTTCCTCTCCCTAAAAAAGTATATTCCCCTTTTCTATCCCCTTCTATAGTTCCATTTAATATCGCCAGCCCATTCTTAGTTCCCCATTCGATGAATTCCTTCCCTTCCCTATCAACATATTTATCCATTGAATTTCTTATATGACATAGTACATTATTACTTTTCCATTTAATTTTGTCTTCCGATATACCTAATCTTTGCCTTTAGTTAACAAAGTAATTCTTGTTGCTTTAATGACTCCTACATGTATAATACAGAGGACATGCCCACATATACAATTTATTTTAGACAAGCTTTTATTGGGTAAATAGGTGTCATTAGTCAAGTTGATTTTTTTTTAGAAAACTAAAGGAATAAAAGGCAAAACAATAATTCCTACTATCAATATTTTTTTATACCTTTTTGTAGTAAATACCACAGTCTGTATAACAATAAGGACTTTTTTGCAATAATAACTTATAGATTACCCGCAGAGATGTGCAAAATGGTTTTTTAGAGGTATTTAAATACAAAATACAAATACTTATTGAGTTGTTATTTCAAATGAAAAATACAAAATAGATTTCCCTTTTGTATTTTAAATGCTAAATGGAATTTACTTTTTTGTAGTACCTATACAATTTTTTACATTCACTTAAATTAATTTTTTTTTTAGGAAAACCTTGCAGGCATTTTCTCATTTTTTACCTACCTTTATGTTATAGTTATAGTTTCTTCTGTCCAACAACAATTAATTCTTCTATATGCTTCCTTATTTACATTTGTCACCCCTTTCAATTGGAAAAAAGACACTGATGCCAAAATAGCTTGTTTACCGTGAAAAATCAAATAGGGTTGCAAATAATTTTATTGATGTAAAATTAACATCAATCATTTTATATCAAAATATTTACAACCCCATTTTGTTTCCGATCTTTTACACATTGTAATAAGAGAAAGAAATGAAATCCATAGTTTCTTTAGCTTTGAGTTCATCTAATACGTGAAGCTTTTCGAATCGTTTTCTAAGAATTTTGGATTATAGGATTTATTAGCACACCACAATATCTTGTAATTTTCACTTTTATCAATACTTTGCGAGCTGTTTTGTCGCAATTAAAATAATTTCGTAGTTTCTTGCTAAAGGTACGAAAAGTGATGATTTGGCAGGTGCTGATATCAATTCGCAACTTCAAAATCTTCAAATCCAATATTTTAGATTATCCATTTTCAAGGAATTTATAATTTTTTGAGATCTCTTCAGTTAAAGAATGTCTCTTTGTCCCCTTTTTAAGCTTCTAATACCTTCAATGGCCAATAGTAGCAACCTTCGTTCATCATTTTATAAAATATTTGATCGGTGATACTAGCAAAACTTTTAACGGCTAAAATCTATTTTGCATTTTACAAATAGAAAATATGTTTGGAAAAGTATTTTAAATAAAATACAAAACGCTTTTCTCAAAAAAGCATTTAAATGCAAGATAAAAATAAGTGTTTTTTATTCTCTGATTAGGAGTAAAATATATAGTATCGATACGTTCAAAAATTTTCAAATAAAGCTATATAAAACATCCACATGGATCGAAAGAGGAAAAATATGGTAGGTACCATTCGAAAAAACAAACAATATTCGTGTTTAAAGTTTATAAACTTTAGATTTTTTTTCTGAACGCTCGGTATAAATTATGACTATGACTGGTAATAATTTCACGGCCGACAGGTAAAATTAGTTTAGTTCGATAACCCCCACTGCCAAACTTTCAGATCTCTAACCCGCTTAGTGTCCCTGAAACGTGGAATGTACCACTCAGTTTGAAGAACCCTATATTTCCACTCACCAGGCATTTCATTATTTTCCCATATCCCTTTAAACATCTCATATAATTTATCGCATATTAAATCTCCAGCATATATCCAAGCCTCACCTGGTATTCCATCCTGACCACAAGCCTTTTTTTTCATAACTTCACCTATTTCTATACATGGTATCTTTCTCTCCTCTTTTCCTACCTCCCTTATCATGTAATCTTTTGCAATCAACTCCTCTCTTCATTCTAACGCTCCTTTAAAGTGATTGTACTATTCTTCATCTACTTATACCATTCTCTTTTTATATCAATTAATTATTTTCCAAAATTCTTCAGTTCCTTTGGCCATATTGAATTTTTTTACTTTGTATACTAAATCAAATTTAGATACTGCAGATGATCTTGTATTAAAATAGGGAACAAGTTTTGCTTGAAAAATTTTTCGATAAAACTTATAGTTTGGCCACAACAAGCATATATGCCATAGGCACTTTTATCCCGTATAACTGTTTTTGTCAAAAATACGAAGACACGTCTTTAGTGCCTTTTTACACTTTTTTGATTGAAATTGTTCCCATTAAAAAATAATCAAAGTTTTTGCAATTGATTTTTTTTCATTTTCAACTTCGAATTACATATTTTTTAGTTTTTTAAATGAGCGATTAAAAGCACTTCTTATCGTTTTTCATGTACAATTTAATCCATTTGGTCGTTCTTGAAAATATCAATTAGAAATATGTGAAATCTGAAAATCAATCAACTTCGGAGGTTTGTTTCATCGACGTTTATTCCGCTTATAGGTTATTGAGTTTTGCTCAAGTGACCACCCTCTTTCGATCCCCCACCTCTACCCGCTTGAAAATAATTATTTTATTGAATTTTATTTGAATTATAGTGTATGAAAATTGTCAAAATAATCAACTTTCACCCCCCATAACTTTTTATGGGGGTGAGACCGCCACAAAGGGTATACCCAGAAGTTGGTCCCATTTAAAATTGGAAACAATCTAACCCTAAGGGTAGGAAAACAGGCGATGATTTATTCTAAGAAAGTAAAAGTAGTAGTAGTTCTAGTAGTAATTAGTAGATTACAGCCACAAAAAATTATAAAATAAANTTTAACAAATGAAAATAATAGTCATTTTTTTCGGACATATTTATATATATATATATATATATATATGAAAATGACCAGCATTATCACCACTACAACATACTAAAAATTCAGTCATCGTGTTTGCTGAAGTAACGAGTCTGTCATAAACCTACCGAATCAAACAATGGCGTCACCAATGCATATAGATCTCCAAACAGCCTGCCGTATTATTGCCTATTTTATACATAGACCACCACATATTGTTTTTCAATTTTCCAAAACTATGCTTCATGTTTTCCTCGTCCAACATATCCAAGAGTGTTTCAATTATAATCATTACAAAAAAAACATGGCTTCCATACACAAAATACAACAAAAAATGGTTATACAATTTTTCAGTCTAGTGACAATTGAGCACGTAAATCATCTTTGTAAATTTAAACCTACAATTTGTTTCATTACGGGCCTGGATGTAGGCGACCAAATCTGCATCTAGCCCAATGCGCAGCTTCCACCTTGTAAAAACAGTAAACGTAAGAAATGTTGAAATTGCCCGCCATTCGCTTCAATGCAACACTGACAGCAACGTACCCAGTTGCTGCGAATTTTAGCCCAGATACCGGGAGTAATGTTATTTCGGAGTTCATTTACTGAGGCAATAGATGACGCGTACAAAAATGCCTCTACATGACCCCGCAAATTAAAGTGCATTGATGTGAGATCGGGTGAACGGGGTGGCCATGCCACTGGACCAAATCGACCTATCCATCGTCTGGGAAACATAATGTCTAATCGCTGCCGTACTTGATGCATGCTGTGGGAGGATACTCTATCCTGCACAAATTACAAATTCGCTCGTAGAACTAATAGAATGTCCTCTAATAACTTCGGCAACACGTTCCCTAAAAAGTCGACATGCAGTAAGACCCCGCTTAACGCGCAAGATACGTTCCATCAAAGTAGAGCGTAATGCGAAACAGCGCTAAACGAGGATATCTTAACATGTAAATAATGGAGTTAGGGGAAGATGGATAGAAAATTGGTTAGGTATTAAATTTAATAATTATTTTTTTGGTAATTTTTTACATTAGTTAACATTGGAATTGAGACATGAAGTTTTGTCAGGTAGGTAGTACCCACCAAGTAAAGTAGTGTGGTAGTATTTATTGGAATTTTATTTATTGTTTGTTTAAAAATCAATGTGACTGAGATACAGGCTGTTAAAGTTTTCTTAATCGTAGGAAATTCCGGTAGGTACGGCCCTGGCTTTAGCCTTCCGTCAGCTGTTCCCGCCAAACATCGTTTGTCCTAAAAGATATCCTCTTAATATTATTCCAATATATCAGGGCAGGGGCATTAAAGAAACTTGAGTCTGTCATACGTCTACCTAACTAAACAATGACGTCATCAATGCATATTTGACGAGAACAGCTGACGAAGGGCTGCAGCCAGGGCCGTACCAACCGGAATTTCCCCCAATTAAGAAAACTTTAGAATCCCGTATCTCAAGCTAGATTGGTTTCCGCATGGAATCAATACTACCACACGATTCTACTTGGTGAGTATCTACTACCTATCTGACTAAACTTCATGTCTCAATTCCAATGTCAACTAATGTAAAAAATGACCCTTCTTCCTTCTGGTTAATACTCTCCAAAGCTTACTACTTATTTCAGAAACACCCTGTATAATAAAATAAGAATGAACCTAAATTTATCGTTAGCATCTAGCGAAGGGTGTGACTTCTTTTTCTGTTGTTGTTGTTATGTTGGTATAGCTAATGTTGGACACAACTGAACCAACAAGACCAAACATTCGTCATCGTCTTTGATCAGTTATTACAAGCTTCCAAAATAGAAGCCGAACGATTTCCGGAAAGAGGCAACTTCCTGTGAGCGATGCCCTTCGCTTTCTTGCCACATACATGTGTACATACTCTATTCGACACAACACACACACTGGCGTACATATCGGTCATTTATTGTAGCCGGTGTAATTTTCGTTTATTAGCCTGGGCATCAGACTATGTCGATGACGTAGAAGCAATCTGTCAGTGATTCGACAGTAGTTGTGTCCTTATCGTCGTCATCTAACTGCGACACCTTTCACTTCTTCGGCTTTGTAGCATGAGCGTCGTTATTTCGACATAAATCGCGTATATCAAAATCTGTTTTTACACACGACCTTGCTCCATCCTTGTTCGTCTTGTATATGTAAGACGAGTGTAGTCGCTAATGTTGTTTACGACTTCGTTCGTATTATGGTCGCACGCTTTGTTCCATGTGGGTCGCTTTTGTTTACTTGAATCCAGTAAGTAATGAGTCGTCGTTCGTCTTTCACATTTTCCCGATACTCGCGGTTAATAAAACACCGATTCGCGAAATAGCCAATTATACGTAGGTCAATTTTTGAAAAAAGCTGAATTAGCACTTCAAAAGAAAGAAAATTCATATTTTGATTAGAATGTGACGTTATAGACGGACGATTAAAATATAGTGGTTAGAAAATGTTTAAAATAAGAAGATATTGGAAAAGCAAAGGGCTGGGATGGTAGGACACCTTCTATGGCATTCAAGGTTAGTTAGAGACTTATTAGTAGCAGAAATAGGAGTAAAGAGCAACCGAATAAGACTTAGATTAGATTATATGCTTTACTTTTCGGGAAAAGCGAAANTATATTAGAAAGAAATTAAATATTCATTGACTGATAATAATAAAAATGAACAGTTATATAAAATGATAAAGAATGTATTTATAATATATAGATAAGTATAACTTTCTGTTACCGAAACTAATAAATAAATTATTTGGCTTTTTTGTTTCTTAAAAATTGTATCACTTTAGTAATGATATTTTTTCACCTTCATCAGTTCGAGACGATACAAATATGAGACGTTGTCAAGTAGAATAAAGCGACGCAGTAAGTCAACTTTTTCGTTTATGTGCATGGGAGGCGGGGCAAAAGAGCATAGTGCTGGCAACTAATACTTACAGTACAAGTGGGTAACTTATATAGGGAAATCGTATTTGTAGGTTGAGAACCACTGGTCTTTGGGAACGTCCTTAAACTGAAGAGGCGAAGTCGGAAATGACTGAATAGTAAGTGTGATCTATGATACCTTTAAAATATTTATTTAGAAATAAAATTGGTTAAAACACCTTCTCCCTGTCTTTTTTCATTTGAGTTTCTTACAAAAATACCCTTGCCAACTAAAAGCAGTACTACAGATGTTTAACTGTTAACGGCAACTGCCAAAATAAACTGGTAACTATGAAGTAATCTAAAAATGTTTATTTTCAATAAATGCTACTCAAAACACCTTCCTGCAATTAAGTCATGACAGGTTTTCATGATTAGGTCATTTTAAGCCATTTTCAATAAGAAAAAAGTTAGATTTTCGAAAACGCCGTGATATGAAAGTTTTACATATTATATGTTCTCCTACATGTCTCTGTTCTGTATTAGTTGTTATATAAAGTTTCTCAAAGCCCTAGTCCTTAAGCTTTTAAATAAATATCTTCTGATGTTTTTGTACAACTTTTCATAGAATTTAACTGACCTTTAATGCTATTGCCTCTGTTCGTGTAAGAGGCCTTTCCTCCAAGTCCAACAACTAAAGAAGTCAGAATTGCACTTTTTCCACTGCCATTATGTCCAATTACAAAATTTATATTCTGTTTGAAATCAACTTCTAGAAATGAATGACACATAAAATTTCGAAGCAAAATTCGGGAAACCGTACCAGCCCGATTCTAAAAATCGAATCAAGAAATAGTTAATTAGAAATTAAACCTTTTTGTTAAGAAGGCATTTAATGTAGTTTGCGTTTTCCTTTTGCGTTGTTAGAAGTTGTTGATAAGTGGATAAAACATCTATAACACCCACCCCATCTTGCTTTTGAACTCTTGTCATAATTGGTCCATAAAACCTAGCGCTGCGCACAATTTCGGGGAATCCCCGGGTTGAAATAAAAGTTCTCTAAATCGAAACAGCGCTAAACGAAACAGCGTTAGGCGGGGTCTTACTGTACATGTCTCCTATTAGCCGACCATTAATAAAGAAGGGACCCAGAAGCGTATTTTCAAAAATACCGGCCCACACATTTAATGAAAACTGTTGTTGGAAATGGCTTTCCCGAACGACATGTAGGTTTTCGTCTGTCCAAACGTGCATATTATGAAAATTAACGCTTCTATCACGCGTAAATGTTGCTTCGTCTGTGGCACATACATAGTAGGGAAAGTTTGGTTCACATACACATTGTCCCTTTGAAGCTCTTCCTGAACGGGCTGACAATAATACGGGTAAACGTAATGTTCGGTGTACAGTATTCGAAGATACGTGTTACTGGAGTGCAATTCGACGAATGCTACTCGTGGAGTTTTCGTCAATAAGTTCCACGATCGCTTCTTCCCTGTTATTATTATCGGTATCACGTAAACGCTGTACTACACGCACTGGCTAGACTTGGGCATTTTAGTTCAGTAAAAAGAGCGCTCAACTTAGTTCATTTTTCTTCCGCGAACTAGTTCCCTCTTATAGTTCATTAAAACACTGTTAAAGTGCTTTAGGTTCAAAGAAGATAGACCCTTTAATCAATGATTAAATAATATAATTAAATAGTAATAGTAATAAAATTTAATTAAATAACAATCATAATAAAATAATTACATAACAATCTTTCCGACCTTTTGGTGAAAACTGATATTGTAGGATTGAATAAACAACTGTTGAGAGGATATCTTTTTAAGTGAATGCAACTCAAGGACGTTCCCAAAAAAAATTTTCTTACGATCATTTTTAAAATTTAATTGTAAATACCTACCTGTATTCTGAACGCATATGAAAAATTTCGACCCATTTTGCGGTACTAAAATTGAAA
>NW_020438869.1:749870-781409 GCF_000699045.2 Agrilus planipennis | reverse complement strand
TAAATTCATAGGCTTAAAAAATATAATAAAAAATAAAATACACTGTTTATATTAGAAAGAAATGAAATATTCATTGACTGATAATAATAAAAATGAACAGTTATATAAAATGATAAAGAATGTATTTATAATATATAAGTATAACTTTATGTTACCGAAACTAATAAATAAATTATTTGGCTTTTTTGTTTCTTAAAAATTGTATCACTTTAGTAATGATATCTTTTCACCTTCATCAGTTCGAGACGATACAAATATGAGACGTTGTCAAGTCGAGTAAAGCGACGCAGTAAGTCAACTTTTTCGCTTATGTGCATGGGAGGCGGGGCAAAAGAGCGTAGTGCTGGTCAACTAATTCTTACAGTACAAGTGGGTAACTTATATAGGGAAAACGTATTTGTAACCGAAACTAATAAATAAATTATTTGGCTTTTTTGTTTCTTAAAAATTGTATCACTTTAGTAATGATATCTTTTCACCTTCATCAGTTCGAGACGATACAAATATGAGACGTTGTCAAGTCGAATAAAGCGACGCAGTAAGTCAACTTTTTCGTTTATGTGCATGGGAGGCGGGGCAAAAGAGCATAGTGCTGGCAACTAATACTTACAGTACAAGTGGGTAACTTATATAGGGAAATCGTATTTGTAGGTTGAGAACCACTGGTCTTTGGGAACGTCCTTAACTCCTGTTTCTGCTTCTAATATGTCTTTAATAACCCGTTTATGCCCTCTCATTTCTAACCTTCTCTACCGGTATCCTCATCATTCGCCGGTAACGCCACATTTCGAACGATTCTAACCTTTTCCTTTCTGATGCGCCCACCATTCACGTTTCGCACCTGTACAGCGCCGTGCTCCAAACATACACCTTTAACAATCTTCTTCTAAATTAGTTGTTCGCGAGCATAGAAGCAAATTTTTTTTCTTGAAGACAACTGAACCCTGCGCTTTCCTCTGTTTTGTATCTCTACTGCTTCTTCTATCCTGAGTTATCTGACTTCTTAGATACCGAAAATCAGTCACTTCATCTGATTTTTCCTCCTCTATCTTTCCTTTCCCTACTTTTTCTTCCCTTCCATACCAGTATTTTTGTTTTACTTTTATTTATTTTCATACAATACTGTTTTATCAATACCGCTTCCATTTTATTTAATGTCATCCCTAACTCCTCCTCATTAACAATTAATGGTAATTATTTCCTCTTCATGTACTGTTGTTCGACACGTAGTCTGCATATCGCAAACATTATCATCATTTTCCCTGATGGTATAACGGTACTTTTACAATACATTTCCTTTCTCCAAACATCTATTCTGTGGTACTGATACATGTATGCAAAACAAGTTGACACTTCTCCTCTGTTTCCAATTACAAACAGTAAACAATTCTTCAGTTCTTTTTTCGGTAATTAGAACTCTTACTCTCTATTCTTTTGTCTTTCACTCGACCATTTGTTCACGGTCTGGGCAACTTGATAATAAGCATTTAAAACTATAAGAAAACAGGTGGCTTCCGTTTTAACAAGATAAATGAACAAAATATTTTTGGTGGGAAGTTCCTTTTCTTACATTACAGCGGCAAGCAGCTATCCAACCAAAATTAGCGTTGACGGACGAATTTCATTATATTATCTAGCTTTTTTTTACCGAAATTTCCTTACCTGGAGATTCTTATAACGAGAAAAAGCTGTTTAAACAAAAAAATCAATTGCCGGAAGAAAAGAACTTTTTTCTTTAGTTATTCGCAAACATATCAAGAAATTTTATGAAAGTTGAATAAAAATCCCTTTTTCCGTAAGCTGGCTGTAAATTTCCTGTCTGATTAGCTTCCCTAAGTCTAGCAACGCTGACCAANACTTAATTATATAATTAACAAATTCGTTTTTCTTGTAAAACTAGAAAACCACAAACGAACCACACAGCTTATGAACATTCAAAAATTAATTATGGTACATTGGACCTACAACCTATAACACACATAACCTAAAAGATCATTTTGCCATATTTATGGTAATTGACTTTGCCACCATAGACATAAATCAATGGAGGTGCCTTAGCCGTATGTCGTAATAATTTCTTGGCTCGAAAAGTGAGGGAGATGGCGTATGGTTTCGGACTAGTGCTATCTCTTTGATGGCACGCTTACGCATTAGCGTGAGAGAGATGGATATTGTCCGAAACTTCGTTCCATCTTCTTCTTTTGTTGTAACACAATTCTGACCACTAAGTCATGTCCATTAGTAAACCTCGATGTTTGCCACTAATTCAAAGGAATAAGTGTCCCCATAGACATATATTAATGAACGTGCCTTAGTCGTATGTATTGCAATAATTTCTTGGCTTGAAAAGTGAGGGAGATGGCGTATGGTTTCGGACTAGTAATATCTCTTTCATGACACGTTTACGCATTATCGTGAGAGAAATGGATATTGTCCGAAACTTCGTTCCATCTCTTTCTTTTGTTGTACCACAATTCTGACCGCTAAGGCATGTCCATTAGTAATCGTCGATGTTTGCCACCAGTTCAAAGGAATAAGTGTCCCCATAGACATATATTAATGGACGTGCCTTAGTCGTATGTCATTGTAATAATTTCTTGGCTCGAAAAGTGAGGGAGATGGCGTATGGTTTCGGACTAGTGCTATCTCTTTCATGACACGCTTACGCATTATCGTGAGAGAAATGGATATTATCCGAAACTTCGTTCCATCTCTTTTTTTTGTTGTACCACAATTCTGACCGCTAAGGCATGTCCATTAATAAACGTCGATGAGTGTCCTCTATGATGCTGACGAATGCTGACGTTACTTATTGCTATAACTGATTTATGTTAATTATAACAATTGTATCTACAATTGTTTAACATAGATTTATACACTTTGTTTTTGATGGTGAATATAAAAAGCTTTGGTAATTCTTTACATTAGTTGACATTGGAATTGAGACATGAAGTTTAGTCAGATAGATAGTACTGACCAAGTAGAATCGTGTGGTAGCATTAATTCCGTGCGGAAAGCAATGTAGCTTGAGATACAGGCTCCTAAAGTTATTTAATCGGAGGAAATTTCGATTGGTACGGCCCTGGCTGCAGCCCTTCGTCAGCTGTTCTCGCCAAATATGTATTGATGACGTCATTGTTTAGTTAGGTAGATGTACGACAGACTCGAGTTTGTTTAATGCCCCTGCCCGCCGAAGGCGGGCTGATACATTAGAATAATGTTAGGAAGATATGTTTTAGGACAAACGATGTTTGGCGGGAACAGCTGACGGAAGGCTGAAGCCAGGGCCGTACCTNATTAGCGTTGACGGACGAATTTCATTATATTATCTAGCTTTTTTTTACCGAAATTTCCTTACCTGGAGATTCTTATAACGAGAAAAAGCTGTTTAAACAAAAAAATCAATTGCCGGAAGAAAAGAACTTTTTTCTTTAGTTATTCGCAAACATATCAAGAAATTTTATGAAAGTTGAATAAAAATCCCTTTTTCCGTAAGCTGGCTGTAAATTTCCTGTCTGATTAGCTTCCCTAAGTCTAGCAACGCTGACCAAAAATCGAATGTGTTAGTGGATATCTCTTTTCTTCTAACTTACTGCTTACAGATAGAGAGAATAAGAGAGCTGACGAGAGTAAATTCGATTAGATTGTCATTTGATGAATACGGTGGCGGTTTTAAGTTCGCGGAAGGTAACAATCGCTGGGAGCTAGATTAGGACTGTAGGGTGGGTGCGCCAAAATTTCTGCAGGGCAGCCATTGCAACACGTCTCTTGTGAACAGGCGCGTTGTCATATAGAGGGACACCTTTGATCAATTTTCCGCATCTTTTTTTTTTTAATGCTTTCTTTAACCGCTCTAGGATTGAAACATAACATATTCCGGTTATGGAGACGCCTTTATCTTTATAATCGATCAGTAGGATCTCTTCTGAGTCCCAAAAGACTGTCGCCATGATTTTCCCAGCCGACTGTGACACCTTAAACTTCTTATACTTATGTATAAGTAAACCCCACACGATATTATAATAAATGGGAGTCGTATACCCAACTATAGGTATTTTAAATAATATTCCTTCATGTCAGAATTTTTAAAATGTTCTAATGTAACTAAAAATACGTACACAACTGTATTCCAGAGAAAGTTCCTTTTTTTAAATGGAGATACTGAGTTAGATAAAAAAAATGAAACTTCCGCGTGTATATCTCTTGAACAGAAGAATGATGAAGAACGCGCCGTCCCTAAAACAATTACAGTTGCTTATCAACCGGAAATTGCCGATCATAGGAAATTAGAAAACCAAAAGATTTAAGGAATTGAGATTTAGAAAGGAAGATAAATTCAAGTCCGTTTAATTAACTTAATTATCTTTTATTCCAGGAGACAGTGCACCGTCACATCTAACTGGCGGCAGAGCAATGATGAAGATCCTACAAAGCACAGGAGAGGTAATTACTGTTTCAGTTTCCTGTACACGAGTCACATGTCGTTTTATTCTTCTCACGGCACAGTTAAAAAGATACAATTACCTGAGAATTAATTAAATGAAATTTGTTCTTTAGAATTTTGAAAAGAAAAGGTTGACTTAATTTCAGGGAAACTTTATTGGCAATTTTTGTTTCATTTACCTAGTTATTATCAAAACAAGTCATGTAAAACGCAACTGTAGAAACAAGATTGCAAAAGAAGATTAATTAAACATTTACATGGACCACAGACATGGGAATTGGAAAGTGTAATTCACCCGACCCACACGTTCGCTATTCGACAAGTCCAGAGCACATATTCCCCGAATATCAAGTGTGGAAAAGCCGCTTGTCATGAATGTTCGGTATTCGTCATTTCCCGCTTTGAATTGGCCTTTTGTGCCGAATCAAAGAAACGAATATTCGGCTATTATGATAGTTTGCATCCGCTCCACACATTCGGATATGGGGCCTTAAAAAACCTTTTAAGTATTTCATTCTCTTTGGCTACTTATGCCGGATTACGCCGGAGGGTAGAGCGGAAGCCCTTCTTCAGTCTTCATTTAGAAATCGTAGGGAAGGTGGTTTTTGAATGGAGAAAGATGAGATGGACGAAATGAAGACACAAGAGAGTGGTCCAAACAAATTACTGAAAGATTTGGACCAAGGTAGATGGACTCGGAATCGAATCGATCCGATCTATGATCAGTTCCAGGCCCCTTGTTCGTCGAAAAGCAGTCTGTCTCTGTGAGGATACCAACACCTTCAGTGACAATCCTCAGGGTTATAGGTCTTCTGGGTAGTCGCCCTCTATTCTCATGTCCAAGACAAAGTTCTGGCTTAGTTTTGTACATGGGGCGGGTTAACAAAGTTGAGGGTAGCCTGCCCCATTGAATGGGGTTACGAAGTGAAGTGTATAGGACAGAGTAGCTATATGTGGATGGAGTATATAGTCTGAGCCATTAGAGGGGGGCTGCACATTTTAGGGTGAAAACAGAATATAAGGGGCGAAAAGCAAAGGAACTCGGGCTAGCCAGGAGGCTGAAGGGTGTCCGGAGGTAGCACGTATATAGCGGAAAGGATGTCGAGGTGTTCCAGAGTAGCTGATGATTGCCACCGGATTTTCTATACTGGTATCTCGAAGACGGGAGTATTCGGGAGTCTAGCTTCTGCTCCTCTTCCACTAATTGGTATCGGATTCGAGGGGGCAGTTCGTTGATAGCCTGAATGCTGGATTGGAAGGCTGTGCAGCGAGACGCTCTGTTTTTAGTCCTCGAGTTGAACGCTTCAGGGTTTGAACAGACCTGAACCTAGGGAGTTACTCACCTTGTTAACTCTAAGGAACTGCGGTGACTTCCTGGAAACAATCCGTCTGACGAAAGGAAACCGGAGGAAGTCGTTCATTGTATCCTGGTGCAACTGTGTTGGTTTGACATATAGATAAGCCTTGTCAGTTCATACGCCGCACGTGAAATACTCTTCATTAGTTGCTCTTTATTATAATTTTGACAACAAAATGATGGTTTGTCTTTGTAATACACGTAAACGTGGAATAACATTTCCATTTAATGATGTTTGTACTACAAAATTTAATGTGTATTTTTTTTTAATAATACAGTCGCAAACGTCTTATTCTATTGCAGTCATAGCCAATTGAATAAACCTATTTTATCTGTCATGGTTGGTTGCAGATCATTTTCTTTGCAATTTGAGAAACTTTTTTCAGCGGTAGTAGCAACTGTTACCGGTAATAAAGATTTCTACCGGTAATACTGATGTATGGCCTGGTTATTATCAAAATAAAGATTTAACAATTGTAATTTTCGGAATTGCCATCGACCTTTTGGAAGTTTTGGAATGAGCTAGACGCAATAGTGCAATGATTAAATAGCATCGTAGGACGCTTTTATCAGTTTTGTGCCATTTATCGGTTAGATATCTGTGAAAATTGATTAAAAAGCGTATTTCAATTATAGAGAAAACAACACAATGTAATGTATTGTCCTCATTGAACGATTGAGATTCCAATAAATTATTATCTTACATTTATCGACTCTCTACTGTAGATTTTGCTGCGTTTTGTCACATTTTAAAACAGACCGCCTTCGCTAAACAATTTCTTCGGTAATTTCACCCACTATGCCTTTTCAAGTTCCAATAGAAAAATGAAAGTAATGCTTATAACTCACAACGGCTAGGACGTGTGTATTTAAAATGAAATGCACGCATGCAGTACCACGAGAAATCCAAGATTTGGCCAATTCGACAGTTAAGTTTATTGTAAGCTGAAAGAAAGCTATTGTACTTACAAATTCCGTACATATTGAAAAAGTAGGATATCCTTGATCTAAACCGAACTCATTGGTTATTCTATGCCCATTTGACCTTAAAGTTCGCGGAATGGGGGGTAAGAAGTGGAAATAAAAGTACGAACTTATTTTTCCTTTCCAATATATTCACCTGCTGTAACTTACGTATAGGTACCTTCGAAAAAAAATGTTTTGTCTTTGTCTGAAAAATACGCTGAAACTGCATCTTTCACTTTTTCGTCTCTTGAAAATTTCTTCTCATGAATACTATTTTTCAAGTTTGGGACTAGGTAATAATCGCTGCGAGTTAGGTCAAGACTGTAGGGTAACAAAATTTCGATGTCCACCTTCTACAGGGCAGTCATCGCAACATGGATCTTGTGAACTGCCATCTTCTGCTGCCTTTAGTCATGTCAAGATGATCGTGAATAATTTTAAAAATAGTTGTATCTGGTACTCCTACTATTTCTGCAAACTATTTCTTCTTAAGTCCGTAAGTCGTCTTCAAGTGAGTCCTTGCCTTGCTTAAACAGGGTATGCCACTTGTAAACCATGGTTTTACCTAGGCAACAGTCCCCGTAAACGGTGACATCTCTTCCAGTATGGTTTGAACTGATTTTCCTTGCTTGGTAACGAACTTTATAACAGCGAGGGACTCGATTTTCTCTATATTTCACAATTTGTTCTCGATTGACTTGTTTCGTCAGCGATAGTTCAAAGACTACTGATCTAATTACGATAAAACTTGGTACTTATACTAATAATGAGTTATTTAATTCGTAATGCTTCAAGTAAGTACCCTGACTAATGACCAACCTTCCCATCCTGCGAACCTAAAAACGCACCCTCTTACAATTTGATGTTTGAGTAATTTTAGACAAATTGGATTTATAAGCGGTGACTCTATTGACATGAAATTTTGTTATTAAGAAAACACTACTTGGCTATTTTTAAGAAGTCGTAAAGCTCATGGGTACTATATGTTTTTAATTATATACTTACAAAGGGTGGCTATTTTATTTTTAAAAAAATGCAGTCATATATATGTAATCCTCTTCAAAGTTAATAGTTCATTCCGTACTCTGTCTTCCTCTTTCTTTGGATATATTCAAAATTTATTTATTTTGCTTGAACCGGGTCCAAGGCTGCAGCCAATATAGACGTTGACGAAATCCATCTATGTATGAACAGTTTTAAGTCATTGAAAGTCATTGGTAACATATGGGCTTCAATTTTCAGATGACAAGTCTTTTACCGTCCCAGATTAACAACACCAGAAATGCCCAACAGGATATAGTGTTTTTTAATAGGGTTCCAAAAGTGGGATCTCAGATGTTTATGGAACTCATCAAACGACTGAGTATTCGAAATGATTTCGGTTTCAACCAAGACAGAGTGCAAAGGGTGGAAACCATAAGGATGGACACTGAAGATCAAGCAAGATTGGCAGCTTTGGTTTCTATCTATACTCCACCTGGAGTGTATATTAAACATGTTTGCTTCACAAATTTTAGCGAGTAAGTTAATATTCTATTCCGTTTAAAATTGTACTTGGATGCAAAAGGTTTGATTTGATTTATAGCATTATATTGATTTTTGAAAGAGCGAATATAACGATAGGAGACGAAAGATTAGAAAACGTGGCTGATTTTAGATACCTAGGAAGTCAGATAAGTTAGGAAGTAGAAGATAGCGCAGCGTCGAGTCTCCTTCAATAAAAAAAAGTCAACTTCTCTGCTTGCGAACGGTTAATTTAGAAATTAGAAGTTTGTTAAAGGTGTATGTGTGAAGCGCGGCGCTGTACGTGTGCGAAACGTGGACGGTGGGCGCGGTGGAAAAGAAAAGGTTAGAAGTGTTCTAAATGTGATGTTACAGGCGAATGATGAGGATACCGTGGATAGAGAAGGTTAGAAATGAAGAGGTATTAGAAATAATAGTTGAACAGACGACTTTATGGAAGTCAATAAGAAATAGACGAGATAGGTTGGTAGGACACCTTCTCATGTATTGAGGTCTAGTCAGAAACATATTAGAGGCAGAAACGGGAGTTAGGAGGGGTAGAAGCAGACCTAGATTAGATTACTGTTCGCAAATAGTTAAGGATGTGGGCTGTTCTAGTTTCAGGGAAATGCAAAGATTAGCTCAGGATAGGAAAGATTGAATGTGTGTGTCCAACCAGTCTTTGGACTGACGATCTGGTGTCCTGAATTGGAATCTAAATGATTTTTGTTTTAGGTTCGGTTTTCCGGAACCGATTTACATAAACATTGTAAGAGATCCTATTGAACGTGTTATTTCTTGGTATTATTATGTTAGAGCTCCATGGTATTATGTGGAAAGAAAATTAGCTTTCCCGGATATTCCTCTTCCTGATCCAAAGTGGCTGAAGAAGGTTTGTACTTTTATTGTAACATTCGATTTGTAAATATGTACTAACTTTTAATTGTTGTTATGTTTAAGGATTTCGAGACATGCGTTTTGTCCGGTGACAGAGAATGCAAATACATAAAAGGAGAAACGCGAGAAGGAATAGGAGATCATAGAAGACAGTCGATGTTCTTCTGTGGACATGCCGATGAATGTACGCCATTTAACACAAGGGGTGCATTGGAAAGAGCCAAAATGGCGGTCGAGAGGCACTATGCTGTCGTGGGAGTTTTGGAAGATTTGAATAAAACTTTAACAGTTTTTGAAAATTATATTCCTCGATTTTTTGAAGGAGCTTCTGACGTTTATTGGAGTGAGTATTAATGATACTGTTTGATAAATATATAGCACTTACTATATTGCTAATATAAGATTGCGTGAACGCCATCAACGTGGTCCGTACAAATCAATCCAATCACATCTGTTTATCAAATATGATATAAGTTATGCCAGAAAATTGTGAGCGCCATAACCTAGAGGTGTAGACTATTACTTAGCATCCTGGAGGACGCCGGTTCGATTCCGGGTACATCTGCCTCGGTCCAAGTTTTCCTGTAGTTTTCTTGGATCACTTAGGCAAATGCTGAGGCAGTAATATTCAACAGATAATCTTTCATTCTCTTCTGTCTTCATTTCGTCCGTTTCATCTTTCTCACCCGAACCACCACCCACTCATTCTCACGATTCCTGAAAGGAAGCTGAAGAGGGCCTTCCGGCGTAGTCCGGGGAGACTGCCCGCTCACTAGCATTAGTGGCTAAAGGGAATGAAACACCCGAAAGTTCTTTTAAGTTTTTTGTATGTTAAATCGTTTACACTCCAGTCATGATCTATCTCATAATATAGTTATGACATACGCTTCAAATGTCGTAGCCAGTCAGCCCCTCGCCGGACCTAGCGTCTACAAAAGACCCTTATTTGCCTGTACTGGCTAATCAGGGAAATGGTTGAATTAATTTCGATAAAATATTACAGACACAAAGATAAATTGTCATGAGTGATCTAAGGTACCATTTGTTTTTTTTCATGACTTTTACCAATCGATCTGCATACTGCTTGCTGTTTCTATTGCGCTCTTCAGAGTGTAACATATTTCTACGATGGGGTGACTGTTAGACTTGAGTCCTAGGGCTTTCCCCGTGTCTACGCCATTGTACGTTTCGGTTTATTTGCCTTTTGTGTTATAATAAATGCCAGTATGAAAGAGCGTGCCTTAAGTCGTTGAATAATTTGTTTATACGTAATCTTATAAAAATGCGATAATAAGAATGGTACACAATAATGCGATACGTATTTTTTGAATAATTCTAAGAAATTTTGGTACAAAAGATTTGTTGTTACAGATGAGATAAACAAATATCATACAATTAACAAAAATACATTCAAGCCACCAGTTAGTGAAGAAGTTAAAGATATCGTAAGAAGAAATTTCACAATGGAAATTGAATTTTACGAATTTTGTAAACAACGATTACATAAGCAATATGCAGCTTTAAGACTTCCAGAGATTCCGTAGGGTGTATAACAAAAAAAAAAACAATAAAATAAACTGAAGTGTATAAAAAAATATAATTTTGTACTATTACAGACGAGAAAATACACACTATAACTGTTTCTCGAATAATAATAAGTTCTAGAATATGCTCGACGTGTATATATTATTTTGCGACTTAATTGTGATTTATAATATTTATTGTATCAAATTGTACCCTATTGTAATCAGCACTTTTGTGATAGTGTTTATATTGTCTTATTTACAACATAAGAAAATTTTTTAGCTTTATTTTGGTTATATTATATTTCTTGATTTAATAAAAGATAGTAAATAAATTACATGTACTTGTACTAGATAACAGTAGATATCTAAACAAAGATTATTTAATTAGCAATTACCTACTAACTTCATTTGTTTAATAAACAAAATATGTTCGACGTATTCAGCACTGGATTTATATAAGAATATTTGGGACAGGTGCCCAGGACCTTCTTAGAATTATCCAAATATCTTTTTCTATTATCTTGAGGGATTAATGTGGCTAAATCATTAATCACGCCCTCTCGCCACTTGTGTCTGAGAATAGTGATCATCCTAAGTCCTTCCTCTCATTATCCTGTCCTCTTATTTTCCTAACTCATTTCTTTCCATATCCTCATATTATTATCACATCAATTCCTCACATATCTATCATATTTTAATGTTATATCAAGTGGTAAGACCTCATTAGGCAAAGAAACACCAAAACTATGAAAAAATCGACAATGCACACCGGAAAATTTTGGTGGCACGTAACTCAAAACAGCTGGATACCTATGACACTTTTTCCGGTAAAAAATATAAAATGTATCAGCACATTTACAATCATCATCATTAAAGTGTCGTCAGTTCTGAGACTGGCCGGATACACACTTCCACTCATTCCTAACCTAAGCTTACTTTCGCTTTTCCTTAGAGCTAGAACATCCCTCATCCCTAACAATTTGTGGACAGTAATCTAATCTAAGGCTACCCTCTACTCCTCTTAACTCCTTCTGTTTTTAACATGCCTCTAACTGGCTCTTCATGCCTTAGAAGGTGTCTTACCACCCTATCTCATCCATTTACAATAGCGAGTAAAAATTTTGCAAACATTTTCCTTTTAGTAGATAGTATAAATTTTCTAAATTACCATTACCTACTGTAATAGTCGGGTCCAAAACTCATTTGTTCCTATTGACCTCCGATGATTAAAGCCGGAGTCGAGCGCATGAGCCCAGCCTTCATCTGTTGTTATCATACGACCAAGCACGCGATGTAGAAAAATTTAAAAAGATAAGTTAAGTGTTAGTGTAATGTTCGTCGCGAGCAGTGGGTTTACTGTTTTTTAATTAATGTGTACAGTTTTACTGAAAAACTATACAAATTATACTTTTCTGTATACCTAATGAATTAAATATGTTAATTGGGATACTCGGAACCCTGCAGTTGCAGATCAAAATTAATAAGGTAAGTTACTTTTTGACTTTGACTTTAACATTGAATGATTATTAGTTGGTGTTACTTTTGGTTTACATTTAAATAAAAGGTAAATTAGGTACATAAGCTAAACGTATTTCCTGTTTAGTAAACAGAAATCCTTAGCAAGGAACCACTAGGAATCACTAGTAGTGTATATCAGTAGCAGCGTTTATTACGTAGATGATGGTTTAATACTTTCAGCCAACTGTTATGATTCATTTGTGCTGAAACAAGTACTTTAGCAATTATCGTTAGTATTTTAAAGACCTTTTATGTTAACTACCTAGTGACAAAATGCAGCTACAAAATGTTAACCTTCCTTACAGTAGATATGTCCTTAACTAAATTGGTTTAGAATAACAATACTTTTAGAATTTGTAAGATACTAATTTTATTTCCTTCTACAAAACGAAACTTATCTCGTAATTGGCCAGTGATATTTGGAGGTTGTCCAAATTCCTGTTAAAACACCGTGGAAAATATATTAATTCAAGTTTTGATTTAATAGACTTTGGCACCATTATCTGTCTAAATCGGCGAACTTCACACGCTTGGGATTGTGAATTTTTCGGTAATACTTGCTGTTGTATAATTCCACTTTCTTCTTATTTGTATTTACACACGTAAGGTTTTTATCATTACCATAAGATCGTCAGCCCTAAAACTGGTTGGACACGCACCTCCACTCCTTCCTATCCTGAGCTAACCTTCGCATTTCCCTAAAACTAGAACAACCCACATCCTTAACTATTTGCGAACAGTAATCTAGTCCAGGTCTACCGCTACTCCTTTAACTCCCGTTTCTGCCTCTAATGTGTCTCTGACTTGACCTTCATGCCTGAGAAGGTGTCCTACTAACCTATCTCGCCTATTTCTTATTGACTTCAATGGAGTCCTCTGTTCTCGTATTCTTTCTAATACCTCTTCATTTCTAACATTCTCTATCCACGCTATCCTCATAATTCGTCTGTAACACCACATTTCGAATATTTCTAACCCCTTCTTTTCTGCTGCGCTTACCGTCTGTTTCGCACCCGTACAACGCCGTGCTCCAAACATCACCTTTCACAAACTTTTTCGAATTTCCAAGTTAACCGTTCGCGAGCATAGAAGTGACTTCTTTTTATTGAAGGCGACTCGACCCGCGTTATCCTCTGCTTTATATCCTTACTACTCCTTCCGTCCTGACTTGTCTGACTTCCTAGATACCTACATAAAATCAGCCACTTCTTCTAATCATGCGTCTCCTATTTTTACATTCGCTTTTCCCTACTTTTTCTTCTCTTGCATACCATTTTTTTGTTTTCCTTTTATTTATTTTCATATAATTATCATAGGTAATCTTTGGGAAAATATTACATTGAATGAAAAATACAAATTTTCACTTTGAAGAAGAGCTTTTTTGGAATTTCTTATTTGAAAGCTTACGAAAACTATGTTTATTTAAGAAAATTGAGAGAAAAAGTTTTTATCTCGCAGATTAACAGTTCCAATTCCAAGATGTTTTCAAGTAATAAACATATTATTTATTAGATAAAATTTTATTAAACTCACCGTTGTGGATACAAATTAAGTAGATACATATTATTTACAACTTAAAAGTAATGGTGCAGGTAAAAAGTATATTTTTATTCATGTACTTGTCTAATTTACATATCAGTCAATACACTGTAGATTAAAATAATTATACTAGGTATATACATTTTGGCAATTGGTAAAAGGTAATCGATTTAGTACCTATCTACCAAATATTTATTTAATATGGAAACAATAGAAAATTAAGAATACAATTATAATAATTGGAATTATTACATTTATATACAGGATAGTATCAAAGGTTTGTGATGATGAATCATTAATTTGATAATTCTGGATTTGAGACAATGAGAATTGATCAGAAAAAAAGATGTAAATTAATATTCAAAACTTTTAACTTTTTTTAAATGTATTGTCAAGCTATCGGGTTTTCAATAAATTCAGGAATTTTTCAGATTTGATATACGCTCGATTTTTCTGTATTATTTGGAAATTTTACCATTCCATATAGTAACACAAGAAAATCAAATTACTTTGTACGTTTTGAGAATGGTTTTATGATAAAGTATACCTACATCTTTTTATTGTCGATTTCTAATATTCTGGAATCAGTGTAACAAACATCAAAGAGGAAAAAGAAAAATAAAAGTAAACTAAAATGTGATTTTTAAAGGTACTACAGATTAAGGGCAAAGACACCCCCTCCCTTGTGTTTCTGTTATTATTAGGTTGAAAATGAAAATGTAAATCGATTTACCAACGTTTCACCAATTGATTGGGGAATTTCTCAAGGTAATTTTAAAATAACTTTTTAATTATCTATAGGAAGTCCCTTATCAGGTGGTAAAGAGGTAATTTTGAAATTACTCTTACCAAATTCTTGTTAAAGATTTCAGTGCTACTTCATTCTGAAACTGTTTAATTAATAAAAAATTAGTGGCTGCCCACTAATAAGAAGAGATTTCTTCTCATATATACTTCATTTACTTTCTCTAGCGATGCGCCCCTTCCTATGTCTTGGATGCGCGCTGGCAAAATCGTAGGTAGGGAGAAAAAAGCTCATTATACTCTCGACTCTTGTTCATTAAACATACTTTTTCATACAGTACCTGCCAAAAGTTTTGTTCAATCATGAATAGTAGTATTGCGAGTCGAAAACAAGCGTTAAAGCCTTTAATACGTCTTCAAAAATAAATAAACATCTCCTTGATGTTTTCAGTAGTAATTGGTACAAATAACAGCACATTTGAGCAATGCAATTTTAGTGGATAAAATGGTCAATTTTTCCGTGCAGTACTGTACGGATTGTACGCTCCTCACCGGTTAAGAGGTTGGCCGAGAGTTGTCTCCTTCCTTTTCTGGCCTAGTGCTGTTCTTTTCCACTTTGCGCCGGTCAAACTGAAAGCCACATCGCTACAGAAAGTAAACGAAGTATACGCATTATGTTCATGTAATCATTTTTTATTTACTTGAGTGACTAGAATTTTGACTTTCTGAGCTATCTTTTCTGTGTTGTACCCCATTAGATTTGTGATACCCGTTCCTCGGATAATTATTGTTAGTATTCTGATTATTATTATCACTGCAATATGTCGAGTACACGTCAAACAGTTTAGACGATTGCGGTATTTGAACATGTATTTCATGTCTTAATGGAGATGCATCTCTTCTGTTATTTGTCTTGTTGTGATGATTCTCCTTGGCAGAATTTCGATTTGGAACTGGCGAATCATTTGTTCCGTTAACCAATTTTGGATAACCCCCGTTCGTTATAGGTTTTTCATGAATGCCATTTTCCACTAAATTTTCCTTTTTTAAATTACCATCTAAATTTGACAAGTTCTTCATTGAAAGCCATTTGTCTTTTTGTTGTTCAAGGGGAATCCTAGGATCGATGGGAGGAACATAAATATCTGAAAGTCTCCTAGAACTGATAGTAGATATTCTCCTTTCCCTCCGTCTTACACTATTTTCGGATATGGGTCCCCTTTCTTTCACTCTCTCGCCAATGGGATTACTCTCGTTGTCTTTTATCATGACATTTTCTTCAGATGCTGTTTCTTCTTCATCTTCTTCTTCAATCACGCTTGTTTGTATCCATTGTCTAATCCTGTCCTTTTTAGCAGTTCGATCAACAGTCGTCTCTATACCATATTGGGTTAGAGTGAAAAGTAGTTTGTTCTTTTCTTCTGGGCTGCTATGGAAACTGTACATGGACGGGCACAGACCATCGTCGTCTACAGCCAGATTGTTGTTCTTTTCCATGATCCCCTTGGCGAGCCATCGGTCGTCCAGGAACCTGTGAACTTCTCCTAAGCTTATTGGTCGCCTTTCTTTCCGAGGCTCTAGAAATTTTTTGAACAATTTAAGTGCTTTGGATGATACTAATTTAAATAGTTTTGGTTGTTTTTTCAATGGCATCGCACTTGACTGCCAAGAATGATACCTAACGTATCGGGGATCGTCCAAAGCAGCTTTTTGCCATGGAAGACACCCTGTCAAACATACGAAAATTACTATTCCATACTGCCAAACGTCATGAGTAGTTTCTGCCCTGAAAAAGAAAGAACACTATTTTAAAATTCCATTAATAATTAAATAATGATTCGAAGTAAAAAAAAATTGACATATTGAACTAGAGAAGTATTTATTAAATTCGTCATACATACTTATAGCTATCGTCAGTCTTCACTTCTAAAACTTCAGGGGGAGCGTACGGTAACCATTCGTTTCGTCGAAGGACGTTCGATCCATTCCTTCGCGTTTCCCCAAAATCACATAACTTAATTCGAGAAAAGTCTGATTTAAATACTAAAATATTGTCTAACTTAACATCGCGGTGCACTAAGTCCCGCATGTGAAGGTGCTCAAGGGCAGCTGCCAATTGTTTGGCCACTCGTTTGGAATGAAGTTCACCAATTCCGGTGTCAGATACGTTGGATGTCAAGTCACCTGAAACAACATCAATAATAAAGTTTTATGTTAACGACGTGGTCCTTCGAGCCGGATTCGAACCAAACATTCGCGAATCATTGCTTAATTATTTGTAATTTCTTTATTTACAACTCTCAATGTGTCTTTATAAATAAGTATAATCTCACCTAGTGGTGCATATTCTTGTGAAAATACGTAGAATCCTGCAGTTTCGAAGGCAACGTCATACGTACTGATTATATTTTTATGGGTACCCAGATGCAGGCCGTAATGAAACTCCCGGTAAAAGTCCCTAAGGGCCGTGTATGGCTTCGGCAGAGCTTTCAGAACCATTTCTGTGTCTGTCGCTTTATGCTCAACAAGCAATATTTTTCCAAACCATCCTTCCCCAACTATTTGCAGAATGTCAAATTCATCAGCCAAATTTACCTGTCATAAAAGAAGAAGTATTAAAGACGTTTCGCCAACTGCCTACTATACTTGACATCCTCAGGGAACGTAGCTGGGTTGTAAAGTTTTCCGCTGTGTATGTTTGCACTAAATCTCAGTAGAACCACAGCGAAGGACTTGGTACCCTGGGGATGCTAACCACACTAGTTGTGGGATTTGGGATAAACGACCCCATGGTGTTCTCACCTAACTTTTCATGAAAATCAAAACCTTTAACTTCCGTTTCCGAAGATTGTGAAGAGGAATTCAATAAAATTTAAGTTTAAGCTTTCAAAAACGTTATACTTAATAGTACGTATTTGATATAGTGTGAAACCCAAACTATTGATTTCTTGACACAATTTTTTTAAAACATTAAAATAACAATAGTATGCGTCAGGTATCTTGTTTATAATGTCGACAATAAAGATCAACATCAAAGGTCTAGGTTCTGTTGATAGACTTATGTTCGAAATGATTGAATGGTGCTGTAAGCGTGTGTAAGTATAAATGAGGATTTTAATTGAACAGATAAACTTCGGGTTCAGGAAGAGCCAGGGCATTTTCTATTTTCGAGTTCTCGCTTTTGGCAGACAATGGCTCTGTTGTAGACCATGAAGCCGTTTGTACACATTACACGGCATGCGTATGTGCCTAGGCATACATATGTATAAATAGAATTCAAGAAAGGTGTGGGACTTCATGGAATTCATTAGATTTATTATATGTACTTGTGTGCATTCATTTACGCAGTATAATGCTCTTTTAAAGAACATTGATATTGTCATAAAATTTTAGTCGACACATAAAAACGTTTTCTTTTTGTTGTTAAAATGTATGTGCGGCAACGTTTTCATTAAAAATTAAATAAAATAACTATGTACGGACGAATGCCAAAGCTAAAGGTTTAAAGTTACATTTTAATAATTTTTGGTGCCAAAAACCTTTTTGAAAGAATAATGAAAGTTTAGGATTTAGTATCTGAAACTATGCTCAGTTTTTTCATACATTTCAATATAAAATGTTGAAATTAAGGGATCTTGTTCGGTTAAAAGGACATTAAAGTAATTAATAGTTTTAATCTGATCATCTCTTAATATAGTGAAACAATTGTAGTGTTAGAAGTCAGTGTATTCTTGAAACTATCTAGAGGTATTTTAGAATCTCATGGGCCACGAAATACGTGAGGGGCGGGCCTTATTGCATTCATATTGTATATTTCAAGAACCTTATCTCGACTGTTAACCGTATGTCTCGTTATATAATTAAGGACAGAGTTTCAAGTAAACTGTAAAGAAAGGCGACCAATGTTTTTGCAAACCAACGACAAGAGCTTTGTCACTGTGCAACTCAGTCATGAGTCATGACCCATGAGGTTCTGAATTACTTCTACTTAAGTGTTTTCTTTAAATTATGAATCTAATTCATTTCAAGTTAACATATCAAATCCTGTAGTCTGTTTTGTTATCTATTATCTCCAATGGAGGATATGACTTCCTAGCCTTTTTGTTTTAATAGCCTCTATAACTAGCAAATACGCTGACTATCTATCAATAGCTTTGAGAAAAATTATGGAAAACAACAACCTTTATTAACAGACCCCTGTTTATTGATCCATAGTTTTCAACCTAAGTTTAACTCATTTTTTGATTATTTCCTTTGTAATTAAATTGCACTTTTGTTATGTTTTCAAAAATTTTCTCTAGTTTGGGTAAATATACCTATGAACCCTGACACAATATGATGTATAATGCAGATGTAAACCGCTGATGAAACAATAATTATTATTTTTCTATTTTTAGAGAGGTGATGTTTAGCTCAGATAATAACATTGGTACTAAAGTGGTCTAAGTTTGTTTGCGTTCCTGAAACTAAGGCCCAAAGTGCTATTATTGGTTAATGTACCGCATTTTTGATGTTTAATTAATTTTGTTTATGTTGGTTAATTTTGATGTCAACACTATTTTTGTTTTGAAACATCAAAACAAAGAATTAATAATAATGTAAACATGAATCTTAATTCAATGTTATTAAAAGCTTTATATGTTTCAACATAAAAATCATTAGTGGCACCCAAAATTAATGCCATACATACACTTAAAATAGAATAGGCCAAACATACGAGTATTCTATCCATTTTTTACGATTGGTTGGTTCATGTTGATTAAGATTAATAATTACATTGTTAAATGTGAATCCTTAACTGAATTTTTGTTAATAAAATCAGACGTTTCGCCACATGACTGTGGGCTTCTTCAAGGAAATTGTTTAGTAGTAAAGACGAGATTAGCATTTTCCTTGAAACAGCACAGTAGTTAACTCTTTTTAAATATTTTCAACAATAATTCCATGAAAACTTGGTCTTGAAAAGTTGCAACCTTGGCATTAGTTTTGCGAAAATGCAAGTACGTTGTACTAGAGAAAGGGTTAGTTTACGTTTTGTAGGAAGGGTAAGTTCTCGAGTTTCATAACTCTCACAACTATCGACACTATTTTCTTTAAAAGTCATGACAAGTTTGCATGTATGACAGAACATTTCAGTATTTAAGATAATTGTTGCGTCGGTAATTTGTGCTTAGAATTATTAAGTATCAGATTAAAGGAGTAAGTCCAAGACCAATTGGTCTTACTTATCAAAGCAAAGAAAGACTCAAGAAACGTAAGTTCAATTGTTGAAAATAGGTAGACAGGAAGGAAGAACAGGCGCCATAAATCAGTGCTATTAAACAAAAGATTCCTGTAAAATAAAACATATTAGTGACATTGTGTTAACGTAAAAATGCTCCTCCTTGCAGTTGTCCAACGCCTACTGTCTACAAAAATATACACACATTTCTCTTTGTTACATATGTCTATATATATATTTCCATACAAATGTCGAGTTTGCCAAAGTAAATTTTTATGTATCGTAGCAAATGGATATGAATGAAAGGTTTAAATATTGAACAATGTAGACTTGTGTGCGTTGCTGATAAGTGACATTTGATGACGCACTACTGACATCATGTTAGAGCATATCCCGGCATCTAAAAAAATTGGTGCTCCGTTTGTTACATTTAAATAGTTTCTTAATGTTTAATGAAAACTAGCAGCGAAACCCGGCGTTGCTCTGGTTAAATGGTATATAAAATATTTAAGGATCCAATTTTTAACGTAGCTAATATAGATTTCTATCTTAGATATTCACAAACTTACCCCTGGTTTCCTGGGCGCTGATCAACGTTAACAATTTGGTTAAACTGATAAGAGCCAATCACGTTCCGCAGTATTCAAGATTCTTCTTAACAATGACAGCTTGTCTTTTATTTTTTAATGTTTTCGATCGTTGTAGAATGTTGCAGAACACAAATTATTCCCGATAATGACAGACCACCCTGTACCTTTATAAAATTTCTTAATAATAGTAGATCGTTCTAGAATATTCTGGAATATTTGGATAAAATCTAGAAAATTCTCGAAATCCTTCATAATTAATTGCGAACATTTGGAACTTTCCAGTTCATTCCAGATATTTCTAGAACTTTCTGGAACATTATAGGTCGATTGTAACAGTTGCGCACATTCTGGAATTTTCTGGATCATTTCAGAAATTTTTAGAACTTTCCGAAAGGTCTCATAAGTTAGAAAATTATAGATATATATTTTTTCACAATTTCGCCACCCACAACCACCTACCGCGACCGAACTCCCTTACTTTCACCAGGAGACCAAGGGGTATTTACCACCCCAACGGGAAGTTGATAGGAGTTGGTGGTGACAGAGAAAACCCNATATATATATATATATATTTAGATTTGGATTATATGAACTATTAGGATAAATAATGGTGATGGTTATGCAAAATTGGTGGTAAAACTTTGTATAGAGAAAGGGTTGGACAAATGATTACTTTTAAGTTTAAATGGAGCGTAAAGAACTAGGATGAACATTAATGGATACATAAACGAACTATTTAATTGGGTTTAGATTGAGATATTCTTTTATTTCGCAGTTGACGGCAAGAGCAACACAATCTTCATTTGAATTTTGTGAATACAAAGGATGATGGTTATAACAAAGAGGCAATTTAGAAGTCAAATACGTAACTCATTCATTATTGGTAATATCTCACATTAAATGATACCATACTGGTAGAAAAGCAATGGTAGTTTTAATGTTTAATTAGTAATTAATTGAATGTATTCAGTGGGACACCATTGTAACGGTTGTGATCTCTGCTTCAATATAGTAATGTTGCCATAAGTCGCTGTGCTACCTACTTCCGGTCTGAGATTATCCAATGTTTTCGTAATATTTAACGGAAATTTGTGTAAACAAATGGACTAACTTTGGCTTTCAATCTTCAGGTCTGTTCTTTAATGTTCCATTGTTTACATTCAATTGGTCAACAATTACACATCAAAAAGGTTATTGTTTTTCGATTGATTTGGTGTCACTTGTTGTGAGAATTCAATGAGTTATTGAACTTTGAAATGGTCCACTTATTTTGTGAATTACCCTGTATGGATTAGCTTATTGACCGTATAATTAGAAATATACCCAAAGTAATAGAAAATATAAATAGATTGAAATACCTTATGACATTTTCTTTTCCTTGCATTCACGTAAAATTAAAATAAAAAGTTTATTGACAAAACAAAATGCTACTTCAGAATTGTTGCCATGAAATCGACCACCAAAATTAATGAGACCAAACAAAGAAAAGAAACACAAAAATAATCAATGCGAACATGTAGAAAGGTCAGTGCTACTTAAGACTTTATTTTGGGACGAATACGTTGCCGGAAATTCTTGATTTCCTGCAGGATTAGCAGTTAAGGATAGTGCACTAAAACACCACTAAAAATAAACAACATCAACGTGTGTTTCATGTCAAAGTTGATATAATTAGCTACTGACAAAACAAAGATAATGGTGGTGCCTACAATCAGCAGAAAATTAAATCAAGTCAAAATTAAATTGAAAAACTGTTTATAAGCAAATACTAAACAGTATGAGTAGTAATAACTTCATTACTCAAAAATTGATACAGAATAGTAGCCATTCATTGATGGTATACCCAGGTACACGTCAAAGTACACTTTCAATATGTTTTCCAAAATTTTAAATAGAAATGGCAAGGTGGGACAGCATAAAAAAGAATTACATACGTTCCTATTTCTAAAAATTTCTTAAACTGATTTCACTACAGTGCTGTGTTCGGTAAAATTACCGTTAAAAAAAAAAGTATTTTTTATCGATATATTGGTGACTGAAGATTGATTAGGAGGCGGACAAATATGCTTCTTGTGATCAAATAGGTTCTAAAGGCTTTTAGTTGCATTATTTATGTGACCTATCTAAATACGCTCCACTCAATACGTCAATACGAAAAGTAACAACTAGAAGCAAATATGAATACACTTTTCATTGCATGGGAGGGACATCCGTAAAATAATTTTTCCAAAAATCCAACCAATTCTGTTTTTGGTTAATTAATTTATGTCTTGTGACAAATTTCACTGTAATAAGTAGGTGCATAACCGAGAAATCAAAATAATGTAATTTGTTTGTAGGGAGTAGTCTCTAGAACTATTGATTTTATTCAAAAAATTTATTGGCCAAGAGAGAGCTGCACTATCTATGAGTAATATAGACCGTATTTTATTTTGATAAAAGTTTAGCTCAGGGTGTTATGAATAATAAAACTATGAGATGAATTTTGTTTATATCTAATATTTACTTCTGTGTTTGACACCGTTGCTAAAATTGTAAAGCAGGAAGGACAGGAATTGACTCACTCACTCAGTTCGAAAGGTTGCGAAACAAATTTAATTTCGAAAGACAATTTTAATTTTAGACACGCGGCAGCAACCTAAAACTCGCAGATATCTTTTACAAACACTGTCATCTAGTTAATTTAGAGAAACTTTTCAACACAACAATATCAGTAGTAGTCAAACTGGAAATAAAATTTATATAGCTGAGTTCTACGTAGAAAGTAGAACGCTCTATATCTTTTTAAAAAGATTCTTCCGTATCCAAAGGGGGCCGTTGTCATGCGGCCTCCAACTTCTTCTCTGAGTGGTCTGAACCTTGTAAAATCGTCACACGTTGGCAAATTGGGGCTGTAGGGTGGACGTTCAAGTGTTTTTTTTTTCAATTTTTCTGTTTAAAGCTTTGTTTAAAGCTTTAAGAAAAAAAATACCCTTTATATAAAGTGGCTGGATTAGGTTGAGAGTATTCATGGGGAAAAATCACATACTTTTACTCGCATTAAAAGCCAGTTTTTCTTCATCAAGGGGTTGATAGTAGTAGGTGGTGTTAAGTGTATTTTACTCATTAGGAAAATCAATGAGCAATATGCCTTTGCAATTTTAAAATTCTTTAAAGGAAACGAATGTAGTTTCAAAAAAATGTATATTAATAGTTCCCAACAATTGTTTCCCCAAAGCATTGGCTTCTTCTGGTGAAGATATTCTGATTGAAATTGTTAAAAAATTAGCTTAAATACTAAGAATTTACAAATTTTATGGTGTGGGAACAATGAAAGGGAGTATTAGATGGATATAATGCGCAGCCGCGCGTAAAGCGGGGAGTTCTCTAGAGTCCCGGCGGCGTGTGCTGTGCTCAGCTGTTGTTTTTTTACCTCTGTTCTCCACGTGACTGGGCATCATTGCCTTTCTTTTTTCTTTCTTTCATAGAAGAAGTGAAACTTCAACGGACAAGTGGAAAAACGAATAGTAACGGACAAGTGAAAAACGAATAGCAACCAAATTTTTTCTTTAAGTTTTACAGACAGGTAAAAATTTTGTTGCCATTCGTTTTTTCACTTGTCCGTTGCCATTCGTTTTTCCGCTTGTCCGTTGAAGTTTCCCTACTTCTTATTGACTTATGACTTTAATTCAATCATTACCTAATTGAAATATAATTACGTGTGTACATACGTATGGTGTGATTAATGCTTTGAATCGAATCGAACGCGTAAAGCAGTCGTTGCGAAAGTGCTATAAACAGTATTTTTAAACTTACTGCTAAATTGAAATTTTCAAAAAGCAAAGTAATTATTTTTAGAAGTTAATAAGTACTAACTACTTGTTCGTGCTTTTAGTGAATTGTACATTAACGTCAATGTTCAGATTTTAGTTGAAAGTTCTTTCCGAAAATCGTTGACATTTATGCCTTAAACGATTTGAAAAGTATTATTTATGTACAAAGAAAAGCTAAAACCCAGTTTGATGTTCTATATACACATACATACGTTTGCAATTGATCACTTCAACTTGTAGAAGATTGCTTATCAAAAAAAGGAGGCATTGATTCCTGATTTGAATATAGAAGTAGCATTAATAAGCATAGATAGTGACAAACAAATCAATTAATAATAATGATCAACTTTCTAAACTAACTGAAATTTTATTTTGGCATCATTTCATAGTTCGTATTGATACTCTAATTAATCGAGTAATGAGCTGTTATTTCCTGAAGGTGATTTATTTCAATTACTAAGAAAAAAAATACCTAATTGAGTAAAATAGACTTTTGAATCAATCAGTTTCTTTTTTATTTTTATCAAATAAAGTAGGAAACCTTCTCAGGCATCAGGAACAATTAGAGGAAGCAGAAACATAAGTTAAAGGGGTATGGGTAGACTATTCACAAATAGTTAAGAATGTGGAATGTTCTAGTCTTACGGAAGTGCGAAGATTAGCTCCGGATAGGAAAGGGTAGAGGTGCGTGTCCAACCAGATCATCTTATGATGTTGATGGTGAAGACGTTAAGAAAATTTATTAGCTACTTAAGAATTTTGAAACATATAACAAAGAACAACCTGTTTAACTGTTTAATATCATACGAAATACTCAGAGCATTGGTGGTTAATGCCAAAGGTCCCGGGTTCGATACCCGGCAAGGGTGTGGCAGTAGCAACAATTTTTTCTCACAACCTGAGGTAGCTTATAGTGGGCAAAAAATTGAAAATTAATTTTCCTATCAATATTTGAATTAATTTCGGTGAAATATTACAGACGCGAAGATAAATTGTTACGAGTGATCATTTGTTTTTTTTCATGTCTTTTACCAATAAATCTATATATTAATTTGTAATGGATAAAAAAAAATCAAGTATATTTTCACATTAATATCAGTTTAATTTCCTTTCTTTGCTGCTACGTAATTTTTACAAGAAATGTGTAGTAGGTCAATGATCAATCTAATTCATTTTTAAATGTAAATATCTAATTGTAAAATGACAACTCGAGATTCAACCGAAAACAAGCAAAAGTCTTTCTCTTTTCTGAACAAACAAAAGTTAACTTGTATGTCGGAGACCCTGCTAAAAATTAATGTATGTGTAGGTGGATCCATAAAATATGGCATTTACACATCATGAAAATTTGAGAATGTAATGCTTTTTGACCTAAGTCAACAGTTCAATCCAATTAGGCAGGTAGTTGACAGAGACGTTGAGAATGATTTGTTAAAAGTATTTTAATAAAAATTGGAAATACTTTTTGATTTGCTATTTCAAATGTAAGGTACAAAATAGTTTCACTTTTTGTATTTCAATTACTAAATGCAAAATACGTGATTCTTTGTTAAGTTCAATATGAAAGAATTTATATTAGATTCATGCTTTGAAAGTTGAACTTTATTGGAGTTCCTACCTACCTAATAGGTACCTTATCATTATTCTTTTTTCATTCTAGTGGCTTAGTTTAGTGGGTTCATATATGTAGGCATACATCGGTTATATGGTTCAATTCATAACTAATTTAGCGTATACTTTTTTATTGTTAACATTTTCTCGTTTGCTGTGGCATTACCTTCTCCAATTCAAATTCCCTGATTCTGTGAATGCTTCCTCCAATTGAAGACCTCATCATTGTTGAAATTCTGAACTTAACAAAAGTTACTCAAAAATAACGCTAACAGGTGTGCCTCCTTGAACGAATTTATAAAAATGTACAACTTCACATTTTATTAATTTTTACCACTCATTAATTTTTTAACAAAACATGCACCTACCACACAAAATGAACCATGACTATCTACTTGTCACATACTTGTATTATATTTACGAGTGTAATGATTAACCATTAATCAGGAAGTAACCGTGCGCAATCTTTTCCTGGATAACCCGGGATAGCGGATCGTCCACACAGCAGTTATTAAAATTTGTATTAAAGCACCCGCCGCGAGCGTCAAGACGTCGGTCGTCGGCGTCTTTCGGATAGCGTCTCATAGCGACTAGTAAAAGTTGGCATGCAATGCAAATACAAATGTGGGACAAGCCGAATGTGTATATTTTTAAAACTGTAAATGTGGCAAGTGGCCTCTGCTTGTCTACTCGATGTTCCGTGTCCAAAAGAGACAACAAAACAGGGAAAGAAAAATAGAATCTGTACTCCAACCAAAGTAATCATTGCTTATTCTTAATTTACTTATTAGGCGAACAAGTGATGATGAATTTTTATGTATCTAAAACTAAAACAAAAGAGTAATAAGCGAATACAATGATATGAGCAATAGATGCAATAGCAGTAAATATTTTTCTCATACCTAGTGTTGACAGAAAAGTCACTACGAATACAGTTTTTTTAATAAAATCTAAAATAGACACAGTCACTTCTACAAGATGTAATAATAATTAATCTCTAAAAAAAATGTTCCCTAATTAACTTCCTGATGTTTTTGGTTATTGATGATTTCTTGAACGAAAGCTTTCACCAGTTTTTGGTTATTGTTTCTATTTCTATTTGCGTGAACATGTTGGATTTTGAGGCGACTGATATATAAAATACGGTTACGCAAAAGTAAACTAAAAATTATTACTTCAGGTCTTTATGATTTTTTTTTGACTATCACTGTACAAAGTAATTAATTTTTCTTGCATGATACATGTGGAAATCCTGAAACCTTGCGTTTAAATTGTTGAATTGAACGACTAGTTGTCTTTGTTAAATTGTATATAGATGGCGACTTACTGCCTTCTCAGTTATTATTTACTATCTTACATTAATATTTTACTTTAAATAATTCAAATTTAAACTATTTATTTGTATCTAATTATCGAATGATAAGAAAATTGATACATCCGTTTGAAATGTAGAAAATACCATTTTTCTTCCTTGCTATTGCTAACTATATGTAATTACAAATAAATAATAATTTTATTAATAAGCAACGTTTTAATTCAATTTCAAAAAAAAGGTATATGCAAAAACTATTCTGTTAATAGTTATAGTCCAAACTTCAGTTGCCCCTTTTTATGTTTAACATTTTTACGTTATTTTGGTGTTTTAACAATGAAATGGTCATTAATTTACATTGTCGTCAGAAACTGTTTGTCGATTATTATTCGTTACATTTTTGTACATAACATGCACCTTTTTAAATATTCAAAATAATTGTTTAACAAGTCGAAAATTGAGTTGCGCTTTTCAATGTTTAACATTTCTACAAAATTTTCGGGTTTTAACAATGAAATTTAGTTTAATTTAAACTACAGTCAAAAACTGTTGCCTGTACCATATTCTCCACATTTTTACATATTAAATTCACCTTTGACATGTTTCAAAATAATTGTTCAACAGGGCGAAAATTGAGTTGCGCTTTTCAATGTTTAACNTAACATTTCTACGTATTTTATGCGTTTTAACAATGAAATTTGCTTTAATTTGCACTGCAGTCAAAAACCGTTTCCAGGACGTTATTCCCCACTTTATTATGTATCACATTCACCTTTAACATCTTTCAAAATAATTGTTTAACAGTTCGAAATCTTAGTTGCGCTTTTCTAGGTTTAACATTTCTACGTATTTTATGCGTTTTAACAATGAAATTTGCTTTAATTTGCACTGCAGTCAAAAACCGTTTCCAGGACGTTATTCCCCACTTTATTATGTATCACATTCACCTTTAACATCTTTCAAAATAATTGTTTAACAGTTCGAAATCTTAGTTGCGCTTTTCTAGGTTAAATATTTCTACGTATTTTATGCGTTTTAACAATGAAATTTGCTTTAATTTGCACTGCAGTCAAAAACCGTTTCCAGGACGTTATTCCCCACTTTATTATCTATCACATTCACCTTTATACATATTAAATTCACCTTTGACATGTTTCAAAATAATTGTTCAACAGGGCGAAAATTGAGTTGCGCTTATCTATGTTTAACGTTTCTTTCAAAGTAATTTCAATGTAATAATTTAACACGTCGATAACGCGAACTTATTTTACTGAAACCTCAAATATTGTCTCCTTTGGTACATCTTTTTATTTTTTAGTATCGTTTTATTTATCAAAAAAAAATGTATACTCGTTTGTGTTTTTCTATGACTTTGACAAGAGCGAATTCGTCATTATCAGAAAGGCTTGCTTCGTCACGAATGATAGAACGAGGTAGATATAATAGAGTGAGAAAGAGATGGAAATTGAAACATTTCTTGTAAAAGAAAAGTACTTCGGTGTCCAGATCCGATCTAACACGAACAATAGAAATTAATAGTACAATTTACTGTTATTATTAATTCGGCGCCATGATAATGGGTAGTATCGAGTGCTATTAATTAATTGAATTATCGCGTTAGTTTTCGTAGATTAGTAAAGACTTATCCAATATCGTATTGTGCAACCATCTATGTGAATTTGAACAGTGATAGGAACGAAAGTTGTACTTAGAATTAGGATTACGACTAGAGTGGAGTTTAAACGGTGAGTTATTGAAATAAGAGTTATCATCCGTTTTAATCGTTATCTTGTATGGTCGTCATCGTTAAATTTAGTGTTTGTTATGTTTTAAATAATAAGGTTGCTCCTTAATTATTACATCAGAAATACCTCAATTTGTTAACAAAGACTGAATCCAAACGCGCAAGTACTGGTTGTTGTATGATTACAATTGTGAACACTGAACACAATGGTTTTAATTAAGAATTTCTTTTATTAGTACAAACTATATTTTTATAAATGATCTTTACGAACATTTGTGAATTACGTAAAAGAATTTTAGTTTTATTGATTAATTTTTATAAAATAACGTGCAGATATAGTATGTACGTATGTTTTCAAATTCGAAATTTTGTAGTACTACTATTTGAACAAAATAATAATCTTTACCTTTTAATATAAACCAAAATTGGTTTAATATTATTTTCATTAGTTTAAGTATTTTTTTGGGAAGGTAAACTAAAAAAGTCAGTAAAATTCGTGTTTGCAAACATTTTTCAAAAAAAAAATTCTACAATCTTCTTACAATTTACATTTGTCACCTACCCAATATAAATTTTGTTTAAAATTTCGTATAATAGGCGTGAAAAAATGTCTTTTAGTTTAACCTTTTCACCGCCATTGTTTTCCTTGTACTTAATACATATAGTTCGCTTGTAGCAGCTAGCCTTAGGTATCTTATACGGTCACTTGAGTAAGTTGTCTCACTCAGATGAACTGCTGATGGCGCCTAGGTGGTTCATTGTATGAGGTGGAGGCTTCGGAAAGAGCGGCTGGATAGCTAGCTTATATAATTTACCGCGACTCCGTATTTATCCTTCTCCCTCAGTGACAGCGTCGAAATGGTCAGGCCTGCAGTTTCGAAAATTCGAAGCTGTAAGTCCGGTCATTTCGGCGTTTCACTGGTGGATAAGGATCTGATTTAAATACGGAATGTTTTGCACTTTTTGAAATCGAAAAAATTAGGTCTTCAACAATTTAGATGTATTTAATTTTTAAAAATGGTAATTAATTTATAACTATTTCAATGTTTAATTTTAGTGTTCTTAACAGTGTAAAGTACAATAAAAAATTTAAAGACGAATAAGTAAATTGCCCTGCAAGAATTTGTGAAAAACACTACCCTTTTTAAGTTTAGGTTGCAAGTGTCCACTTAATGTTATTGTTTTTTTATTCTATCAAAACTGAAGGTATTCTAGGTTTTCAAACTTGATTACTTTGTGAAAAATCGCCTATTTTTACTTATTCTCTCATTGTTCCTTAATTGAGCTATGTTTATTCTTATTCTCATATGTATATTTTATTGAGCACCTATAAACACATAACATTTAGTAAGGAAGTGTAACATTGCGCTTATGATTATGAATGACGAAAGATTTTCACAATCAAATTTGCAGCAAAAACCGTTTTCAGGACGTTATTCCCCACATTTTTGTGTATTACATTCACCTTTAACATCTTTGAAAGTAATTGCTTAATAGGTTTTCTGTGTTTAACACTTCTACGTATTTTTCGAGTTTTAACAATGAAATTTGCTTTAATTTAAACTACAGTTAGAAACTGTTGCCAGTAAGTTATTCCCCACATTTTTATGTATCACATTCATCTTGGATATTTTTCAGCATATGGCAAATATTTCGCTTTTAAGCATTTCACTCGTTTTTTTCTATGAAACGTAATTTCTGGTCAAATTAAACGTAGCTTTCGTACTGTTCAATGTTATGGAGAAAGAGGAATTTACATATCTGGGTGTATTTTTTGGGTTGTTGTTGAGGATTTTGAAAATTGTTTTATTTCTAGGACACTTTATTCCAGAACAACATGAGGTATTTTTCTATATAAAAATGTTTAATTCTTCGAGCGTACTACCTGCCTTCTTCTCTCCGAATGCTCACTCTCTCTATCGGCACGGTATAACAACTCCGATGCTCGTTGAACTCACAAACTAATTCATAATTTGTTTGAAACAATGAAACGTAATTTCTGGTCAAATTAAACGTACTTGCAGTTTTTCATATCTGTACTGCTTAATGTTATGGAAAAAGAGAAATTTGCATATGTGGGTGTATTTGTGAGGTATGTAATGAATGCCGTGAGTGGTGAGGATTTTAATAGTTGCTTCATTTCTAGGACACTTTAATCCAGAAAAACATGGGGTATTTTTCTATTTTAAATACAATGAGCATTCGTGTTAAATAATGAATTTTATATTTAAAAGCGTTTAACTATTCGAGCGTACTACCTGCCTCCTTCTATCCGAATGCTCACTCTCTTTATCTGCACGAGCATCAGAGTTGTTAGATGCTCGATGAATTCATAAACTAATTAATAATTTGTTTTATCGTTAAAAAATGAAGCATTATTCCCCACGTTTTTATGTATTACATTCACCTTTAACATCTTTCAAAAAATTGTTTAACAGGTCGATATTTTAGTTGCGCTTATCTAGGTTTAACATTTCTACGTATTTTATGTGTTTTAACAATGAAATTTGCTTTAATTTGCACTGCAGTCAAAAACCGTTTCCAGGACGTTATTCCCCACTTTATTATGTATCACATTCACCTTTAACATCTTTCAAAATAATTGTTTAACAGTTCGAAATCTTAGTTGCGCTTTTCTAGGTTTAACATTTCTACGTATTTTATGCGTTTTAACAATGAAATTTGCTTTAATTTGCACTGCAGTCAAAAACCGTTTCCAGGACGTTATTCCCCACTTTATTATGTATCACATTCA
>NW_020438869.1:746113-748662 GCF_000699045.2 Agrilus planipennis | reverse complement strand
GTTCCAGCCGTTGGTAGATGGCTCTTACCGTTGGGAGCTATTCGCACCCGTTAGAAATGGTCCCTCGTTGACGATGGTGATCTCCCACGATGAACGATGTTCCTGAAGTGGTCCATGGATTGGTGATCCTCCCACGGAGGTCTCACTGCTTCTCGAATGTCTGTAAAAAAGTTTTAAATTTAGTAATAGAAAGAAAATATCTGAAAAAAAAGGAAGTAAGAAAAAATTAAGCTAAATAAAAAATAAAAGTAAAGTATAAAAGAAAAAATAAAAGTCATAAATTAAAAATTAAGTTTTAGAGAAAAGAATTAATGTAAACATAGAGACGTTAATCAAAAAAAGAAATTAAGTTTTGAGAAGTAGGAAAAAGATTTAAGCTAAATAAGAATAAAAGTAATTAACAAATAAAAGTCATAAATTAAGTTTTAAAAAAAATAATTAATGCAAACATAGTTAAAAGACACATGAAAAGTTAACCAAAAAAAGAAATTAAGTTCAGGGAAAAGTTAGAAATGTATAAATTATAAAACAGGAAGAAAGTAGAGATAAGGAAAAAGTATTAAAATAACTACTAACGAAAAAGTAACCACAAGCTTATACCTCTCTTGAAGTATGCTGGCGATCCTGGCAGGGGTCCATTACCCCAGGGACCATTTTAGCACAATTGAATACCTCCCAAATGGAAACAACCCCCATTCCGTGATTTTTGATGTTGGAAGGGACTTCTAATTCTTGGATGACGGTTCTAGGCATTGGTAGATGGCCCGTACCGTTGGGAGCTATTCGCACCAGTTAGAAATAGTTCTTCGTTGTTGACGAAAGTGATCTTCCGCGATGAAGGATGTTCCTGAAGTGGCCAAAGGATTGGTGATCATCCCTCGAATGTAAATGTCTCTCGAGTGTCTGTAAAAAAGTCATTAATTTGTAAAAGTAAGAAAATATCTGAAAAAATAGAGGTAAGAAAAAAGTTTTAAACTAAACAAAAATAACAAAAAATGTTTAAATAATAAAAGGTGAAGGTAATTAATTCAGTTCCAAAGAAAAGAATTAATGCAAACATATTTAACATATGAAATTATAACCCCAAAAAAGAAATTAAGTTCTAGGAAAAGCTTACAGTAAATAAAATATAAAAAAGGAAGCATGTAATGATCAGAAAATGTAATCACCTTCACGTTGTTTAATGATGATCATATCTGTTGAAGATGTGATACAAGTACCACCCTTCCACGGATAGGATCATCTTCGAACCACCTGAAGGTGTTCCTGTTCCCGGAGGGATAAGTCTTACCTATGAATGATGATCCTAGACGTTGGAAGGGACTTCTAACCCTTCGAAGACAGTTCCAGTTCAGTAGATGGCTCTTACCGTTGGAAGCTATTCGCGATTGTTAGAAATGGTCCCTCGTTGATGAAGGTGATTTTCCATTATGAACGATGTTCCTGAAGTGGTCCAAGGATTGGCGATCATCCCACGGTGGCTTCACTGTTTTGTGGAATATCTGTAAAAAAGTTTTGAATTTAATAATAAAAAGAAAAGCTAAATAAAAATTTAAAAAATATGTATAAAGTAAAAGGTAACGGTAATAACTTAAGTTCTATGTAATTTAAACTGCAGTGAAAGAATTTCTACTAGATAGTGTTGAAAAATCTATTAATATAGTAGAAGTTAATCTTTCTCTTTTAATTGTTACATTTCCATAACTATCGTTTGATTTTCTTTCGAATATATCAGGCATCGATAGTTTTTGCTACTTTATCTTAATAATTTTGCTTTAATTTAGCAGAATCAAGCAACAGCGTCATAAATTGGGATCTGTTTTTAGATTTTTGAAAATTGATAAGAAATTTTGTATTGAAATTATGTAAGCTTCCAATATATACATCTTTTCATTTATAAGAAGGAGTTGGGGGTATTCAGTATTAGTTTTAATGCTCTGTTTTAAATTTTTGCTTTTCGAACTTAATTATTTATATTGCAGTAATAATTGAATGTTTGAATTAATGTAACTAATTTTCCCATAGAAACGAAGATTACGCAAACCCTGGACTTCATACTATGTGGTTGGGCAACGATTGTTGCAGATTTTAATCTACTCCAGCTGAAGTAGCAGTGCCTATATTATCAATTGAAAAGGTATAATTTGGGTGAGTGACAACATTAAAAATATTTTGATTTTGATTTAATATTAAATTCTCATTAATTCATTATTATAGTTAACAGACAGAATAGAGAAAAATAAATAATTATATTAGGTAATTTAGTATAAACGTATTACAAACGTTTAATGTATTTGATAAAAAAATCGTGAATAATTGACAATAGTTTTAAAGCATACAAGTGTTTTTATTAATTATTAATTTTAACCTTTAACGATTAATTGATTTAATTTCTTTTTAAAATGCTTTTTTTGTCAATTTAATAAGAGTTTATTTAAAAAACATGCCTTTACATTTACATTAAAAAATTATATTATTCTTTGTTAAAAAAAATATAATTTTAGATATTTCCAATAATTACAAGTTTACATCATCATATTATATAAATT
>NW_020438869.1:742390-745808 GCF_000699045.2 Agrilus planipennis | reverse complement strand
GTTCCAGCCGTTGGTAGATGGCTCTTACCGTTGGGAGCTATTCGCACCCGTTAGAAATGGTCCCTCGTTGACGATGGTGATCTCCCACGATGAACGATGTTCCTGAAGTGGTCCATGGATTGGTGATCCTCCCACGGAGGTCTCACTGCTTCTCGAATGTCTGTAAAAAAGTTTTAAATTTAGTAATAGAAAGAAAATATCTGAAAAAAAAGGAAGAATAAATAAAAATAAAGTAATGTATAAGAAATAAAAAATAAAAGCCATAAATTAAATGTTAAAGAAAAGAATTGATTTAAACATAGCTAAGAGACATACGAAAAGCTTGAAATATATAAAGTATAAAACAGGAAGAAAGTAAAGATAAGAAAAATTATTAAAATAAATACCCGTTAGAAATGGTCTCTCGTTGACGATGATGGTCTCTCACGATGAACGATGTTCCTGAAGTGGTCCATGGATTGGTGATCCTCCCACGGAGGTCTCACTGCTTCTCGAATGTCTGTAAAAAAGTTTTAAATTTAGTAATAGAAAGAAAATATCTGAAAAAAAAGGAAGAATAAATAAAAATAAAGTAATGTAAAAATAATAAAAAATAAAAGTAATAAATTAAGTGTTAAATAAAAAAATTGATTTAAACAGAGCTAAGAGACATATGAAAAGCTTGAAATATATAAAGTATAAAACACGAAGAAAGTAAAGTTATGAAAAAATCATTAAAATAAGTACCCGTTAGAAGTAGTCCATCTTTGTTGACGAAGATGATCTCCCATGATGAACGATGTTCCTGAAGTGGTCCAAGGATTGGTGATCCTCCCACGGAGGCTTCACTGCTTCACGAATGTCTGTAAAAAAGTTTGAATTTAGTAATAGAAAGAAAATATCTTAAAAAAAGGAAGAATAAATTAAAAAAAGGAAGAATAAATTAAAATAAAGTAAGGGTATCAAGAAGAGACGAGACGTGGTCGAAGCCCATTTGAGTCTATCCAGCAAAGCTAAGGCAAGGAATATGAATGTAATGTATGATTTCATTTACTAATCACATTTCTTCAAAATTTGTTCTTTTCTTTAGATCTATTTATTCTTTACTTGTCTATTTTTATTTTTATTTTATCTTTTTTCTTACCTTCAACTTTTTCTCAAGTTTACCAATTTTTTCAGTTAGTTTTACTTTATTTATGTTTCTACTTTAACTTTCAAACTCTTTGTTTCCAGAAGTTTTTTTAATCTTTTCCATTATAAAGGTAAAATCCCCTTCTTTCTTTTTACTCCTCTTTATTTTTTTAAATATCGTATTAGATCATTGTTTTCTGTTTGTACTGCAAGATTTTATTCTCAAAAATTTGCTTCTTTTAATTTACTTTACTAATTTGCACTTTTATCACTTTCTCTTTAATACTGTTTCTTAAAACTGTAATTATNGCTTAACAGGTCGAAAATTGAGTTGCGCTTTTCTATGTTTCACATTTCTACGCAATTTTCGCGTTTCAACAATGGAATTTAGTTTAATTTGAACTGCAGTAAAAACCGTTTGCCTGTACATTATTTCCCACATTCTTAGTTATTAGATCCATCTTTAACATCTTTCAAAATAATGATTTAACAGGTCGAAAATTGAGTTGCGCTTTTCTATGTTTCACATTTCTACGCAATTTTCGCGTTTCAACAATGGAATTTAGTTTAATTTGAACTGCAGTAAAAACCGTTTGCCTGTACATTATTTCCCACATTCTTAGTTATTAGATTCATCTTTAACATCTTTCAAAATAATGATTTAACACGTCGAAGATTGAGTTGCGCTTTTCTATGTGTAACGTTTGTACGTGGTTTTTGGGCTTTTGACAATGAAATTAAGTTTCATTTAAACTGCAGTCAAAAACTGTTACCTTTACATTATTCCCCACATTTTTATGTATTACATTCACCTTTAACATCTTTTAAAATAATTGTTTAACTGATCGAAAATTGAGTTGCGCTTTTCTATGTTTAACATTTGTATGTGGTTTTTTGGGTTTTAACAATGAAATTAAGTTTCATTTAAACTGCAGTCAAAAACTGTTACCTTCACATTATTCCCCACATTTTTATGTATTACATTCACCTTTAACATCTTTTAAAATAATTGTTTAACTGATCGAAAATTGAGTTGCGCTTTTCTATGTTTAACATTTGTATGTGGTTTTTTGGGTTTTAACAATGAAATTANTGCTTCTTTTAATTTACTTTACTAATTTGCACTTTTATCACTTTCTCTTTAATACTGTTTCTTAAAACTGTAATTATGTTTGTAATAGTTTAACTGCATGTATAATTCGAATTTTCTTTTATACTTTAAAACTTTTTTTAATAATATTAAGTTTTATCTTTATTTTAAATTCTTTTCACATTAAGACCTCTGTGCAAATCTTTTCTTTGTTTTTAATTCCCATATTAAGATTTAACTTGATGCAAAATATTCCTTTTCTTTTTAGTAATTAACCCATCACGGTGACGGCCAGTAAACCTTATGGAGACGGCTAAGCCAAGACAAGGAATACGAATGCAATGTAAGATTTTATTTACTAATTAAATTCCTTCAAAATTTGTCATTTCTTTCTCATTTTATTCTCAAAGATTTGCTTTTTTAATTCACTACGAATTTGCACTTATATTATAAAGTATAATTCTGTTTATAATAGATACTTTAACTGCATGTATACTTCCAATTTTCTTTTATACTCACTTTAAAACTTTTTTTAATTACACTTTTTCGTTGTATTGTTTTATGTTTATTTTATATCTGATTTTACATTAAGGCCTTTTTGCAAATCTTTTCTTTGTTTTTAATTCCTATATTAACTTGATGCAAAATATTCCTTTTTTTTTTTAGCAATTAAAGCGGACTATCCATTGTACAACCCATCCCGGTGACGGCCAGTAAACCCTATGGAGACGTGGAGGCAGCTAAGCCAAGACAAGGAATACGAATGCAAGGTAAGATATTATTTATTAATTAAATTTCTTCAAAATTTGTCCTTACTTTTAGATTTCTTTATTTACCTTATTCTGCTTTTATGTTATCTTTATACTTACCTTAAACTTTTTCTCATTTAACAATCCTTTTAGTTTGTTTTACTTTAATTATACTTTTGCTATTCTGTTATTTACCTTAGAACTTTTCTTTCACTTTTGTAGATTCTAACTTTTTTTTTGTTTAGTAATAGAACTTTCTCTTTAAAATTTTCATTCATTTAGCATTATTTATACTCACTTTCTTTTTATTTACTCAAAAACCTTTTTTCAAGTTTAATTCTTGTAATTTACTTTATCATTAGTTATTTACATTTCTTTATTTGCTTCAAAACTTTTTCTTAAAACCTTATTTCAGTTTATTCCTACAATATTTATTACATTTCTTACAATAAAACTTTTCTTAATAATT
>NW_020438869.1:734356-737643 GCF_000699045.2 Agrilus planipennis | reverse complement strand
AAAATTAAGGGATATGAAAAGGTAATAGAAATGGAAAATAAATAAATATAAAATTGGAAGCAAGTAAAGATCAGGAAAAGTAATGAAAATAGGTAAGTACTAAAAGAAGAACTAATTAAAAGCATACACAACTGTACCACTCTTGACGCGTGCCGGTGATTCTGGAAGAAGCCGATCACTGACTGTTGGGTTACTGGACTAGAAGATGTAGCTGAAAGTTATAAATGTAACATTTATAACATGACATTCAAGAAAATAATAGTCTGTGAAGCGAAGAAATAAAATTTTGAAAGTAGTGTTAATATAGATAAAAACAAAGGAACATAACGAAAAATTTAAACAAATTAAAAGAAATGAAGTTCTAGGAATTTATCTTGAAGGAAAGAGAAGGGACAAGACAAGGTAAGTAGCAACGTTATGAAAGAATTATCTATTAAAATAAGTAAGACAAAAAATTAGACTGTAACCCTAAAAAAACAAATGTGCTCTAAAACAAGTGGGTAAGCAGAAAATAAATTAATATAAAACCTACCTTTCCACAAATTCCCTTCAGTGATGATCCCGGAATTAATCGATTGTCGAATGTGGCTCATGATCGACGACTAACTGCAAAATGCACCTGAAACAATAATGTTTTTGAAAACAAAGCCTTGAATACATAAAAAACCTATATAAATTTTAGACCTGTTCTACGATAAAACATCCATAGGTATATAAAAACGAATAAGTATGTGAACAACCTAACGTATTATTGACAACAGAATTTTAGTGTAACTTGAATGAAAGTTATTTCGTCTCAACACCAAAATTACGTAAACAGGTAAAAATGCCATCCGAATCCTTAACCCGTTAAATAATTACATTAAAACACCTAAAGGGCCAAAGTTATCTAGAAATATAAGTTCGGCAATACTTTATATTTCCGACGAAAGCTCGTTTTATCTNATAAGTTTGTCCTTGTGGCATTTTAAAACACTCCGTTTAGACTTGTTTTTCTTGTTTGAAACTGATTATCGTATTTAAATATTGCTTAATTTGAAATTATATTCCTGCAGGAACATTACACAAACTCAGTTGTTGGACAGTGAGACTGTAGTAAGAGATCATCAGAAAGCACTACAGTTCTTTTCATCCCTTAGGAACAGGTGCAACGAGAACTTTTGCCACAAAAAGGTAATCATTTTAGAGTATTTATTAAATTTCAATTTTTCGTTATTACTCTTGAATATGATTTGTATAATACTAATAATCGCACTTTTGAATTTCATTTTAATTTAAAAAATTTGTATCTCGTTAGTCACTAGTTAGATTCTGTTTTACACTTTTTATAATTTGTAATTGTAAACCACAGAATATTTTGTGAAATGTTCCTTACACTTCTTGGCTATAAAAGTGTATACATTTTCCTTTATTTATTTTTACTTATCCTTAGAATACTTATTCAGACTTTCTGTAGTTCTAGTGTCCCACCCGCAAAAGAGAATGAGCCATTTCCCAATAGAAAACTTCAAGATTACCACGACATCGAGAGTAAGGAAAATAGGTATGGTCAAAATTCAGTCCATTAATTTCATCCCAACAATGACAAAAGGACCATAAAGAAAATGTAAGATTTATAAATTCTATTTTGCTTCACAACTTCTTGGTTTTTTGTCTTTATTTTCAGACTTTGTAAAGCTAATGAAGTCATGCATATTCGAGCTAAATAGAGATGTGGAGTTCAGACTCAGCAGATAATACCAGAACTACCAGAACATCGAGAGGGGTGAGATATAGTCACAGTCGAGTCCCTTAATCCCAGTTTAACCAAGGCACGAGTAACATTAAGGTAATTACTACTTATTTTTTTTCCAGAACTCTTTATTTTCAAAAGTTTCTTTTAATTATTTCCATAGTAAAGGAAATGATAAAATTCTTTTCTTTTTTTTACACCTCTGTATTTTTTTAAATATTGTATTAGTTCATTGTATTATTATTTTCTATTTATGGGTGTACTGTATGACTTCATTCTCAAAACGTTGCCTTTTCTAATTTACTCACTTCTTTCTACTTCCTTTTTATACTTTCTCTTAAAATTGTAATTCTCTTTTAATAAACTTTAAGTGTATGTATTCTTCGAATTTTCTTTCATACTTACTTTAAAACATTCCTTAATAACCATTTTTCATTCATTAAATCTTCTTTTATTTTAATACCTATTTCAAGCTTTAAATTTCTTTGTTTTTTAGTAATTAATGCGAACTATCCACTGTAAAAACATCTCGGTGATGGCCAGGAAACCCTATGGTGTTTGTAATCAATTATAACAGCAAGACCATCGAGGACCTTAAGGACTACTAGGGTATCAAGAAGAGACGAGACGTGGTCGAAGCCCATTTGAGTCTATCCAGCAAAGCTAAGGCAAGGAATATGAATGTAATGTATGATTTCATTTACTAATCACATTTCTTCAAAATTTGTTCTTTTCTTTAGATCTATTTATTCTTTACTTGTCTATTTTTATTTTTATTTTATCTTTTTTCTTACCTTCAACTTTTTCTCAAGTTTACCAATTTTTTCAGTTAGTTTTACTTTATTTATGTTTCTACTTTAACTTTCAAACTCTTTGTTTCCAGAAGTTTTTTTAATCTTTTCCATTATAAAGGTAAAATCCCCTTCTTTCTTTTTACTCCTCTTTATTTTTTTAAATATCGTATTAGATCATTGTTTTCTGTTTGTACTGCAAGATTTTATTCTCAAAAATTTGCTTCTTTTAATTTACTACGAATTTGCACTTATATTACTTTCTCTTTTTTTCCTTCAATACTATTTCTTAAAAGTATAATTCTGTTTATAATAGATACTTTAACTGCATGTATACTTCCAATTTTCTTTTATACTCACTTTAAAACTTTTTTTAATTACACTTTTTCGTTGTATTGTTTTATGTTTATTTTATATCTGATTTTACATTAAGGCCTTTTTGCAAATCTTTTCTTTGTTTTTAATTCCTATATTAACTTGATGCAAAATATTCCTTTTTTTTTTTAGCAATTAAAGCGGACTATCCATTGTACAACCCATCCCGGTGACGGCCAGTAAACCCTATGGAGACGTGGAGGCAGCTAAGCCAAGACAAGGAATACGAATGCAAGGTAAGATATTATTTATTAATTAAATTTCTTCAAAATTTGTCCTTACTTTTAGATTTCTTTATTTACCTTATTCTGCTTTTATGTTATCTTTATACTTACCTTAAACTTTTTCTCATTTAACAATCCTTTTAGTTTGTTTTACTTTAATTATAC
>NW_020438869.1:720612-733450 GCF_000699045.2 Agrilus planipennis | reverse complement strand
GGGGGGTGTATTGTAGTTTTTTTTAAAATAATAAATAAAACATAGTAAAAAGGCAATTTTTTATTTTTTTGAGTGGTGCATCCCTACGTTGAACATTTTTGTAATTCGACGCCGGTGGGGGACACGGGTCCCCTGTCCGCGCTCGGGACCATTTTTAGCAGGATTGAATACCTCCCAAGTGGTAACTGCCACCTTTCAATGGCTAGAGACTGTCTTCCAAGTAGTTAGAAGTACCTTATAACATCTTGGATCGTCATTCATAGGCTCGACTTATACCTTTGCAAATAGAAACACCTTCAAGTGGTTTGATGATGATCATATCTGTGGAAGATGTGGTACAAGTACCACCCTTCCACGGATAGGATCACCTTCGAACCACCTGAAGGTGTTCCTTGACGTTGGAAGGGACAAGTAGTTAGAAGTACCTTATAACATCTTGGATCGTCATTCAGAGGCTCGACTTGATCATTGTTTTCTGTTTGTACTGCAGGATTTTATTCTCAAACATTTGCTTCTTTTAATTCACTTATATTACTTTCTTTTTTTTTCTTACAATACTTTTTCTCAAAGCTTTAATTCTATTTATAATGATACTTTAACTGCATGTGTACTTCGCATTTTCTTTTATACTCATTCTAAAACTCTTTTTAATTACACTTTTTCTTTGTATTAAGTTTTATGTTTATTTTAAATCAGATTTTACATTAAGACCTTTCTGCAAATATTTAATTTCTTTCTAATTCCCACACTAAGCTTTAACTTGATGCAAAATGTTTCCTTTTTTAGTAATTAAAGCGGACTATCCATTGTACAACCCATCCCGATGACGGCCAGCAAACCCTATGGTGACGTGGAGGCAGCTAAGCCATGGCAAGAAATANCTAAAGGGCCAAAGTTATCTAGAAATATAAGTTCGGCAATACTTTATATTTCCGACGAAAGCTCGTTTTATCTGTATAAAAGAACCGAATTTTAGCTTAGAAAGGATATTAATTTTTAAAATGCCACCAAATATTAAATCTTTCAGTTATGTAATCATAATATTACAGCTTAATTTTTCTTCGACTATTCCCGGCATTCATTGCCCAAGATACATAATTGAAAAATCTATTTAAGGCATTGTTTATAACGTTAAACATTAAAGACAATAAGTACGTTCAATATGCCCAAGAATGTTGCCTTATCTTTTGAATTGCTTTACTACAAAAAGCTCAGCTACACTAGATTAATTAAAATCTATAATATTCTCAATCTCTAGCCACATGTTTTTCTAGAATAAAAAGTGTCCTAGAAATGAAACAATTTTCAAAATCGATCACCTCTCTCGGGATTCATTACATACCCCACAAATACACCCACATATGCAAATTCCTTATTCTCCACATAACATTAAACAATACAGATAAGAAAACTGCAAGTACGTTTAATTTGACCAGAAATTACGTTTAATTTTTTTAAACAAATTACATATGAATTAGTTTGTGAGTTCAACGAGCATCAGAGTTGTTATACCGTGCAGATAGAGAGAGTGAGCATTCGGATAGAAGAAGGCAGGTAGTACGCTCGAATAATTAAACATTTCTACATATAAAATTCATTATTTAACACGAAAGCTCATTGTATTTGAAATAGAAAAATATTATATGTTTTTCTGGATTAAAGTGTCCTAGAAATGAAACAACTTTTAAAATCCTCACCACTCACGGCATTCATTACATACCCCAGAAATACACGTAGATATGCAAATTTATCTGTTTCCATAACATTAAACAATACAGATAAGAAAACTGCAAGTACGAATAATTTGACCAGGAATTACGTTTAATTTTTTTAAACAAATTACATATGAATTAGTTTGTGAGTTCAACGAGCATCGGAGTTGTTATACCGTGCCGATAGAGAGAGTCAGCATTCGGATAGAAGAAGGCAGATAGTACGCTCGAATAATTGAACATTTTTATATATAAAATTCATTATTTTAAACGAAAGCTCATTGTATTGAATATAGAAAAATACCACAAGATTTTTTGGAATACAAAGTCTCCAATAATTAAAACAATTTTCAAAATCTCTCACCTCTCTCGGCATTTATTACAAACCCAAAAAATACACCCAGATATGCAAATTCCTTTTTCTCCATAACATTAAACAGTACAGATAAGAAAACTCCAAGTACGTTTAATTTGACCAGAAATTACGTTTAATTTTTTGAAACAAATTACATATGAATTAGCTTGTGAATTCAACGAGCATCAGAGTCGTTATACCGTGCAGATAGAGAGAGTGAGCATTCGGATAGAAGAAGGCAGATAGTACGCTCGAATAATTAAACATTTTTATATACAAAATTCATTATTTTAAACGAAAGCTCATTGTATTTAATATAGAAAAATACCACAAGATTTTTTGGAATAAAAAGTCTCCAATAATTAAAACAATTTTCAAAATCTCTCACCTCTCTCGGCATTTATTACAAACCCAAAAAATACACCCAGATATGCAAATTCCTTTTTCTCCATAACATTAAACAGTACAGAAAAGAAAACTGCAACTACGTTTAATTTGACCAGAAATTACGTTTCATTGTTTAAAACAAACTATGAATAAGTTTGTGAATTCAACGAGCATCAAAGTTGTTAAACCGTGCAGATAGAGAGAGTGAGCATTCGGATAGAAGAAGGCAGATAGTACGCTCGAATAATTAAACATTTTTATATACAAAATTCATTATTTTGAACGAAAGCTCATTGTATTTAATATAGAAAAATACCACAAGATTTTTTGGAATNCAAATTTCATTGTTAAAACGCGAAAAATACGTAGAAATGTTAAACATAGAAAAGCGCAACTGAATTTTCGATGTGTTAAACAACTATTTAGAAAGATGTTAAGGGTGAATGTAATGCATAAAAATGTGGGGAATAACGTCCTGGAAATGGTTTTTGACTGCAGTGCATATTAAAGCAAATTTCATTGTTAAAACGCGAAAAATACGTAGAAATGTTAAACATAGAAAAGCGCAACTAAAATTTCGACCTAATAAACAATTATTTTGAAAGATGTTAAAGGTGAATGTAATACACAAAAATATGGGAAATAACGTCCTGGAAACGGTTTTTGACTACAGTGCAAATTTAAGCAAATTTCATTGTTAAAACGAGAAAAATACGTAGAAATGTTAAACATAGAAAAGCGCAACTAAAATTTCGATCTAATAAACAATTGTTTTGAAAGATGTTAAAGGTGAATGCGATACATAAAAACATGGGGAAAACCGTCCTGGAAAGGTTTTTTGACTACAGTGCAAATTTAAGCAAATTTCATTGTTAAAACGCGAAAAATACGTAGAAATGTTAAACATAGAAAAGCGCAACTAAAATTTCGACCTAATAAACAATTATTTTGAAAGATGTTAAAGGTGAATGCGATACATAAAAACATGGGGAAAACCGTCCTGGAAACGGTTTTTGACTGCAGTTCAAATTAAAGTAAGTTTCATTGTTAAAACGCGACAATTACCTTAAAAGTAAAATGTCAAACATAAAATAGCGCAACTGGTTTTTCGATCTGTTAAGCAATTATTCTAAAAGTTCCAACCGATGAAAGTTATGTAGGAATAAGTAAAGAATAATGTGCTGGTAAACTTTTTTGCTAATATGCGATAACTACGTTAATATCTAAAACAGTGCTATATGAGCAGAAGGTCATTCTTCGTATCAAAATCACCCGAGCAAAAAGCAAAATGAACAAATTAACTAATATACATGGTGCAGTAAAAAGTTGTATACAAAATGTAATTAATTGTTCATAGGGTAGCCGCCACATTCTTTTTTTAACGGACTAATTATTTAAAAATACTTCATTAATGTATTACAGTTACAAGGATATTGATTCAATAAGTTTATATAAATTCATATTTAAACCAGCCGTGCTGATAAGGATCCTTTTTTTTTGTTTTAAGTAAAATCGATAAAATTATTTAAATTATTAAGTTTAGGAGTTTCTTACTACTCGACGTAAGAGTAGCAGAAGTAGAAGTTTTAGATGTAGAAACAGTTCGATGTTTACGTAACTTCACTACTAGTCAGCCAACATAACCTTAGCATACACATGCCATTTCTTGTGTTTTTTCGTACTTAATTTCTAACAAATTAACTATAATGGGTAAATTAAACGTATCTCTTATGAGATATCTCACCCCAGAGGATTTTAGGGTTCTTACAGCTGTAAGAGTGACTGTCAATACGTATAACTTGATCTATTTATATTAATTTTTTAGATCGAAATGGGCATGAAGAACCACGAACTTGTGCCAGGTGCTTTGGTGGCTTCTATTGCTAATTTGCAACATGGAGGTGTTCATAAATTATTACGCGATTTATGCAAACACCGTCTATTAAGTTATGAGCGCGGAAAAAAATGTAAAATTATTAATGTGGTATTCGGTCAGTGTTCTATATATTTATCCTTATTGCAGATGATGGGTATAGGTTGACCAATATGGGTTACGATTATTTAGCTTTAAAAACTCTCACAAAACGCAACGTAATAGGTTCATTTGGAAACCAAATAGGTGTTGGTAAGGAGAGCAACATATATGTTGTAGCAGATCCCGAAGGTAATCAGATATGTCTTAAGCTTCACAGGTTTGTGTCCTTGTTTATTTGTTAAAAATATGTGCAGTAAATAATAGTTTTTAGGCTGGGGAGGACTTGCTTTCGGAATATAAAGGAAAAGCGAGATTATCACAAGCACAGGAAGGTAGCATCATGGATTTATCTATCACGTATATCTGCTACAAAAGAATTTGCTTATATGAAAGCTTTATATGATAGATGTTTCCCTGTGCCCAGACCAATTGATTTTAATCGTCACTGTGTTATTATGGACCTTATAATTGGGACACCCTTGTAAGTAGACAATCTTATATATATTTTGAAATAAAAGTTATACTTAAATGCCTTTTCTTCCATAATAGAACTCATGTAATGGAAGTTAAAAATGTTGAAGGGTTGTATGACGAGCTTATGAATTTAATTGTACGCTTGGCTGACTCTGGTGTTATTCATGGCGATTTTAATGAATTTAATATCATGCTCACCGATGATGAGATACCAATTATTATTGACTTTCCACAAATGGTGTCTGTCCTACATCCAAACGCAGAAATGTGAGAAACTGTTTTCTCTTTTGCAACTTTATTATGTTTTAAATTTGCCCTGAAATTATAAAATTATTTATTTGCAGGTACTTCCACAGGGATGTAAAATGTATTAGAGAATTTTTCAAAAAACGATTTGGTTTTGAAAGTGAATTATACCCTAAATTTTCTGACATTGAAAGGTCTGATAAATTAGATGCAGAGATAGAATGTTCAGGTTTTACAAAAGAAATGGCAAAAGATATTAATATAGAGTTGGGAATTGATAGTGATTCAGATGTACAGCCTGAAAACGATGATGATGATGGAAATAATAGAAAGGCCTTTCTTGAAGAATGCAATAAAGAGCCTGAAGGAGAACAACATGAAATATCAAATAAATTACGCCCCAACAAAGAAAAAGATTCAGAAGAATTAGAAATAGGAAATGCAGATGAAGAAAGTTTAAAAGAGAAAAACGAAGACTATAAAATGCATAAGAGATATGATTCAGTTTCTAGTTCTGGTTACTATAATGACGACCGTTTTGAGAGTGCTAGCATAAGGTCTAGTGCAACTACAATTGCCCCTGAGGAAATTAGAACTAGAGTAAAGAAGGAATTGATGAAAAAGGGAAAAAAGGAACAAAGGAGAAAGTGTGTAGCTAAAGGGGAAGCGAGTGCTGTTACAAGAACTCGAAGGGCAAACATGGATAATATACAACAGAGCTGGGGCTGGGATTAAAATAAATATTAGAATAAATATATTAAGTATANCCCAATTATCAAGTTAATAAAAAATAGAACAAAAAAGGGTTTAAATTTTAAAAAATGATAATAAAATAATCTAATTCGAGGCTCTAATTTAAGGCTTTATCGAGGCTGTCATACATAGTGACGGTGTTAATTTAAGTTCCTAATTAATGGGAACTTACTAGGTTTTTTAAATGTCCTGTTCTGTCTAAACTATTTATTTATTTATTTATTTTATCTTCACACACTTTTAAGTATTTGTAATATTCATTCTTATAATTATACAAATGTGTTTTGTGATATTAAGGTTTTTTTTTTGGGGACTCATGACCACCCACCTCAACGGTTCGTAAGAAATACATTTTGACTTTAATAAAACCTAATAAGGTCACATTAATTAGGCATTTATATTAACACTGTCACTATGTAATGCAACCGCGAAAAAGACTTAAATCAGCGGCGAAACGTCGGTACAGGTTTTGTCGTAATAAAACTTTTCGCCCCTGATCGGCTCCGAATATTTTATTATACAATAAAGGGGAAGAAATGGTACTTTAAACAAAGATGCTTGCTAAAATAGTAATTTACTGTTCTTTTTGTAAACGTATTGAAATAGCGGTTAAAGGGGAAAAATAAATAAAATTATCATTTTTGTTTTGAAGTAGTCTAAATCCCTTTGCAATTGCAATACCTAATGGAGTATACCAAAATTATGTTTATTACAGACGCATCAAAGACGGCATTTTAATTTTAAATTTGGCGACGTGTTAAAGTTGAAGCCAAAGACTAAACATTTAGAAGAATATTTCTCAAACCGTTAAAGTTCACGAGCAGGCCCGTACTTAAAAATACATAGCCCCGTAGTGCGACGTCTTAGACGCACCAGATATGGTTCGTTCACTGCCAAAGGGACGTGGTAAATTTTTGATGTAGAGAGTTCTGAAACCGGACAGTTTGTACCTGAGCTATAGCTAACCCAAGTCACGTTATTTGCCCTCATATTCATTTCGTCGATTACCTAAGTTCACAATATGGCCGACAATTTTGAATTGAACGGTACGGTTCTGATGGGATTACCACTGATATTTTCTAGAGACACCTGAGAATAAAGAAAGTCCAGAATCGTCTCCGTGCGATATACCGTATCAGATTTAACGCTGTCGAATGTTTTGGGGGTGGTTATAATAACTGAAATCGAGGTTTAAACATTTAGGAGAACGTATCAGGCGAACCGTTAAAGATAGCGCAAAAATTTTTTCACCAGCAGTTGGATTTTCCTCTTTTTATTAGCACCAAATGCAAGCAAACTATCTATGACATTCACGTAGAGACGAGACTTCCGCCTGTGAAAAACGTTTTGAGAAAAGACCTCCAGTTTTCCAGCTATTACAAACTATCCAATTAAAAAAAATACATAGCTTAGCAATACGACGTCTTATACGCATCATCCAGGGCTCATTTGAAGCCCAAGGAACCTAACAAATTTTCAACATGAAGAGTTTTAGAAACCAGCCATTCCGGACCTGAGCTACAGCCGACCTAATTCATGTTATTTTCCCTTATTTCTATTTAGTCGTTTTCCTGAGTCCACAGTATCGTTGATAATTTTGAATTGAACGGTGCGATTCTGTACCATGGAAGTACCATCAAAATTTTCTGGAGATATCAGGGAATGAAGTAAGCCTGAAATCGTTTTTCTACGACGCGCAGTTTGAGAGTTATTGATAGAAAGAAAGACATTTCTGAAAGTGTCATAGTACTGGATTTTTAAATTTTCCAATAAATAAATGTCACTATGTAGTCCTTCAAATATTTCGGGACCTATTTAACAGAAGTTATGCTTTTGTACCTGAGATTCTTTTTGAAACGTTAAAAATTCTCCCATCACAATGTATATCCCGGCATTTTCTTATTGCTAGTGTACAACCACGTCAATGTGGATATTCCCAAGAACAGTTTTCCAATTCATTTCATGCGAACCAACTCTTCAACATGAAGCAATTTTCATAAATTTCTTATATTTCAAACTAAGTCAGGTGAAAAGAGACGAATTGATGCAGAAAGTGGAGCGGTTTGAGTTTTTAACGGTCAATTTCGAACCCTATATGCTGGAACGGTCTTGTGATTTTCTGCCACGTTCTGGGAATACCGAATGTGTACGAAACAGCTCTTTTATTGCACTCGTTATCGGTAAATTGCACTTGCCAATCGAGAATATTTCAACCGAACAAAACTCAAAAATATTTCACCAAACAGTTTCTTAGACTTTTTATATTATTATGTTCGTTTTCTTTGAATTTATCAAAAGTCACCAGAGAATAAGAAAACAAGAGTATCAATGTGTCTGCTTTATATTTGCATAGGAGATCTACAGAAGTAAATACGTTCAATTATTATGCAGTTATAAATTCATGATTTTGGATTTTGAAGCACGTCAGTTTGTTGGTAGGTAGCTAACATTTCGTCCTCGATCACAGGGGCTTGGAGCTCTTTTAATGTTTGTAAGTAATTCTCAGTAACTATAGGTATACCTATGATCGCAGTTATTTTGTTCGGCATCATTGACTTACGTAGAGAGAGCCCCGACCATGTCCCGTGTGATCGAGGATGAAACGTTCGAAACGTGAATGTTTTGTACGTGTTGTACATTGGGGTTTTGGTTTTTGGATTTACGCCGGATGGTCATGAAGTTTGCATAACACACAACAAAGTTGCTAAAATGAATTTTGAAAACGCCGAAATTAGAGGCTTTCTAGGAGCTAATTTAGTATCATGGCTAAAACTTCAATATCATACGATCGTCAGTCCTAACACTGGTTGGGTACGCACATCCACTCTTTCGTATTCTAGGTCAATCTTCCCCTAAAACCACCACATCTCTAACTATTTGAGAACAGTAATCTTATCTAGGTCTACCTCTGCGCTCCTTCACTTTTCTTCCTGCTTTTAAAGTGCCCCTAACTAACTCTTGATGTCATACAAGATGCTTAACCATCCTATTTCCCCTTTTCCTTATTGGCTTCCATTCAGTCCTTTGTTCTCCTACTTCCTGATTCCTAACCCGTTCTATCCACGATATTTTCATCATCTGCTTATAACACCACTTATGAAACGCTTCTAACCCAAAACCTAGCGACTCTAAAATTTTTTCAATAGCCGCGTCTTCCCCAAACGTGTAGTAATACCCACATTACTCTGATTATTTCTATTATCAGAAAATTTTCTTCTTAGTTATTTTCTATTAAATACCAATTTACGACAACCTAGACTAACCACAGCCTAACTTACAAGAGGTGCACAACATTAATTTAGATTATGGTTAGATGATTATTTTATAATTTTAATTGTAATGCTTAGAAGAAATGTAATATAATATCTTACATGAATTAGGTTGGTTCCTCAACACCCTCTCGAAAAAATTGGTTTCCTCGAAGTTTTAGGAAGGACTTTCTGTAAAAAAAGAGAGACATTTTAATAGAAAGTATTTTATGTATTAATAAGTATGAATGATGAACAAATAAATAAAAGAACACACAATTTATAGTATGTTTATTGAACCCAATGGTAACTGATAATTTTAGTTTCGGTTGTTCTGAAAATAGGAGAAAGGGGCAAAATGTATTTTAATATTTTTTAAGCATATCCCTGAAGATGTGGAATGTGAAATTATGAGAAATACATTTTGAGTTCCTTACAATAGATACCTAAAGCACTAAATTCCAAATTTTCGTAAAAAAGAAAGGTTTTTTGTGGAACTTTAGGTTTTATTTAGTGTTTTATTTAGTTTTAATTCCACATTACCCCATTTGATTCTTTTTATCCCTACAAAATTGCAATTTCCAAGTTTCTCAATTTACTGAAGAATATGATTACCATTATTATTGAAGTAATTAATTAACTTTTTTTTCTCTAGTATTTAGAAAGTTGTTTTCAAATTTTAAGTTTTATGTTGATGTAAATAGGTAGAAGTTTCAGTGTAAAAGTAATCCGGATCTGGAGAAGGAGTGTGCCTAGCATCAATCTTGTCGATCCGGACGTTTTCCTTTAAAATAGAAGATCCCGTATTTTACTCGGGGCGAAAGCTGTAAATTGATATAACGCAGTAACATTTACATTCCGAAGAACATTTTTCTTGCGGCTCCGATAGCAGTCGCAAAAGGAAATTAGTTCTAAAGGATCATTAATAAAAGGTTTTCCCGGTGTTAGAGCGTCGCGTTTTTCGTTTTGCCTTTCGTTTTTTTTTTTGCAGCAGCTCCTTCGGAAAGCGACGAAAGTTCATTTATCCTGTTGGAATTCTTTCACGCACTCCAATTCATTTAACGGACTTGTAATAAAACTTTTTTGGGCACAATGCACAGTTCCTTTTGCGATTTTATTTTCTTCAAAAGGGTCTTACAGACAATGAGCCAACTTCTTTCCGACGAACGAATGGAGAGAAAAGAAACTTTGATTTACAAAGGCTTTTGTCTGGACTTTTCCTTGGAAATCCTACTACAACGTACTGTTTTAATGTTATTTTGTATTTTTTTCCTTTCAAAAACGGCTGGAATGGTGAATTTTTTGTCAAGATTACCGTGATGAATGCAAATAGAACAACTTCATCTTCTTCTTAATATTTATTCTCCCTTTTTTGACTCTATTCAATGCAAGATATGAAATAATTATTACACAGTCAATTCCCGTGGTTACAGGATGTTACATTTTCTCACAAAAGGATGCATCCTTTACTTAGATCGAAGCTCACTTACATCAAGTCCTATTATTCTCATTTAAAAATAAAAAATATTTAACTTTTAAATCCCTTATTAATTTATCTATCATTGCTAGTAATACCCATTCCTGCTAGGGCTTGCGGGGGGAGGAAGTTACCTCCAATTTATTTCGCTTAACGGGGTGCATCCTACTTCAATGTTTTCCCATCATGGTCCCCATGGACGAGGGATTGAGATACGTTCAATCACCACACATGACAGAAGCAACAACTATTAGTTTCTCCTAGCTGAGTAAGACCTCTTAGGACCCTCCGGTGTAGTCGAGACCCATATAATTCCTAACAGGTTTAGCAGGACTGGTATCCAGCGACCGGGCAGACCAGAAGATTACCCATCTGGAGCCCTTCGGTCTCCCGTCAACATCATGTTCGAAGGACGAATCCCTTTTATTTGGTAAGCCCGGAAGATGAGTGTAACGAGCAAGGTTGCTTTCACACCTTAATTGGTCCTAGAAAGGCCTGAGGTAGAGGGGTTTTAGTCGGTAGGTCCGACGACTTCTTCCTCGGGAATCTGACACTTTTGATGTTTTTCCCACTTCCACGAAAACAAAATGAATAATAATGAACTTCTACCTTCTACTACACATCTTTTACGTCATCTTGGGTCCATCGGATCGCCACCTTCTACTAACCCTTGACACTCATGTGCAGCCAGACTACTTGGGCCTGCTTTGACGAGTGTAACGGGCGCGGCCATTTTAATGACCTTTTGCCACACATCCCTTAAAATATCCTTTTGTACAATTTTGTGATTAACGCACTATGGAAGATAACAGAGACTAGGCAATAAGAACGGAATTCAATATCAAATCGAGTCCTTAATGGTTTAAAATCTATGGTATATTTAGACGGATTTTCGTCTCAAACATCTTTAAGACAGTTGACGGCATGACTGATTCGAACCAAAAACAATTCGACAACAACTTTAAGATAAATGAGATCCTTTCTGACACGTCGCGGAGGAAGGTGAAAAATGTCTTGGTTTCTGTTTTTAAATATGTTGTAAACGCATGTAATTAAAATGTGTATCATCCAGAATCACAAACAGGATTGGCGAAAGGATTAATTTGTGGAAAGCAGATCCACGAACGTGAGATTTATTATTATGTTTGAATTAATGTTAAGCCATAACTCTTTGGGTCGGGCGGAAACGTGGTAGGCATACTTTCCACTCCACTGCCACGTTGATTAAACGCGCACAAAATATTGCGAGTGAGAAGTTCTGCGAACATCTATAAATTTATATTCTGTAACTTGATCCGTTTTGTCATTTTTCATTGTTAAAATTCCGTGGTGCGATTGGAATATTTTCAACAGGGATGAATTTATCACAAAAAAAGTATTACTTGAATGAAAAAATATAGTATTTTTTCCCTTAATAATCCCAGTAACAGGTTATAAACTTTATGGGTAGCACCTAGTTGGAATTGCAAAATAATATTCAGATTATGTTTATTTTATCGATATTGTTATATATGATACATTTTTCATTAAATTAGAGACTATCCCTTTTCGTTATTATAATAAAAATACACGAAAGATGAAGTCAAAATCAAATACACTGCCGATTAAAGGAATGATCCCCAATCTTTTTTCTCTCCTTGCCTTTCTTATAGGTACATATTAAATTGTTACAAATTCATCAACTTGAGACGGAGAATGATCTCATCATCGATCTCGAAGTTACCCATGATTAGAGTTTGGGCTCAAAGAGTTCCCCAAATATAGATCGAAATCTTCATCATGTTTCATAAACGTTCATGTTTCAAAGAGGATAATCAAGGAATAAAAACTTTCTTATTTCTTGACATAGGGAATGTATTATAGAAAAAATTGCAAGGCGTTGATGTTTCGATTTTTTTTGCTTATGGAACAATATAATTCGAAGTGGTCTGTATTCTGTCGAAACTGCCAGACGCGGATCGCGATTTCGACTTTTTTGGATCTCATCAGCGCCTCGCAGGCAGCTCCGACAGAACACAGATCAACTTTTACCTGCTGTCTTAACAGCGCGTTTTAGAAAATACTACAAATGGCGTATTATTATTTTTTTTTTTTCTAAAACGCGCTGTTAAGACAGCAGGAAAAGGTTGGTCTGTGTTCTGTCGGAGCTGCCTGCGACGCGCTGATGAGATCCAAAAAGATCGAAATCGCGATCCGCGTCTGGCAGTTTCG
>NW_020438869.1:710195-720564 GCF_000699045.2 Agrilus planipennis | reverse complement strand
AAAACGGATGATAACTCTTATTTCAATAACTCACCATTTATACTCCACTCCACTAGTAATCCTAATCCTAAGTACAACTTTTGTTCCAGTCACTGTTCAAATTCTCATTGATGATTGCACAACACGATATCAGATAAGTTTTCTTTACTAATCTACGAAAACTAACGCGATAATTCAATTAATTAATAGCACCCGATACTACCCATTAACATGGCGCCGAATTAATAATAACAGAAAATTGTAATATTAATTTCTATTGTTCGTGTTAGATCGGACCTCGACACCGAAGTACTTTTCTTTTACAGGAAATGTTTCAATTTCCATCTTTCTCACTCTCATTATATCTACCTCGTTCTATCACTCGTGACGAAGCAAGCCTTTCTGATAATGACGAATTCGCTCTTGTCAGTCATAAAAAAAAAACAAACAAGTATACATCGCCTTGAAACAGCAAAAAAACGTTTATTTGATAAATAAAACGATACTAAAAAATAAAAAGATGTATTCGAGGTTTCAGTAAAATAAGTTCGCGTTATCGACGTGTTAAATTATTACATTGAAATTACCTGAAAGAACTGTTAAACACAGAAAAGAGCAACTGTAATTTCCACTTCTTAAACAATTACTTTCAAAGATGTTCAAAGTGATTATTTTGCTGCAGTTTACATTAAAGCATATTTCATTGTTAATACGCGAATAATACGTAGAAATGTTAAACTGAGAAAAGCGCAACTAAAATTTCGACCTATTAAATAATTGTTTTGAAAGATGTTAAGGGTGAATGTAATACATAGAAACGTAGAGAATAACGACATGGAAGCGGATTTTGCTGCAGTTTACATTAAAGCAAATTTCATTGTTAAAACGCGAAAAATACGTAGAAATGTTAAACATTGAAAACCGCAACTAAAACTTCGGCCTGTTAAACAATTATTTTGAAAGATGATAAAGGTGAATGTTATACACAAAAATATGGGGAAAAACGTCCTGGAAACGATTTTTGACTACAGTGCAAATTAAAGCAAATTTCATTGTTAAAACGCGAAAAATACGTAGAAATGTTAAACATAGAAAAGCGCAACTAAAATTTCGACCTAATAAACAATTATTTTGAAAGATGTTAAAGGTGAATGTAATACACAANGGAGGCGAGCAAATATAAAGATAGGAGACGAAAAATTAGAAGAAGTGGCTGATTTTAGGTATCTAGAAAGTCAGATCAGTCAGGACGGAAGGAGTAGTAGGGATATAAAGCAGAGGATAGCGCAGGGTCGAGTCGCCTTTAATAAAAAGAAGTCACTTCTATGCTCGCGAACGTGTAATTTAGAAATTCGAAAAAGATTGTTTTTATATGTATGTTTGGAGCGCGGCGCTGTACGGGTGCGAAACATGGACGGTGGACGCTGCGGAAAAGAAAAGGTTAGAAGCGTTCGAAATGTGGTGTTACAGGCGAATGATGAGGATACTGTGGATAGAGAAGGTTAAAAATAAGGAAGTATTAGAAAGAATGGGAAAAGAAAGGACTCTATAGATGTCTTAGTTCTGACGATATTATGATCATAAAAAGTTTCTTAATTCTTAAGTAATTATTGAGAATTTGTAATTCAATTAGCTAGATAACGGCGTGCAGATTTTCAAAACTATTTATCCGCTAATAAATACAGTCAATCCATTAATCACTTCTTTTTCCCTCTGATACGAGCATTCGATTCGATCTTTTTGATGTTTCACGCCCAAAATAAAAAGAGGAGCGTTGGGGTCGATCCCAATACATTAGCATATCGTTAATTATTTTTTTTTTCTGGCAGTTTCCCAATACGTACACATACCTGTTTGACATGGCCCGTTGCTAATGTCTTCTGGTTCGGATCGAATACATAAATATTTCGGCCAATTTATTTCACGTCAACACGTCCATAATTCGAAAGCTCGCGTTCTGTATTCATTGCGCTTACGGATCAGATTTCGTTTTTCGAACGGGCCTAAGCCCGAGCTATATGTCGACGGTGTAATGCCCCAGATATAAATTGCCAACCGGAAAGATGGTCAGATATTTTGTGAAATATATGAAGGCAATAAAACGAGAGAAAGAAGGTGTCGCACTGACGACAGAGCGACGGGGTGAAAGACATCACGGCTCGATATTAGACCAAATGGCACCATACGACCATACCTTTGATCCTAAATGTACATTTTGTAGGCCTATCTGTAGACAGATATAAATATGTACGCTATATACACATGGATAAAAAAATATTGCGTTTTTTATCGTATTCTGATTACACCGAAAGCCATGAAGGGATACGTTTAATATGAGATAGGCTTTGGGTTTAAACTCGGAAAGATGGACCACCATATTTTCAGAGGCCATAAAAGATTCATAATGTGAAATATTCCTTGCCGGTTCTCAAACTGTTCTCAATTCAAAAAGAATAAATGCATTCAATGAAAAGCAGAAAAATAGGTAATTTGATCACATATCTACGCCATATTATTTGATTATTGCCAAATGTGGATAGTGAGATTATATTTACCTATCAAACTATCAAACTGTGCTCACTTAGCAGTATGTAAGTCATCATCATCATCTTGAACATAATAAAGTCGAACAAACAAAATAGCTCAAAACCCCAACGCCAAAACACGACACTGTAGTTGTCCGAAGCACTTTTCGTTCACATCACTCTCTGAAGAATGTAACCTTGTTACCGAAAAGTGCTTCGGACAACTACACTGTCGTGTTTTGACGTGGGGGTTTTGAGCTATTTTGTTTGTTCTACAACAACCGCCTAAGTTTTTCCAATCTTCATTTTCTTCATAATAAGGTAGTCAGTCCTAAGACTGTTTGGACACGCACGTTTCCTTAAATTCCCTAAAACTAGAACATTCCAAATCCTCAACTATTTATGAACATTAATCTAATGTAGGTCTTCCTTTACTCCTATTAGTTCCTGTTTTTGCTTATACTATGTCTCTAACTAGTCCTTCATGCCTTACCAACCTATCTCGCCTGTTTCTTATTGAGTTCCCTAGCGCCCTTTGTTCTCCATCTCTTTCTAATATCTCGTCATTTCTAATCGTTTCGATCCACGGTATCCTCATCATTGCGATATATACCTTTAAGAACCTTTTTCGAATTTCTAAATGAACTGTTCGTGAGCATAGAAGTAACTTCTTTTAGTTAAAGACGACTCTACCCTGCACTATCCTCTGACTTTCATTTTTTTTACTTCCTTTTTGTCTCATTGTTCTAACGTTCCATCCTGCGACTCGTGAAATATTGCAACTTTCCCTATTGCACTTTTTGATGACAACCCACCGAGGTAGTCCCCGCCCGTATATCCGAATGGGGACTATTTTACGTCCGGAGTGCTTTTCCCCAGAGGACGCCATCATTTAACTTGTACAGTTGTAAGAGTACGTTGTACTCAGGATATCATAATGTGGTGATTTCCCGTTGCCTTCCACATCGCTGTGTTGTGCAGTGTCATGCCGATCCTCGTGATCTCTACCACCCCGAGTACTGAAAGAGCTGCTACCCTTTTTCAGGGACTCGTCTTAGTCTGGTTTCTCATTAAGGAATCCGCCTTTACCCCAGAGGATGCCATCATTTAACTTGTAAAGTTACACTCAAGATACTATGATGTGGTGATTTCCCGTTGTCTTCCACATCTCCACATCGTTGTATTGTACAGTGTTATACCGATCCTCGTGATCTTTGTCACCCCGAGTACTGAAAGAATTACTGCCCTCTTTCAGGGACTTGTCTTAGTCTAGTTTCTCATTAAGGAATCCCCCCCTTCCGATATGGTTGAATGTATGGTCCGGCTCCCTAAATCATCAAAACGCGCAAGCCAATCCACTCATTCTAACTTGTACGTGGAAGTGTCGTCTCTCTCTGGCTAGTATCTTATTTGAATGACCACTACATCCCCAAGGTCATCAAGGAGGCACTTGAGATTCACAAACACCTGAACAATCTTCATAGAGAAGATGGGATAAAACATGGTCAGAATCGGAAAGTCCAGTTTCTTCAGACGAAAACTTTGAAAGTCTAAATCAACTTCTAATCTTTCCATTTCTTGAAAACTCGAGCAACCTACATCTTTAATTATGTACGAACAGTAATCTAGTCTAGATCTACTTCTACCCATCTTCATTTCTAAAGGGGTGTCCTACCTATCTCGCCTATTTGCTCTCTCTCTCTCTTAATCCTTCTATACCTCCTCATTTTTAACTACGGTATTTTTAGCATCCTTCTATAATACTACAATTCAAACGCTTCTAACTGTTTTCTTTTCAACATTAACTAATTTCTAGCACAAAAGTGATTACTTTTTGATAAAAGCGATGCGACCCTGTGATATTCTCTGTTTTATGTCTCTAGCGCTTTTTCCATGGTGAGTTATTGCATGCTTTTCTGCACTAAAATGTAAATGCAAATTTTATTTTTGTAAATAACTGAACGGCTAAAAAATAAATGTAAAACGTGCAACTTCAAATAAGTACTATAGGCATCACAACTGGGTACGTTTTATAAAGGAGATTGCTTTTGATGGTTCGTCGTGAATGTAGCTGAGTTTTTTGTTTTCTGAAACAACAACCAGAAAATTGGCTGGAGCAAAAAAAAAAAAAGAAAAACGGTCGGTGCCGCTCTTGTTCGTTTCAGTTGCAATTAGAAGCAGCAAGAGTCCATCGTTTCCGCCATTTTATTCCCCGAAGGGAATTCCGGTAGAATTTACCGCTCATGATCCGAGGCTGGCAGCACGGATGAAATCAGCTCGGATCAGATCAGTGGACGCAACTCATTACGAGACAGTTGCGAGCGTTTATGCAGGTTTAATTATAGGCGGCGGTGGATTTTTGCCGCTCAACTACTCGCTCCCGGTGTAAATTATGCTCCCAATAATAGGGATGTATTATCTTGTTACTTCCATAAGTAATTGAACGAACTGACCTGAAACCTTAATCGTCGTCTAGATTTATTCAAGTCATGTGCCAACGTAATCCCCTTCTAGGTCACAAAATATGAAATGAGAATTTAATAATATGCCAAACTTTTAACTGAAATTAGATATTAAGAAATTCAATTGGAACTGCGAGATTCATATGATGCTTGGAAATGTCCAAAATGGATTTGAAAGATTTTTCATTTAGTTTTGCAAAATTTCCATTTTTAAATATTATCTACCTACTTTAATAATAAGATTTGTCATTGGTAGTTATCTAGTTCTTATTTTCTGGTTCGAACAGTTCGATTGAATACTTGAGGTAGTTGAGGAGGAATTTGAGTTCAACAAAAGTATTGATATTATTGACGTTATGAAATTTGGAGAATTTGGTCTAAGCCATCTTCTTAACACTCTTCTTTGTACGTGGGATCTGTTAAACAGTTTTGTCGTTGGTTTTGAAGTAATGTTTAAGTCAAACATGGTTTTGGGAATTCAATATTTCTTACAACAGTAAATGTAAAATCTATCAATTTAAGATAAGTGTAAGTACTGAAAGGGACCCAATATACACCAAAATGGCGTTGGTTCATCGTACCTCCTGACTTTTTAGTAAATATCTAGAACAGTCGGGAAGTTTCGGAAGATTTTCAAATCTGATTGTAAGCTGTGTCGTCCCAGCGTCCCCTCTCCAGTCTCTCAGAGTCTTTCAGAGTCTTTCAGTGTCTTTGAGAGCGTCTCTCACGGTCTTTCACAGTCTCTCAGTTATTGCCTAGGTGTTTTTATGGATCTCTAACAGTCTTTGTATGAGAGAATCGAACGATAAAATTGTTAATTCAGGATTCGAGTCTCTCACAGAGAGACTGAATAAATAAAACTGAAAAATTGAGAGACACGAGTCTCTCGTAGAAAGACTGGGATCTCTGAAATATGTTGAACTTAGAAAATTGTAACCATGTCTATCGAGATACCACTTATTGAGAGATTTGAGTCTCTCGTTCAGAGATTCGAGTCTCTCGTTCAGAGATTCGAGTCTCTCGTTCAGAGACTGGATACGAAATGAAGATCTCTCTACGAGCGACTCGAGTCTCTCGTTCAAAGACGCTAAACAGTTTTTTTGACAGTCTCTCTCAGCAACACCAGAGAGACTTGATGAGAGACGTAGACTCGAGTCTCGCTTTCAGAGACTGACAGACTTAACATTTTTATCTCGGGTCTTTTATGTAATACAATACTTAAACTTCAAACGCAGATTCATAATTTGTAATCGGTGATCGCTAGCCAGTTCATCAAAATGTTTCTTGTTAATGTGAATCAGAGGTTCAACCCTCATTTGAAAGGGCGCTCTTTAGAGTGTACGCCCTTGTGTATTGCACAACTTTGCTGCATCATAACTACGCTACTGAATCCACAGCTAGGTCCAGAATTGACGCCCCTATACGTATCGTAGGTTGGATGTGGCGATATTGGTCCATATAGAACGTCGAGGTAAAAAGATCTGTAGCGGTTCTCTTGACCGCGTCTAATCTGTTTCAATATTTGCAAGAAACGTAATTGTTATAACATATTTTCTGTCTTCAGTCAATCTATTATAGTGATCAAAATGATTGAGATCTTGAGTCTAAATCCTCCACGCTGGTAGAAAATCTCTATTAACAAGCCGGTGAAGAGACCAAAATGGGAATAAATCACAGGGTTAACGGAGAGCATCGTCGGTCGCATGTCTGTGCAAATATTGTATCGCGTACTGGTAGCAGGAAACGAACGGGCTGACAATGAACAATGAACGGTCGGGGCAAAGCAGAGACCAGAGAGAAGAGTTGAGCGAGGGAAGAAGAAAGAAAACACATGGGAACAATGGCCGCAGTAGACGGCAAATAACGGTCGGATATCGCTTTAAGCGGCAGCAATTTCTCTTGTTTGACGCGGTATCTTCCCGTATCTGAGAAATGCGTGCTTTGTTTCTCCGCTGTATCACCTGCAGCTACTTGTCTTGAATATACAAATACGTGAGGCTCGCTATTTGTCAAAACGTAGAAGTCATCCCGGCAGATATTAATTTAGGACCGAAGGCAATCCGTCCCGTACATTTTTCCTCGCCTCTGGAAAACGCGCAACCACATACCTACATACACACACATACATACAGACACATAATCTGCCAACGAACGTGTAATGTATATACATACGTCCTTTTGTTTGTTTTCGATTCTCTGCTGTGCCTGGCTGTTAAGGAAACGTCCTGATTGTGGTAGCGTGTGCAGCGATGTGATCAGAATTAATCTCGCTGAATGTTCTGAAGAAAGGAAAAGGTGTCTTCCTTGTAATTATTGGATTGGAGGAAATTATCTATTATTTATTATACACATATCTATATCCATAAGGAATGCGTGGCAAAAACTAAAAACAGAACCCCTCCCTATGACATACCTACGGCTGAATATGACAAAGATACTATTTGGAATCGGATGTTCCAGAAGAATTATGAAAAGAGACACTGCAAATGGACTGATTTACGTCAGATGAGAGCGTCAGATTGCAGTTTTGCTCGCTGTTACTATTATTAAACTCGCGTAAAAAGTTTAAGTGAAATATGAAATCCAATATCATCCGAATAATACAAAAAGGCAATAGAAAGAAATGTAAACATCAAATAGGAAACAAACACTTTTAAATCTTAGCATTCGTATGTTTTTAGAACGAATCGTACATAGTTTGACATTTGACAGATACTTCATACTGTTCTAAAAATATTGACCCTAAGGAATGACATATATTCACTTTATAGGGACAATTTAAGCATAAGGGAGCGTTTTTAATTGGCGCATATAAATAAGTACCAAAATATTTGCATAAGTGCGAACATTTATATATGTAGTTGATTTTGTAGTCACAAACATATACATTATGTGACATGCCAGAAGGGATAAAGGGATGTCAGTATTTTACCAAAATGTTTTATGTTTTATTGAAACAAGCAAAAACTTAATCCCAAACGGGATGGTTGTTTTGTAGAACATTTAAATTTCACATTTGATGGTTGTTCCTTTTCGCGTTGCGACTGTTCAGATCAAAATTAAGATAAAGCAAACAAGTGGCGATAAAGTGGTATGAGTGGTCGATAATTAATGTCAGCAGCGGGTTACACCATTTTTACTGACCGCTCCGGTATAAAACAACGGAACAGAACGGTCGTCGCCGCCGTCAGCGCCACCGCCGTTGCCGTCCCAACAATACAACCCCACGCACAACTCTGTGTCCGATATTATAAACCTCCTGGAAAAGCATACGGCTCTGACCTGAACAACTACAACATTACTACCATAAAGACAATGTATTAACATAAAATATGGTCGCATAAACTGCCACGTAGGGAACGCGAGGCAGTAGGCAGAGGGGGACGGACAATTTGTAAAGTCGAAGGCGTTCTAGCAAAGCGTTATCCACAAAATCACAACTTCTATATTATTTGATAATGGAAGGGAAGGGAGTCGCCTTCAATAAATAGAAGTCACTTCTATGTTTGCGAACAGTTAATTTAGAAATTCGAAAAAGGTTGCTTGTTTGGAGCACGGCGCTGTACGGGTGCGAAACATGGACAGTGGGCGCGGCGGAAAAGAAAAGGTTAGAAGCGTTTGAAATGTGGTGTTACAGGCGAATGATGAGGATANCAGCATTACGTATGTCTAGTTTGATAAGTCGATATCTTTATTATAAAATTGAATATATTTGAATCTCATAATAAGCAGCAAATTTCTACAGATGGCGATCATTACGTTGTCTGTACTTCTTTATTCAACGCTGTCTAATAGCTGCAGATAGATTAGTGAACTGGTGATTCGTTTTATCAAATCCCAAGTAATCTTTTTTCTAAAGATTCTTAAAAGCAACAAACAATCAGTCGATTAAGTATTTCAATGAATAGAAGTACCTAACCTAATATTCTTTCGGTTCCTTTGTATTCCCATTGTCTTAGTTCCCTTCCAAATTGTTTCACTTCGTCCTCAAAGAAAAATTGACTTTCCAACCGAAATTGCAGTGCTTTAGGAGTCCATTTGCTAATATAATGGAGCTGAATGGTACATGAATCGGAAACTTTCGTCGTTTCTGTTAATCAGCTTACATAAAACTTCCGCAATAACATGAAGTTATTGAAGTTGTTCGAAAACGCATACATTTGTGTACTAGACGAACAGAAACTTTTGCATTAAGAATTAGCAGTTTTATGGCAAGATTCAGTCTTAAACGTGGGCGCTAGATTCAATTGAATTACTGATTATCGTAAAATGTATATTCATTTTTATTAATAATACTTATAGTATTTAGAATCGCAATAATCTTTCACAATATCCCCATTAATTTTCACATTAATACTGTTAAAAGTTTCTTTAGTTAGCTTAACTTCCCATGCGTCAAAAATCTTAACTAGAATTGTATAGAGGAGGATGGAAAAAAAGGGGGAAGAACTATTAGGGGAAGATCAAATAGAGGAACGCCGGAGGCCATTCTAGCTTAACGGGTAACTATAGAGTGCGTACATAGGGTTTGCAGATTTAGAAAAAGCTTTTGACAATGTTAAATAGGACAAGATATTAAGTATACTTAAAAATGTAGGGATGAGTTACAGGGATAGAAGAGTGATACACAGTATGTATAGAGCAACAGGCAGTTATAGAGCTGAGGCTGCCGTAGAGATGTAAATATTAAGAAGAGAGTCAGATAGGGATGCACACTGTCACCGTTACTTTTTAATCTATACATCGAAGACGCGATCAATATCATTAAAGACAGTACAACTGTAAGGATAGATATACAGAATCAAAAGATTAGTATGTTTAGATTTGCAGATGATATAGCAGTATTAGCATCTAGCAAGGAGGACCTAGAGATAGCTATAAATAAAAGCGGTACTGACAAAACAGTACTGTATGAAAATAAAATAAATAAAAGCAAAACAAAAATAGTAGTATGCGACGGAAGAAAAAGTAAGGAAGGCGGGAAAATATAAAGATAGGAGACGAAAAATTAGAAGAAGTGGCTGATTTTAGGTATCTAGAAAGTCAGATCAGTCAGGACGGAAGGAGTAGTAGGGATATAAAGCAGAGGATAGCGCAGGGTCGAGTCGCCTTTAATAAAAAGAAGTCACTTCTATGCTCGCGAACGTGTAATTTAGAAATTCGAAAAAGATTGTTTTTATATGTATGTTTGGAGCGCGGCGCTGTACGGGTGCGAAACATGGACGGTGGACGCTGCGGAAAAGAAAAGGTTAGAAGCGTTCGAAATGTGGTGTTACAGGCGAATGATGAGGATACTGTGGATAGAGAAGGTTAGAAATGAAGAGGTATTGGAAAGAGTAAGTGAACAGAGGACTCCATGGAAGTCAATAAGAAATAGGCGAGATAGGTTGGTAGGACACCTTC
>NW_020438869.1:692612-709054 GCF_000699045.2 Agrilus planipennis | reverse complement strand
TAGGTGTTTTTATGGATCTGTCACAGTCTCTGTATGAGAGACTCGAACGATAAAATTGTTAATTCAGAGATTCGAGTCTCTCACAGAGAGACTGAATGAATAAAACTGAAAAATTGAGAGACTCGAGTCTCTCGTAGAAAGACTGGGATCTCTGAAATATGTTGAACTTAGAAAATTGTAACCATGTCTATCGAGATACCACTTATTGAGAGATTTGAGTCTCTCGTTCAGAGATTCGAGTCTCTCGTTCAGAGACTGGATACGAAATGAAGATCTCTCTACGAGCGACTCGAGTCTCTCGTTCAAAGACGCTAAACAGTTTTTTTGACAGTCTCTCTCAGCAACACCAGAGAGACTTGATGAGAGACGTAGACTCGAGTCTCGCTTTCAGAGACTGACAGACTTAACATTTTTATCTCGGGTCTTTTATGTAATACAATACTTAAACTTCAAACGCAGATTCATAATTTGTAATCGGTGATCGCTAGCCAGTTCATCAAAATGTTTCTTGTTAATGTGAATCAGAGGTTCAACCCTCATTTGAAAGGGCGCTCTTTAGAGTGTACGCCCTTGTGTATTGCACAACTTTGCTGCATCATAACTACGCTACTGAATCCACAGCTAGGTCCAGAATTGACGCCCCTATACGTATCGTAGGTTGGATGTGGCGATATTGGTCCATATAGAACGTCGAGGTAAAAAGATCTGTAGCGGTTCTCTTGACCGCGTCTAATCTGTTTCAATATTTGCAAGAAACGTAATTGTTATAACATATTTTCTGTCTTCAGTCAATCTATTATAGTGATCAAAATGATTGAGATCTTGAGTCTAAATCCTCCACGCTGGTAGAAAATCTCTATTAACAAGCCGGTGAAGAGACCAAAATGGGAATAAATCACAGGGTTAACGGAGAGCATCGTCGGTCGCATGTCTGTGCAAATATTGTATCGCGTACTGGTAGCAGGAAACGAACGGGCTGACAATGAACAATGAACGGTCGGGGCAAAGCAGAGACCAGAGAGAAGAGTTGAGCGAGGGAAGAAGAAAGAAAACACATGGGAACAATGGCCGCAGTAGACGGCAAATAACGGTCGGATATCGCTTTAAGCGGCAGCAATTTCTCTTGTTTGACGCGGTATCTTCCCGTATCTGAGAAATGCGTGCTTTGTTTCTCCGCTGTATCACCTGCAGCTACTTGTCTTGAATATACAAATACGTGAGGCTCGCTATTTGTCAAAACGTAGAAGTCATCCCGGCAGATATTAATTTAGGACCGAAGGCAATCCGTCCCGTACATTTTTCCTCGCCTCTGGAAAACGCGCAACCACATACCTACATACACACACATACATACAGACACATAATCTGCCAACGAACGTGTAATGTATATACATACGTCCTTTTGTTTGTTTTCGATTCTCTGCTGTGCCTGGCTGTTAAGGAAACGTCCTGATTGTGGTAGCGTGTGCAGCGATGTGATCAGAATTAATCTCGCTGAATGTTCTGAAGAAAGGAAAAGGTGTCTTCCTTGTAATTATTGGATTGGAGGAAATTATCTATTATTTATTATACACATATCTATATCCATAAGGAATGCGTGGCAAAAACTAAAAACAGAACCCCTCCCTATGACATACCTACGGCTGAATATGACAAAGATACTATTTGGAATCGGATGTTCCAGAAGAATTATGAAAAGAGACACTGCAAATGGACTGATTTACGTCAGATGAGAGCGTCAGATTGCAGTTTTGCTCGCTGTTACTATTATTAAACTCGCGTAAAAAGTTTAAGTGAAATATGAAATCCAATATCATCCGAATAATACAAAAAGGCAATAGAAAGAAATGTAAACATCAAATAGGAAACAAACACTTTTAAATCTTAGCATTCGTATGTTTTTAGAACGAATCGTACATAGTTTGACATTTGACAGATACTTCATACTGTTCTAAAAATATTGACCCTAAGGAATGACATATATTCACTTTATAGGGACAATTTAAGCATAAGGGAGCGTTTTTAATTGGCGCATATAAATAAGTACCAAAATATTTGCATAAGTGCGAACATTTATATATGTAGTTGATTTTGTAGTCACAAACATATACATTATGTGACATGCCAGAAGGGATAAAGGGATGTCAGTATTTTACCAAAATGTTTTATGTTTTATTGAAACAAGCAAAAACTTAATCCCAAACGGGATGGTTGTTTTGTAGAACATTTAAATTTCACATTTGATGGTTGTTCCTTTTCGCGTTGCGACTGTTCAGATCAAAATTAAGATAAAGCAAACAAGTGGCGATAAAGTGGTATGAGTGGTCGATAATTAATGTCAGCAGCGGGTTACACCATTTTTACTGACCGCTCCGGTATAAAACAACGGAACAGAACGGTCGTCGCCGCCGTCAGCGCCACCGCCGTTGCCGTCCCAACAATACAACCCCACGCACAACTCTGTGTCCGATATTATAAACCTCCTGGAAAAGCATACGGCTCTGACCTGAACAACTACAACATTACTACCATAAAGACAATGTATTAACATAAAATATGGTCGCATAAACTGCCACGTAGGGAACGCGAGGCAGTAGGCAGAGGGGGACGGACAATTTGTAAAGTCGAAGGCGTTCTAGCAAAGCGTTATCCACAAAATCACAACTTCTATATTATTTGATAATGGAAGGGAAGGGAGTCGCCTTCAATAAATAGAAGTCACTTCTATGTTTGCGAACAGTTAATTTAGAAATTCGAAAAAGGTTGCTTGTTTGGAGCACGGCGCTGTACGGGTGCGAAACATGGACAGTGGGCGCGGCGGAAAAGAAAAGGTTAGAAGCGTTTGAAATGTGGTGTTACAGGCGAATGATGAGGATATCGTGGGTAGAAAAGGTTAGAAATGAGGAGGTATTGGAAAGAGTAAGAGAACAGAGGACTATATGGAAGTAAATAAGAAATAGACGTGATAGGTTAGTAGGACACCTTCTCAGGCATGAAGGTCTAGTTAGAGATATATTAGAGGTTCAAACGGATGTTAGGAGGGGTAGAGTTAGACCTAGATTAAATTACGGTTCGCAAATAGTTAAGGATGTGGGTTGCTCTAGCTTTAGGGAAATGCGAAGATTAGCTCAGGATAGGAAAGAGTGGAGGTTCGTGTCCAACCAGTCTTAGGACTGACGACCTTATGATGGTGACGATGATGAATGGAAGGGAAGGGGAAATTACATCTGGACATTTGGGAAATAAAGCTTCAAAATTTAAAGTGGTAAATGAAATGACATCTACCAATATCACATGTTGGAATACATGACAAACGGTTTTTTATTTTAGAAGAACCTAACCGGCGCTTCAGTTATTGATGACCAAAAATTTACCTCTTCATGGTCAAATAATAACCTCCTGCTTAAGCTTTGTTATAGTCTTTACAATTGGGCTACTACAAGTATGTTAACCAAAATGTCACTGAATATATGCTAAAGCTACATACGTGTTCAAACGTAGGCAGTCCATACTTTGGTGGTCGTTGTTCAAACTTCCAATACGGATTATTCTAAGTCGTTCAACTTCCATAAAGTTACCTACTATTATTGTAAAAGTTATAAACGACACTAATAATTTTGTACATAATACGCTATTGGTTTTCTCGTAAAAGGAAAGTATGCGACCCCTCAGGGAAATCGAGAAACATGAAAAATGTGAACCGGGAATGTTTTTAGATTACAAAAGCAATTCCTCGGAAAATCTTTAAGTAGAATCAAAAATTAGTACCAAATGTCTAGGTATATGTTAGAAATAGATGAGGGTTCAGGATATAGTCGATATACAAAGAGGATTAGCTTTGAAATACTTCAAAAATGGTTAATCATGAAGAATTATAATAAATAAAGTTCATTATTTATGGAGCTGGTTTGGAAAATCCTTGTAAATACTACAAACGGCACAGTGAACGCCATCTGTATCACGATGCTACATTTTAGGATTACGTATTACGCATCGTGCTACAGATGGCGTTCACTGTGCCGTTTGTAGTATTTTCTGAAACGCACTGTTAAGACAGCAGGTAAAAGTTGGTCTGTGTTCTGTTGGAGCTGCCTGCAGCGCGCTGATGAGATCCAAAAAGTTCGAAATCGCGATCCGCGTCTGGCAGTTTCGACAGAATACAGACCACTTCGAATTATTTTAATCCTTGTAAAGCCTGAGAGATGCAATCTTTATTGCTTAAATATGAACATGTTTTAAATTATGATGAAGCAGTGAAGATTCGACAAGATTCTAAACATTACCATCATCATAAGGTCGTCAGTCCTAAGACTGGTTGGAGACACACCTCCATGGTTTCCTGTCCTGAGCTAATCTTCGCAGTTCCCTAAAATTACAACATCCAACATCCTTAATCTAATCTACATAGGTCTTCCACTATCCATCTTAACTCCTGTTTCTGCTTCCAATATGTCTCCAACTCTTAGCCCTTCATGCCTAAGAAGGTGTCCTACCAACCTATCTCACCTATTTCTTATTGACTTCCATAGCTCCTACTCATTCTAATACCTCCTCATTTCTGAACATCAGTCAGAATTTTATTAATCTTGTAATTCACTCAAACGTAACTAAACATTAGTGCAAATCCTTTTAACAAGTTTGTGTTATTAATTTACATTCGCGACCTAGGAGCAAAATGGGTGGTTCGAAAACAAGACAACAACACATAAATAGCAAGTGTTTTCTCTTTTTTTTTTCTGGACAAGGCAACGAAACAATAATCGTTATAATTCATTTTAATGTGGAAATCCTATCGTCGTATTGTTCGCCAACGCGTACCTACTCACTTCGATAGGCACTTCAGAAATACGTGTTCTGGTACCGCAAAAGAGAGAGAGTTTGTTTCTACTGGCATGCTGGACAAGTTGACTGGTAGCTTATTAGTGTTATCAATCACCGGCATCACAGGATAAGCGATAACGTGCACCTGGAACAGGCGGTGAAGTATGAGTATACGCGGTGGTGCCCCCGAAGGTGCGGTCACAGGGCGTTGTAACTGCCGGCTACATAAACATGGCACCCCGCTGTTGCTCATGGCGATGGCGCGGTGGTATTGCAATGACCCACGAGGTCGTTCCAACTTACACATAAGGACGTGCAAGTGCAAGACTACTACATTTTTTTGTACAGGGTGTTATAGACAATGAGCAGGTCCTCATAAAACTTAACCATGCAATTTAGGTGGATGGATCGACGATGCAATTAAAACTTACTGTTTGGAGTACTACGCTCCTCTTACTAGGTCGCCATCTTATAAAGGACGAAGCATTTATAGCTCATGTAAGGTAAAACAAGATATACGTGATCTACCGCGTCATTAAGTCGTCGTAACAAGTCAGTGTTGACAAATCTCTCCAAGCTTATGATGTAAACAACAATTCATACTACAGTTTACTGAGGTGCCATCAGTAATAGAGATCCTTCAGGCCTTTCCCAAACAAGAAAAGCTTTTGGGTGCTTCATTTCCGTCAGCTACTAGCGTTGGTGGGCAAGTAGTCTTTCCAGACTAATCGGGCTTCAGCCTTCTTTAGGAATCATGGGAATGGGTGAGTGGTGGTTGAGGCGAGAAAGATGGGATTGACGAAATGAAGGCAGAAGAGAGTGAATGATTGTCTGCAGAATATTACCACCCCAGCATTTGCCCTAAGTCCCTAAGCGATCCGAGGAAACCAGAGAAAAACTTGGATCAGAGCCGACCAACCCGGAATCGAACTGGTATTCCCCCGAATGCGTAGCAGTGCCCTAGCCCATGCCACTCTTGCCCTTTACAGCGACAATCCTCCCATTTGTCGACAAGGCTACCAACTGATTAATACAGAAAATCACCAATAGGTATAACATTACGAATATAATATTAATATGGATGAATCCTTCTTGCATTGACATTACTTCTTCTCTGAAATAACGCGATAGATTACGTGCATGGCTTTCTATATCTTAGATCAACTTAACTAATATCTAAAATGTAAACATCTGTTAGTCGTTCAAACATTTTTTACACTGGACGAATTTGACCTTTAGTTATGATCCCTTCCTGCAGGACAAGTAAGAAATAAAAGCGTAAGGAGCCGAAAAAACTATAGAAGAAAAGCAGATATATACAAGAAAGCGTTTTCGCATCATAAGGAAAAATTAAGATCGCTTTGTATCCCTGCTTTATCTAGTTTTGATGTTGACCTTATATCTAACAAGATACAACTCAATTCAAATAAATCAAAACCGACCTGACAGTTACTTTATCACCTACTGTTTTTGTTGTTGCTATACAAAACTGAGTAATTTAAAGATTTAAATATTTCAATCGTAACTGACGATTCAGATGAACCTAAAGTATTTTGCGTTTAATTTCATAAAAGGGTTTATGGCTACGGTAAGAGATTGAACTCTCGGATGCGAATCGCTGCTATCAATTTATGATTGCAATAATTTGAATTTTTACTGCTGCTACTGTTTTTGCGTCGCGATTTTACGAGCACGAGCGATATAAAATGACAAACATATTCCAAACGTAGAAATTTTACGGTCCGAACGATTTCCAATTGCTGTAGTAATTTTGTAAAGAAAATTCATAGGTTGGTAAATAAAATTACTGCAGCTATTGTTGCTTTATTTACTTATTTTACGAGCTTTTGACCGATTAAAGTACTTTATACTGGAATATTCAAAGACACTCAGCTGCCCACTGCGACTGGGCAGGGTCGTATTCACTCAGGATGAATTAGGGATTTTAGTCGGTAGGCAGTCATCCTGGGTAAATCTGACGCCATCCAATCACAACGAACAGCTGGGCGTCTTTAAAGATTTCCTTCTCCACGAAAATAAAAAAAAAACTATATGTTTTTAGAACGAGTTATAATGTAACACTACTGAGTCTAAAGTGAGTCAAAATCACCGAGAGACAAATAACAACATTTTAAATATTGTTTTATACCAGAATCTTCAAAGACACTCTGTCGCCCATTAGACTGGGCAGTGTCGTATTCACTCAGGATGACTTAGGGATTTTAGTCGATAGGCAGTCATCCTGGATAAATTCGACCCTATCCAGTCACAACGAGCAGCTAGGCGTCTTTGAAGATTTCTCCTCCTTCAAGTAAAACAACAAACGGTATCTTCACAGAACGAGTTGAGTCTAAAGTGAGTCAAAATCAAGAGACAAATACAATATTTTAAAGATTGTTTTACATCGGAATCATCAAAGATACTCAGCCGCCCATTCGACTGGGCAGTGTCGTATTCACTCAGGATGACTTAGGGATTTTAGTCGGTAGGCACTCATCTTGAGTGAATCTGATACCACCCAGTCGCAGCAGTTAGCTGGATGCCGTTGAAGATTTCCTCTATTTCAGGAAAACAAAAGAAAGATGATACTATGCCGTTAGGATTAGTAATAAGCGAGCATTGTACAACTACTTTATACCAGAATATGTTACAATATAATGAGACACCCTGTATATTTTTAAAGAATTCAATAAAATCGATTTTTTGTATTGTAAGGAATTTCTGAGCCTCGTAATTGAAAGGTTACTACTAGACAACTACTTGTTGCTATAAGTCTAATTTATGAACGACTTACTAAATGCCTTTTTGATCAATTGAGAAGAATTGCAGTAGGAAAATAATGTAAGTGAGTGCATACGAACGTGTATCATTCGGTTCCGCGTAGGCCACGGACCCATAACGTACAAGAGATTTATCGTTTGCCGTAAGTACTTGCCAGTACTCATTATTAACAACTGTTAAGGAAACGGCGCGATTACTTTTTCGAGTGCTCGTATCACTTTATGGTTTTGTTCTGCATATTGAAAGTTGTAAGGTGTCAGAATTATTTACAACACGCCGTTTTATATTGTATTGTTGGTAAATTAATGTCTCTTGTGACCAACTTACTAGGTTATTGGCTGAACAAACAATTTGTAATTTTAATTGGTGTTAATCAAAATAACTAACTCGTAATAAATAATATGCAACAAGTGGTTTATTGTGCGCCATAACTTAATTTAAGAAATTTATTCCGTAGTTTCTTTATTCATATGAAAAAATTATAACTAATTTACAACACCATAGAAAGCTGCATTGTTTTCCTCCCCTTTTGGGAATATTACTGCCCCAGCATTTGCGAATATGATCCAGGGAAACCCCTGAGAAACTTGGACCAGGGTAGACGAACCCAGACTAATGTCTAAACCTCTAGGTCATACCATTCCTTGGATAAATTGACTAGTACAGCCTAAACCCGTGGGTTGAGAGACTTGAAATTTTCCTTATACAAGATAGGTGATGACTAAGAAAGGATTTTTCTAAAATTCAACCCTAAAGAGGTAGAAAAAGGGTTCAAAGTACAACCAGCCTAAACCAATAAGTCACAAAGCTTGAATTTTTGCACAAAATGAGTTTTCAAAATATGACCCCTAAAGGAGTAAAACGGGGGTTAAAAATATAATACATTGTATTTATAAATATCAAAGGTTAAATGCTAGGCACTACTACTATGGGTTTAGGTTAGGTTATGGTGGAAATTATATGGAAGTGCTATGCGGTACCTAGAAAGATATACTTCGTTTACGTTCTGTAGCGATGTGACCTTCAGTTTGACCGGCGCAAAGTAGAAAAGAACAGCACTAGGCCAGAAAAGGAAGGAGACAACTCTCGGCCAAACCCTTAACCGACGAGGAGCGTATAATCCGTACAGTACTGCACGGAAAAATTGAACATTTTATCCACTGCAATTGCATTGCTCAAATGTGCTGTTATTGGTACCATTTACTACTGAAAATATCAACAAGTTGTTTATTTATATTTGAAGACATATTAAAGGCTTTAACGCTTGTTTTCCACTCGCACTATTATTCATAATTGAACAAAACTTTTAGCAGTTACTGTATGAAAAAGTATGTTTAATGAACAAGAGTCGAGAGTATAATGAGCTTTTTACTCCCTACCTACGATTTGCCAGCGCGCATCCAAGACATTGGAAGGGGCACATCGCTAGAGAAGGTAAATGAGGTATACCATCCAAGTTTAAACGGAGTAGAAAGGGCTAGTTGTTTATAAATAAATTAATATACGTCCAGCTGCGAATAACGATGAGAAAAGTGCAACAAATGCAACAATTTTATTTATTACTATGGGAAATAAATCGGCTGTTGATATTTCAATTGTGATAAACTGTTAACCATAATTTATGTCGATCATCAAAAAGTAACGATTTCACACACATAAACGTTCAAATGAGATCCAATTTTAACTGCAACAGATATGAAATCAAGTAACAAACGAATATCGAGATGAAATTTAACAGTTCTACATGTAGTAACCACTGAGTCCAGTTGATATGGGTCGTAAATTGCATGTAACTCTTTAGTTACATTATGTTTAACTTTAACAAGAGCACCAGGTGTTACATCTCTGTTTCAATTTATACAGTGACAAAATTTCATTATCTATCGGCTGGGATAAATTTGTACTTAAAAACAATCTGTTTGATACAGTGTGAATTCTTTCTTTTTTGGGCCGTTCGTAAAATACGTTCGCAAATAAGGGGTAGGGAGGGGTATTTCTTAGCGTGACGAGATATTACAGGGGGGGCAGGTGTCTAAAGAAATGTGACGTTCGTAGTTCATGAATTTTATTTTAATGTTTTTCTTTATTTGGCAGTTCTTAAATTTTTTCATTACGATTGAAAGTAATTTAATAAAATAATTCGAAGTGGTCTGTATTCTGTCGAAACTGTCAGACGCGGATCGCGATTTCGATCTTTTTGAATCTCATCAGCTCGTCGCAGACAGCTTCGACAGAACACAGACCAACTTTTACTGTTCGTTTCAAGAAGTTGAAGATATGCCCTTTCCCTTTATTAGGATGCGCCGTAGCATAATTCCAAATTCAATCATATTTGTCTGCGTAGCTTATTTCTCCATCGATCATCGAGCGAGAACTAGACAAAAGCGTACAGTACCATTTGCAAAATTATTTAAACTGCCTCGTTAAAATTTAAGAACATGCTTTATTTAAAAGCATATTTAGGCAAAAATAATAAGAAGTGAATTAACTTAACGCTCTACACACCTATAAAACTTTTGCTTTGTTTTCTATTGTTAATTTATGTACATTTTTGTTTTAAGAATTTGCTAAACGTTTTCGTCTAGTACTGTACAGTTCCCACCGAGAGCTCTGCTCGTTCAAGCTTGTTCCAACTATTTCTATCTTGCTCACGCCTAGTGTGTATTCTTTCTATCTTCGCGCAGATTTCTTCAGGGTCACAATTCTTACAAGTTGAAATGGACAGTACCTGCTGTCTTAACAGCGCGTTTTATTAAATACCACAAATGGCGCGGTAAACGCCATCTGTAGAACAATGCTACATTTTAGGATTACGTATGCTCCAACAAAGAGCAAGTAGAAATCCATATATTTAAATGGACCTTGTTGGAGCATACGTCATCCTAAAATGAAGCATTGTACATTTACATATATATTTTTTTAGCCTGATGATTGTACACAAATCGAAACGTTGCTCTTGTTAGAATAAAAACCTAGAAAAAACAATTAGTCAGTCTATTGGAAAAGTTAAATTCATTTAACAATGTGAAGAATTCAATTTCACCGACAAAATTAGATTTTACCATAACTTTTTGTTTTCAAAAATATAAACTTTCTATTTCGGCCACGTTATGAACATAAAGAAAGCTCCTTCTTCATTAAGTAATATCTTCCAGATACAAAGACAAGCAATAAGTCGAGCATTTACAGTGTTTATGTTAGTCAGTTAGTACATGTTCAGTAATCTTTTTGGCCTTATCGCCTTTTATTAAAACAATGTTCTTTCGGAGCGAAGACATCGCGTGCAGTTGGCCGGAGATTACGAGTTGGAGGCAAAGTAGTTGTGAAAAGAGCATTCACAAATTGTACTAAACGGGAGCCAATTAAGTCCAATTCCGCAATTCGCAATGATTCAATGGCACTCGGCTATTGCACGTATTCACGATTCTTAACGGTTGAGCAAACACATTTGCGGACCACACAACCGCACAAATTCCGAATAAAACGAGTTAATTAAATCCACACTCTAATCTTGCATCTAATATGTGTCAACGCAACGAGGGTTCTGCTGTAGTTACCGCAAAACACAACCGTTTTTACATCTTGAAGAACCCTCTGTAAATTTTTCTGATTAGTTATAGAGGATTCTATGGAAGTCAATAAGAAATAGGCGAGATAGGTTGGTAGGACAGATAAGTCAGGACCAAAGGAATAGTGGGGATATAAAGCAGAGGGTCTAGTCGCCTTTAATAAAAAGAAGTTACTTACATGCTCGCGAACGGTTAATTTAGAAATTTGAAAAAGACTGTTAAAGGAAAAGAAAAGGTTAGAAGCGTTCGAAATGTGATGTTATAGGCGAATGAGGAGGATACCGTGGATAGAGAAGGTTAGAAATGAAGAGGTGTTAGAAAGAATAGGAGAACAGAGGACTCTGTGGAAGTCTATAAGAAATAGGCGAGATACGTTAATAGCACACCTTCTTAGGCATGAAGGTCTAGTCAGAGACATATTAGAGGCAGAAACGTGTGTTAGGAGGGGTAGAGGTAGAGTTAGATTAGATTACTGTTCGCAAATAGTTAAGGATGTGGGTTGTTCTAGTTTTGGGGAAATACGAAAATTAGCTCAGGATAGGAAAGAGTGGAGGTGCGTGACCAACCAGTCTTAGGACTGACGACCTTATGATGATGATGAGTTACTTAATATTATATATAAAAGAAATTATGAGTGCTGTCAACACAGGGCAAAGTAGTATTACGTAGTTAGCATCAGCAATTTCTTATGGTGAAGTGTACGATGTGTTGCATACCTATTTACAAACAATTCCTTTAACTTTAATTTTTCAAACAATTTTTAACGCAAAGAAAGTGATTTAACAAATTATTCACAAAAAGTGAATTTCGACCACTCGAAGCAATGGTGCTAACGGTTTCGAGCTCACAGTGACTGATAGGGATAGGGATAGAACTTGTTGAAATTAAAGAACAAGATTACATCTCAAAAGTGCAAAGTTTTCGAATCATCACTGATCTGTAACTATATTAATTTTGTTGACAAAACGTTGTCCAAATGATCCACTTCGATCAGAAACAACGGAATAATGTGCCTCAAAACAACATTGCACTTGTTTAAGCCCCTTTACAACCTCCATCCACCATCAAACGTACACAGATGTGACCAAATGTACCTATGTAAACAGTCCTTTATGCGAAAAATATTTTAACATTCCGGCAGTATCGCTCCAACGTTGTCTTGTTTAAAGTTTTATGTTTTCGTACGTCTGGCAAAAATATTTTATGCCAACTTCAGGAAATCGAGACAAAAATATTGGGAAATGTGCACGAAGTGAACGGCTGGGTGCACATATACTGACTATATGTACGTATGTGGATATGTATATATGTATGTATTCGTGGTGGATTTTTCTACCCAGAATCGCGTGTAACGTGTTTGCATGGCCCTCTGTGACTCTTCGGCACCGCAAAGAGATAACGATATGCTTACTCAAAGCGTACGCTTCGAATAAAACAACCAGGATTCTGAAGCACACGGGATAACGAGGACAGGACTTTATCTTATTGTATTCAAAACAGACCTTTCTTAAAAATTTCTTCTGATAAGTTCTGTTTGGATTTAACGAAGGTCTATCTCGCCCATCCTTGCGTCTTAGAAATCTCGATTGCTGTGGAAACATTCATTTGTTAGTCAAAGAGAGAACTTCACTTCCAATATTCTTTTGTTGACTAAATTAAAATTTTACTCCAACAACTGAATTCCTTATGGTTCTGAAACACTTAGGTATTACATATCACTTATCATGGTTATAGCATCATTTCGCCAATTATTGATATTGAATCAACTTGCTCGTAAATATCTCATCCGATTTGGTCGGCACCACTGCTGATGGTGTACTGTTGATCTGGTATGATCAAAATCGTGACCCACATCTGGANACTCTTAACCGGTGAGGAGCGTATAATCCGTACAGTACTGCACGGAAAAATTGACCATTTTATCCACTACAATTGCATTGCTCAAATGTGCTGTTATTGGTACCATTTACTACTGAAAATATCAACAAGTTGTTTATTTATATTTGAAGACATATTAAAGGCTTTAACGCTTGTTTTCCACTCGCACTATTATTCATAATTGAACAAAACTTTTAGCAGTTACTGTATGAAAAAGTATGTTTAATGAACAAGAGTCGAGAGTATAATGAGCTTTTTACTCCCTACCTACGATTTGCCAGCGCGCATCCAAGACATTGGAAGGGGCACATCGCTAGAGAAGGTAAATGAGGTATACCATCCAAGTTTAAACGGAGTAGAAAGGGCTAGTTGTTTATAAATAAATTAATATACGTCCAGCTGCGAATAACGATGAGAAAAGTGCAACAAATGCAACAATTTTATTTATTACTATGGGAAATAAATCGGCTGTTGATATTTCAATTGTGATAAACTGTTAACCATAATTTATGTCGATCATCAAAAAGTAACGATTTCACACACATAAACGTTCAAATGAGATCCAATTTTAACTGCAACAGATATGAAATCAAGTAACAAACGAATATCGAGATGAAATTTAACAGTTCTACATGTAGTAACCACTGAGTCCAGTTGATATGGGTCGTAAAGCGTCTTTAAAGATTTCCTTCTCCACGAAAATAAAAAAAAAACTATATGTTTTTAGAACGAGTTATAATGTAACACTACTGAGTCTAAAGTGAGTCAAAATCACCGAGAGACAAATAACAACATTTTAAATATTGTTTTATACCAGAATCTTCAAAGACACTCTGTCGCCCATTAGACTGGGCAGTGTCGTATTCACTCAGGATGACTTAGGGATTTTAGTCGATAGGCAGTCATCCTGGATAAATTCGACCCTATCCAGTCACAACGAGCAGCTGGGCGTCTTTGAAGATTTCTCCTCCTTCAAGTAAAACAACAAACGGTATCTTCTCAGAACGAGTTGAGTCTAAAGTGAGTCAAAATCAAGAGACAAATACAATATTTTAAAGATTGTTTTACATCGGAATCATCAAAGATACTCAGCCGCCCATTCGACTGGGCAGTGTCGTATTCACTCAGGATGACTTAGGGATTTTAGTCGGTAGGCAGTCATCCTGGGTAAATCTGACGCCATCCAATCACAACGAACAGCTGGGCGTCTTTAAAGATTTCCTTCTCCACGAAAATAAAAAAAAAACTATATGTTTTTAGAACGAGTTATAATGTAACACTACTGAGTCTAAAGTGAGTCAAAATCACCGAGAGACAAATAACAACATTTTAAATATTGTTTTATACCAGAATCTTCAAAGACACTCTGTCGCCCATTAGACTGGGCAGTGTCGTATTCACTCAGGATGACTTAGGGATTTTAGTCGATAGGCAGTCATCCTGGATAAATTCGACCCTATCCAGTCACAACGAGCAGCTAGGCGTCTTTGAAGATTTCTCCTCCTTCAAGTAAAACAACAAACGGTATCTTCACAGAACGAGTTGAGTCTAAAGTGAGTCAAAATCAAGAGACAAATACAATATTTTAAAGATTGTTTTACATCGGAATCATCAAAGATACTCAGCCGCCCATTCGACTGGGCAGTGTCGTATTCACTCAGGATGACTTAGGGATTTTAGTCGATAGGCAGTCATCCTGGATAAATTCGACCCTATCCAGTCACAACGAGCAGCTGGGCGTCTTTGAAGATTTCTCCTCCTTCAAGTAAAACAACAAACGGTATCTTCTCAGAACGAGTTGAGTCTAAAGTGAGTCAAAATCAAGAGACAAATACAATATTTTAAAGATTGTTTTACATCGGAATCATCAAAGATACTCAGCCGCCCATTCGACTGGGCAGTGTCGTATTCACTCAGGATGACTTAGGGATTTTAGTCGATAGGCACTCATCTTGAGTGAATCTGATACCACCCAGTCGCAGCAGTTAGCTGGATGCCGTTGAAGATTTCCTCTATTTCAGGAAAACAAAAGAAAGATGATACTATGCCGTTAGGATTAGTAATAAGCGAGCATTGTACAACTACTTTATACCAGAATATGTTACAATATAATGAGACACCCTGTATATTTTTAAAGAATTCAATAAAATCGATTTTTTGTATTGTAAGGAATTTCTGAGCCTCGTAATTGAAAGGTTACTACTAGACAACTACTTGTTGCTATAAGTCTAATTTATGAACGACTTACTAAATGCCTTTTTGATCAATTGAGAAGAATTGCAGTAGGAAAATAATGTAAGTGAGTGCATACGAACGTGTATCATTCGGTTCCGCGTAGGCCACGGACCCATAACGTACAAGAGATTTATCGTTTGCCGTAAGTACTTGCCAGTACTCATTATTAACAACTGTTAAGGAAACGGCGCGATTACTTTTTCGAGTGCTCGTATCACTTTATGGTTTTGTTCTGCATATTGAAAGTTGTAAGGTGTCAGAATTATTTACAACACGCCGTTTTATATTGTATTGTTGGTAAATTAATGTCTCTTGTGACCAACTTACTAGGTTATTGGCTGAACAAACAATTTGTAATTTTAATTGGTGTTAATCAAAATAACTAACTCGTAATAAATAATATGCAACAAGTGGTTTATTGTGCGCCATAACTTAATTTAAGAAATTTATTCCGTAGTTTCTTTATTCATATGAAAAAATTATAACTAATTTACAACACCATAGAAAGCTGCATTGTTTTCCTCCCCTTTTGGGAATATTACTGCCCCAGCATTTGCGAATATGATCCAGGGAAACCCCTGAGAAACTTGGACCAGGGTAGACGAACCCAGACTAATGTCTAAACCTCTAGGTCATACCATTCCTTGGATAAATTGACTAGTACAGCCTAAACCCGTGGGTTGAGAGACTTGAAATTTTCCTTATACAAGATAGGTGATGACTAAGAAAGGATTTTTCTAAAATTCAACCCTAAAGAGGTAGAAAAAGGGTTCAAAGTACAACCAGCCTAAACCAATAAGTCACAAAGCTTGAATTTTTGCACAAAATGAGTTTTCAAAATATGACCCCTAAAGGAGTAAAACGGGGGTTAAAAATATAATACATTGTATTTATAAATATCAAAGGTTAAATGCTAGGCACTACTACTATGGGTTTAGGTTAGGTTATGGTGGAAATTATATGGAAGTGCTATGCGGTACCTAGAAAGATATACTTCGTTTACGTTCTGTAGCGATGTGACCTTCAGTTTGACCGGCGCAAAGTAGAAAAGAACAGCACTAGGCCAGAAAAGGAAGGAGACAACTCTCGGCCAAACTCTTAACCGGTGAGGAGCGTATAATCCGTACAGTACTGCACGGAAAAATTGACCATTTTATC
>NW_020438869.1:581712-692194 GCF_000699045.2 Agrilus planipennis | reverse complement strand
ACCTATAAAACTTTTGCTTTGTTTTCTATTGTTAATTTATGTACATTTTTGTTTTAAGAATTTGCTAAACGTTTTCGTCTAGTACTGTACAGTTCCCACCGAGAGCTCTGCTCGTTCAAGCTTGTTCCAACTATTTCTATCTTGCTCACGCCTAGTGTGTATTCTTTCTATCTTCGCGCAGATTTCTTCAGGGTCACAATTCTTACAAGTTGAAATGGACAGTACCTGCTGTCTTAACAGCGCGTTTTATTAAATACCACAAATGGCGCGGTAAACGCCATCTGTAGAACAATGCTACATTTTAGGATTACGTATGCTCCAACAAAGAGCAAGTAGAAATCCATATATTTAAATGGACCTTGTTGGAGCATACGTCATCCTAAAATGAAGCATTGTACATTTACATATATATTTTTTTAGCCTGATGATTGTACACAAATCGAAACGTTGCTCTTGTTAGAATAAAAACCTAGAAAAAACAATTAGTCAGTCTATTGGAAAAGTTAAATTCATTTAACAATGTGAAGAATTCAATTTCACCGACAAAATTAGATTTTACCATAACTTTTTGTTTTCAAAAATATAAACTTTCTATTTCGGCCACGTTATGAACATAAAGAAAGCTCCTTCTTCATTAAGTAATATCTTCCAGATACAAAGACAAGCAATAAGTCGAGCATTTACAGTGTTTATGTTAGTCAGTTAGTACATGTTCAGTAATCTTTTTGGCCTTATCGCCTTTTATTAAAACAATGTTCTTTCGGAGCGAAGACATCGCGTGCAGTTGGCCGGAGATTACGAGTTGGAGGCAAAGTAGTTGTGAAAAGAGCATTCACAAATTGTACTAAACGGGAGCCAATTAAGTCCAATTCCGCAATTCGCAATGATTCAATGGCACTCGGCTATTGCACGTATTCACGATTCTTAACGGTTGAGCAAACACATTTGCGGACCACACAACCGCACAAATTCCGAATAAAACGAGTTAATTAAATCCACACTCTAATCTTGCATCTAATATGTGTCAACGCAACGAGGGTTCTGCTGTAGTTACCGCAAAACACAACCGTTTTTACATCTTGAAGAACCCTCTGTAAATTTTTCTGATTAGTTATAGAGGATTCTATGGAAGTCAATAAGAAATAGGCGAGATAGGTTGGTAGGACAGATAAGTCAGGACCAAAGGAATAGTGGGGATATAAAGCAGAGGGTCTAGTCGCCTTTAATAAAAAGAAGTTACTTACATGCTCGCGAACGGTTAATTTAGAAATTTGAAAAAGACTGTTAAAGGAAAAGAAAAGGTTAGAAGCGTTCGAAATGTGATGTTATAGGCGAATGAGGAGGATACCGTGGATAGAGAAGGTTAGAAATGAAGAGGTGTTAGAAAGAATAGGAGAACAGAGGACTCTGTGGAAGTCTATAAGAAATAGGCGAGATACGTTAATAGCACACCTTCTTAGGCATGAAGGTCTAGTCAGAGACATATTAGAGGCAGAAACGTGTGTTAGGAGGGGTAGAGGTAGAGTTAGATTAGATTACTGTTCGCAAATAGTTAAGGATGTGGGTTGTTCTAGTTTTGGGGAAATACGAAAATTAGCTCAAGATAGGAAAGAGTGGAGGTGCGTGACCAACCAGTCTTAGGACTGACGACCTTATGATGATGATGAGTTACTTAATATTATATATAAAAGAAATTATGAGTACTGTCAACACAGGGCAAAGTAGTATTATGCAGTTAGCATCAGCAATTTCTTATGTTGAAGTGTACGATGTGATGCATACCTATTTACAAATAATTCCTTTAAATTTAAATTTTAATACAAAGAAGGTGATTAAACAAATTGTTCACAAAAGTGAATTTCAACTCGAAGTAATGGTGCTAACAGTTTCGAGCTCACAGTGACTTATAGGGGGGAAGAACTAGCTCAGTAAATGTAGCATCGTGCTACAGATGGCGTTTACTGCGCCATTTGTAGTATTTTCCAAAAAGGCACTGTTATGACAGCAGGTAAAAGTTGGTCTGTGTTCTGTCGAAGCTTCTTGCGACGCGCTGATGAGATCCAAAAAGATCGAAATCGCGATCCCCATCTGGCAGTTTCAATAGAATACAGACCACTTCGAATTATTTTATTAGTTTCAGTAAACATTATCTTGATGCCTAGCCAAGAAATGCTAAAATTTGAAGTAATATCAGTAAATAATGATATACTGCCTGTTTCTTGATAAAATTTGGAAAGTAGCGATAGAGTTTCAGTGGATTTGTTAATAAATGAATCACCCCAAAGTTAAATCAACACTTTATTTAATGTACAAAGTGTCTATATCTCCATGTAAGTCATGCAGTACTGTGGCCCAATTCAGTAGCAGCAAATATCCATCAGATGGCGCTATATCGCCTTTATTTGGATATACAATATAAAAGAAAGGCTATAGTGGGATAAAAAGGTCAAAATTGCCCCAGTCTGGATTATTGTTTTATATCCATTCGAAAGGACCTATTCTAAAACCTCTTTAGCCAAAAAACAGCGTATTGCTAAAACAATTTGGCTAACATTTGAATCAGATTCCGTGAGTAAGTTTTTTAAAGTCATAATATTCTCATTTTTTGTAATTTTCATTAATATAATAGTTGATTAAACCATATTAGGAGTCCGAAGTGAACATACAAGCGAAATTACACGATCGTTTTGCTTCTGCACTAAATATGTCCGTTTGAAAGGCAGTTTTGACAAGATAATTATATCAAATGTGCAACTATAATGCTCATTGGTCGATAGGAGGTCGTAATACAATTTCCTATAAAACGTTATGCATATTAACCGATCCGTACAACTATGAAACGATTTAAATAATTACCTATCCAGAGTTTGTAGTTTAGAAATAAACAACATTCTTTATTACCATGAACATCGATCAAATAAACGAGATGGTAAATTATTACCTACACTTTAGCTCATTATTTAATGCAAAACGGTTTGCTTTTTATACCTACATGTTATCCCTATCGAATTATATTATGCCAAAATGGGCGAATACCTATAACTATTTTGATTACACCCATGTGCAATTTTTAACTCGTTTTAATGGCCGTTTATGTTAACGTAGCAAAACTTATCATTTTGACTCTGTATATGTCATCTCTATTCTGAAAAAATAACTTCCTGCTTTTGTTTTTATTTCCATTTATTTAAGTCTCGTTTTATATAAGTATTTATTCTACCATTTTAAAGATTTCGACGAATTTCAAAATCCGACAATTAAAAACGGGAAATGTCAAGAGACAGTAAGTATCTCGCTGGATATGTTTATCGATACCTCGTAACTGGCACGAATCATTTTTGGTAAACGCGAATGGTACCATTGATATTTAATGATTTCACCAACAAGAGCAGCTACTACTGCAATTTACATTTAGATTTTTTCCATATTGCTATTGACTTTACAACCACAATAGCATTTACTGCATAGACATCTCACATTCATGGTAGAACTATCGAGGCTTCTGCCATAGGAGTACAACCTACTATTACCTTGAAAACGAGGCTTCAGAAGCCAGGAGGAAGAAAGAAAAATCTGACTGTTTTAGATCATGTTTAATTGGTAATTTCAAAATCCAAATAAACGTTTAAATATCCACTATCATCTGAATAGTTTTTGGAATGGTACCAAAGCGGTCCATAGGTGGCTCTATCTTTTAAACGGGTAGTGTTCTGTGAACACTGTACAGAAGTCACATGTGAATGGATAGTAACACATTGTGAGAAGGGAAGGGGTTGTTTTATGTTGGATGGGGGATGAGCGGAATTATCGATCGATCAGAAAATAGAAGAAAGCGAAAGGTGATTGGGAGTTGGTACAGTAGCGTTAGTTCCATTCCCTAATTTAGTTTTTCATTTAGTAAGCAAATAAATAATTTATAAAAAGTGAAAATTATGCCAAGAGCAATCGGAAAACATCAAGAACAAACGGAAAAGGCCTCAACTGCAGTAACGTCATCGTGCCTCATTTTGTACGCCAGGTCAGACATTTTGTTTCTGCTTTGGTTTAATATTTCAATTTTAGTTTGGTTTAATTGTATAAAATTTTTAAATTAGTTGCATCCACCGATTTTGTTTGTAATTAACTTCAATAATTATAAACACCTAGATCGGTATAGTAAAACTTGTATTTGTACTTGAGAAAAGTACCTACCCATTTAAAATAGGGACAATTTGTATCCAATTGTAGGTATTTGAAATTCTTTTCAACGAAAGTATTCACTATTTGTACTTAAATACATATACACATTTTTCTTTATTTTATTTGATTTAGCAAATACTTTTCCAAATACTTCTGATAATTTTTTATCTGCAAACAATTTATAAACAATTAAACTCCACAAAATATAAGCTAAGTATTTGTGCTTTAAGAATATCTGTATTTGTATTTAAGTATTTAAGTGAGAGTAGATATTAGTATTGGATTAAAATAGCTTTTGGAATTTAGTCTGAAGATATAGAGACATTTTAACTATCAAGCTGTATTGTTTTCAACCAGTCTAATGACTAAGGGGTGCTCATCAGTTATTTGAATAGGGTTTAGGGCAGGCAGCGTATTCATGTTTGCAAACTCTCAAATGAAAACCGCTTTCATTTATTTAACTTGGAAACTGGCCGATTTCGGGGCAATAACGGACCCTGAATAATGTTGTCGATGTGGATAGCGGAGCTGAATCGCGACCAGGAGAGGGAATAGAATGCAAAATATCCAAAAGGGAAACAATGTTGCACGTATGTGTGTGTACGAGTTGCGCGCGTGTGTGTGTGAGGTGAACGGGGGAGCTGATGATCCTGCTACATTAATAAATCTGGCGATTCCCGTTTGATTATCTTTCTAATTTTATATCGATAAATAACGATTGCATATCCTGGCCAGCAACAGCATTAGCAATAAACACGCCGTTATTATTACATTACTGCACACCATGTACCCAAATAACTGAAACGTTAATTGTCAATTAGTGTAGCAAGGCATGAAATAGAGTAATTGACAGGGTTATTCAATAGTCGCGGTCTCTCGTTACGCTTATGAACACGAAGCATCAACTTTTACGCATCAAATTTTATACTCTCGTCGTCTGCATCTGTGCACGTTTTACCTCTCTTTATAGCCAGTGGCGTACAGACGTGGCTTACTTAATATGGCTGACTTTAGGTTGCAAATTTAAAATAAATACGAGCGTATTTTGAATCAGTTACAGTTAATTTAATAATTTACAGCTTTCAATGAGAGAAATATTTACCTGGTGAGGTTTAAATGCTAATTTGAGAAAATTCGTTGATGCGAAAACAATGTGATTACGGAATTGACATATTTTTAATGTTCTGTCTTATTGATCCATCCTTGAAAAAAATCAGACCAAAACTTTTGTTTCCGGTAAAGGCTTTCGCGGCTAGTAGGTGACCTAATGTTACCCTTATTAAGGTCTAAAGCCCGAAGTCGGTTGGAGTTGGTTGTTAACTTTCCGCACACACGAATGGCGAACTTCTTCGGAAGTCCTTCTATCTCCAATGCTGGAAGGGGATTGACGACTTCTCCTGCGCAAGTTGTATTTATGACGGTGAGTAGGGGAGAGACTTGTTCGTACCGTTCGAGTATTCTTGAGAATGGGATTCCAGATTTGTTTGAGTTCGAGGGTCTCCTCCTTCTTGTTAAAGTTCTCTGGATGTTTTTGGATCTCGATGACTTCTTTAACTCTGTCAATCCGGTCATATAACAGAGTCTTGGAGAGGCAAAACATTAGAACAATCTTCAAATCTTCGATCAGATCAGCTAAGTACAGATGGGGCCTTCTTTGAGCATCAGAGGTCTACCGCATACTATGTTTCTGTAGAAAGATCTACATAGAAACCACTAAGAGATCGATGGGAACGAAGACGTAAGGAGCACAAAGCAATATGCCAACTAGGAGACTTTAAAAGGTCCGTTCTGGCTGAACACGCATTTAGTAACGCTAGCCATAAAATACTCTTTGAGAAAAGAGTTTGAAAACAGTTCTAATGTCGTGTCTGTTCAGGACTCTGTTTTGTGACCGAATCACTAGAGATAGAGAGGTCATCAAGATCCAGAAACATCCAGAGAATTTCAGTAAGAAGGAGACCCTCGGTCTCAACCAGATCTGAAACCCCTTCGTCAGGAATACCCAATCGGTACCGATCGGTATGCCACAGTTGACTGAACCGGTACCAGCCCCGCACAGGAATAGTCGACAGTTAACATCCAACATTTGGATGAAAGAACCTCTGAAGAAGCTCACCACTCATAGATAGATCTGGGTGATTTTAAATTTACAGCCTGACTGGGGATAAGGGAGGATGGTAGGTACTTTTGTTTTGTTGAGAAGCTAACCTCAAATTGCTACGCCACTGTACGTTTGCATGAAGTTTTCTCAATTAGTAACAACAAAAGTGATACTCTGATGTGCAGAACAGGAAGGGCCTGCTACGTAGTACATATACATACATACGTCTAAAAGTGAAAGAGATGAGGGTATGAAACTCATTTCAAAATTTCTCGTTAATTAATACTGCTTTTAATTAGTATCTACTTCTATATTTAACGAAAAGTCTTTCGAGTGATGTTTGCTGCAGCTGTTTGTTGATTCAATCCCATTAAGCCTTTTTTGTTACATTTTTCAATTTTTGTTTTCATATTGCATATTCAATATACATGCTCTTTTGTATAGATGGATATGTCCCTTGTGATACGTGTGTACTGCAAGGGATGCTATGTTAATGATGTCTTCATTAAGATTAGAAAATCATAATCACTTTTCTAAAAGCATTAAATAAACATGCGCGTTCATTTAAATTAAAGTTGAACAATTGTTATCACTGCAAAGGCTTTCTTGTAAAATTTATGTAAAAATGTCGCTAGACTATTGTGTATTCCTCTATTCTTATCTTCTCGAAATTATTTTTATTACGTCGCCGAACCGTTAAAAGTTCATTTTCCTTTCATAACTAAAACGAAATATGGATACAGCACGATTTGAAAATTGCATTTCATCGCAAACTGCTTACGTACCTTCCATTATACCTATAAGCAAAATCGGAATAATGAATATGCCTCGGAAAAGCGAAGTTACCTCTTAACCTTCGCAGCATCGCAATCCTTTTTTGTGCGCAGTCTTGGTAGCTATGAATTAATTATAGTCCGAAAGAAAAGCCATTTTAATCTTGGAAAGTGGCGCAGAGAAAATGGAAATGTTATCAGTTAATGGAGAATGTCGCACAAATAGAAATTCCGCGAGACAGTTGAAAAGGAAAGAAATAGTCAAATGCATTCCAAGAGAAACATTACCAGGTCCCAGAAGTCGTCAATGCAGTATGCTTATATGCTGATAGCTCCCGGGGGTTATACAGGAGATATAAATGCTCCTTATGGCCCCAATACTTTACAACGAGTGCACCAAGAATAGACGATGGTAAGTTATTGTCGGAAGGGGTATCAGCATATTTCATACTGTATGAGAAATGTGAGATTCTTTGGTGAAAAGCCGGAAAAGTTAAAGCACCGCCAATGGCTAAATGTTCAAGGAAAATACTATCGAAGAAAATACAAGGAAGCATCGGAAAGTAGTTGCCTTTGCGAAAGAAATAGTACAGATCACAAAAAGGGAATGGCTTCGTTGTTGCAGTAGATAACGAGGAGCAGAGGGAATTTGACAGTTATTCAGAACAAAAATCGGTTGTCTGTAAAGTCGGTTTTTTGACGATAGTTGAACNGTTTTTTCGTGCGTGCTCCATCGAATTATAAGACGTTGTCACGTCAAAAAGTAAAAAGCTTGAGTCAGCATTTAATGGCTGATAATATACAAGATGACCAAAACGGCGCTAAGAGATTGAATCAAAAAATAGAAACTCCTACTGGATTTTGCAAAATGAAAAAAATCAGAAAAAGATGACTCACCTGCAACTACTGACCAGTATTTAAGAAAAATGCTATAAAATGGAATAAAAGATGTCGACCATTTCCTAATTTTGTGAAGAAAATGACGATCGAATAAATTTAACTACTGATCAACAGAGGTAGCGGTAATGTCGCTTCCATTCAAAGTTTAAACATCCTCAGTTACTAACAGCTGAAGGAAAATACTTCAAATGGAAATTAAAAGCGCTGAAAAGCTTATAACCAGAAAATATGGTTTTTATTCATATTCATGGTAAAAGTTGGAAGATACGATGAGTCACTTGACAGATATACAAAAAAGGTTAGATTTACATGATATAGTAGAATAATTTTGACTTCACACATTAAAGAAAATCCGCCTCTTGTTTAAAATCAATTTCATTGATATTTCAAAAACCTCTTTCCAAAAATTAATAAACAATTAAATACGTCTAATTACTGTTTTGATGAACACTTTTGAAACACAACACTAATGAATGAATCTATATGAAAAATATTTGAACACTAACAGTAGAACAATCTCTTTCGGAAAAATTTAAAAATANATATTTCAAAAACCTCTTTCCAAAAATTAATAAACAATTAAATACGTCTAATTACTGTTTTGATGAACACTTTTGAAACACAACACTAATGAATGAATCTATATGAAAAATATTTGAACACTAACAGTAGAACAATCTCTTTCGGAAAAATTTAAAAATAGCTTCATCCGATTAAAGACTTTAGTCCCTTAACCTAAAAAGATATTTCCGTACAGAACTAATAAATTACAGCATATTAAAATTATTGTAATTATGACTATTAAAAAATTCCAATAGCTATTTCCAATTGATTTTTAATCAGAAGTATGTGACAGGTTCAGCAGGTATTTTGACTTACTGTACATAAGGTACAAGCATAATTGATAAATTTGGTATTTAATCGCTACTTTTCTCACCAGGAAAAAATGTTGGCAAGAAAGGTAGCTGGTGCACTGGTAAAGGCTGTTATTACTGTGCCTACCCTTCGGGCAAAATTACATGCTTACTGTTGCAATTTATTGTGGCCTTAGGTCGCCTGCATTGTAGTAATTATCCAATCATATATGAATTAAGCATCCAATTTTTAACCTGTAATATATGCCCGTAATTACTCGGGAAGCTGCAAATGCACCAACGGTTCACAATATCAAAAATTATTGAAAATAAATGAAAAATTTAAAAATAATTTACAAGGAATTGCTGCTCAAGCTTTCAAGATAGACGTAGACCGGTTGTAAACCTTTTTTTGGACTTGACCATGTCACTACTTGCGAAAAATGACAAAACGTTTCATGTGTAACACCAAATAAGATTAGAACAGAAGATCAAAGCTAAAATGGCTAAAATTTAAAGGAATTGTTTGTAAATAGGTATGCAACACATCGTACACTTCAGCCTAAGAAATTGCTGATACTAACTACGTAATACTTTGCCCTGTGCTGACAGTAATCATAATTTCTTTTACATTATAATATTTAGAATAAATTGAGCTTATCGATTTATGTGCAGTTCACCAACAAATACATCGGCAATGGAATAATAATTAGAAGTGCAATTTGAATATGAGGTTTTTTACGCGTTGACCCACCGTATAATTTAGCGATTTTTAGAGCCGCTTGGCGTAATGGCCTTTTCATCAAATTTAACGTAAAGCAGCTTAGATCCAACCGACCCGGCACGACCAAACAACGGCCCAATCTGTCGGCCATCATCAATCATCGTTTATGAATTTTCGCCCCGTCCCGTACACCCACCCACCCGTCCGTCCGTCCGATCGTTCGTTTCGTCCGCTTCCACACGAGTTCGGTGTTACCTAGTTGTTATAAATTTATATTATTCATCGTCGGAAAAATTATTCCGAAATGTGTGCTTTAAGCAAATTGATTCCGGAGGAGCGTCGGCTTGACGAAGAGTGAAAGTAATCGGAAATTGGGTATACCCAACGCGGGCAATGGATAGGATGTAAACGCTTTTACTAAAGGAGTCATGAATAACGTTATATTAGAGTTATGAATATGCGTCATTTTTAAGTAAATTAATGTCTAAAAACAATTAAAAACAGAGAGAATTATGAAGAAACTGTTACTACGGTAGACCATAAATTAATAAATGTCATAAACAGTAAAACAAAAATATGTTAATATGCGAGGGAAGAAAAAGTAAGGAAAAAGTGAACATAAAGATAGAAGACGAAAAATTAAGTGGCTGATTCTCGGTACCTAGGAGATAGGAGCTAGGAGCAGTCTTTAAATGCTCGCAAACTGTTAATTTCGAAATTCCAAAAAGATTGTTAAAAGTGTATGTTTGGAGCACAGTTCCGTATGGGTGCGAAACGTGGATGATGGGTGCCGCGGAAAAGGGAAGATGAATGATTAGGTTACCGTGGTTATAAAAGGTTAGAAATGAGGTATTAGAAATAGTAGGAGAAGCGGAGGGGCTATGGAGGTCAATAAGAAATAGGCGAGATAGGCTGATAAGATCCCAAGTACGAAGGGCTAGTTCGAGACATATTAGAAGAAGAAATAGGAACTGTGGTAGACCTAGATGAGACCACCTTTTACAAAGAATGTAGGATGTTCTGGTTCTAGGTCAGGGTAAGAAACAGTGGAGGTCCGTGTCTAACCAGTCTTAGGACTGACGACCCTATAATGATGATAATTGCGATAATGAATATAAAGAGAATATTTTATTACATGTTGTGTGCTTATATACTTTTTGACATAAATATCTTGACGATTGAGGTAATTATAATATCTATGGACAAGCTTTCCGGTACATTCCTTACAGAGCGTTACTGCCAATGAATTTAAATGAGTCTTGAAGGTCTTTCTAAGTTTTGAAACGGAGAAGTAGGGAAAAAATCGAAGTCACTCGGCGCTGTTCAGGGAGTCAAAGAAAGAGGCATTCTGACTACTGGAATTATTCTGATCCATGACAACTACCTTTCTTATCATGCTGGTGCAACCCAACGGCTCATTGAGAAATTTCAATGGGGCATTTTCTGCCTCCGGCCATACAGTCGCGACCTAACGTAGAATGGTTTTTCCTTAAAATTAAAAAAAGGAAAAGGAGTTTTAGGAGACCTACGTATCTGGAGACATCCTACTCAGTGGGATAAGTGAAGACAAGGAGTTACCACTTTTTCATTCTAGTAACAAATTGAGGATTCCTTTTTTTTGTAGGTAATCAAATTTATGTCGATAAATAAATTTCATGTTAATAGATATCCAATTGGAAGAAAGATAATGATTGTCTTCTGAACATAAATCCGCGGCTGTTTTGTCATACACACTACACAAAGGCAATCTACATGAAACATTAGGTATATATAGGGCAAACAGCCGCAAATGATCCTGCTTTATAGGTAGTTAAGGATGTTTGGGAGGTATGTCAAAATGCTGCAAAACAAATAAAAATTTGGAAGAACATTCCTCATTCAATTCTAAAACTCCTGTAAAAGTTGTAAATCGATTCACTAAACCGTTAAAAAGCTATTGAAATTTTAAAAAATTGTAATTTTACAGGTCATTTTATGGAGATTCGTTAACTGAACAGATTAAATTCATTTTTATTAACAGAAAAAAAGCTACCAGAAATTTCAAACTTTTATAATAAGTAACTTGAACTCTGGAGAATCACTTTAGCGTAAGGTTATTCAAATTCACTAAATGGTTATCGAGGAAAAAATGAAAAATTAGCTGAAAATCTCGTTTTTACTTGATAATATAATGATAATATTTATAATTGTCTGAAATAAATGCAATTTTAAAGTTTTAATTATTATTTAAACATATTAAAAAGTTTTACGCTCATTATTAATAGAGATTGAAACTAAATATTTTTTTGTTTCGAAGTTGAAATCAAGGCATATTCACTGCCAAAAGTCAGTTAAAAATTTTCCATATTATTCGTTATTTCTTATTTTATTCAAAGTTTTTGGTCAAATTCCAAATTTTCTCTCAAACCGTATACTTTTTTTTAGTATAGATAGTATTTATTTACCTCATGATATGCTGCAAAACCTAATTGATCACGAATTTCTAATTTTATGTACTCTTGCCTCCGATTGTACCTCCCAAACATCCTTAAATAAATAAAAGTAAATTTGACTATGCATTTTTATTTTATTTTAATTGTTTAATTCGACTTGTAGTATTTTATTCAAAAGTGAGCACATAAGGCCCCGTTTACACTTTGATTAGTGATTAGGCGAGTTCATACATTTTCTGCGAGATTTCCAGGTGGGGGACAGCTGAACCCTCCCTTGCCCCCCCTGGGTACGTCCATGATAATTCTACAATTAATTTAAACCGACCAACCACATACCTATGCAAGTAAATAAGTTTGACGTTGCGATACAGAATAACGGCGCACTAAATTCCTGTGAGAATCCCGCACCGAATTAATCCGTTATCCTCTTCGCAAAGCTTAGATATTCGAACCTGTTCCGTGTTGCTTTTTTATCAAGTACCTAGATTCTGAAAGTTATTGATTATTAATCTGCTTAGTAATCGCATTTTCCGTTTAATCGCGCATGTAGGTAGTACGTTACCTCCTGATATCTTGGTTTGTGCAGCTCAATGTATCTTGGTGATTTATGCGGCTAAGCTGTGTCTGCGGCAGCAGGGGATTGCGAATGCAAATTTCTGCATTTGAAAATTAAATTGACCACATAAGCGAGCTCTCGCGAATGCTTATGCACCGCGGCTTTTTCTACTCTTAAAATAACTTACCTTCCTGTCAGGGAGATAACGGAAAAAGTAGAGCGCGATTAGTGAAGAAAACATTTAGCTCTGAACCACATCCATTTAACTAGTTATTTAATTATACAGCGCAACAATTTCTTTGCATTTTCCATATACGAAGCATGAAGGCAAAACTAGTTTTTATACATCTAACTTCAAAGACAGTATGAAGTAAATGGATACAGAAGATTGTGAACATTTTTATAAGTAACTAGCTTTTCCCCGCGGCTTCGCTCACAGAAATCAATATTGTTTCTCCATAAAACCTTTTAAGTCCCAATTCACCCTTACAACGTTTTAATTTTATGTAATGTCGCCATCTCAGATTTCAAATACAAACGTAGCAATAGCATTTCATCCTTAAGGGTTGATTTTTAAAAATTGCCAAAACACGTATTTGCTTAATTTCAACAATGAGCAACCTTCGGATACAAATAAAATACACCCCATGGAAACGTTGCAACCTCTTTTCATTTCATTAATAATATCAAACAGCATATATACCAAGTTTCAAGTTAATTCAACCACAAATAAAGTATGCCCCAAACAAAAATTGCAACACCTTTTTACCACTACCCCCCTTTGGAGGTTTAATTTTTTAAAATGTCGAGGTAGGTCTTTCAGAAATTAAATGAGAGACTATTAAGACCCAGTTTCAAGTTCAAGTTCCGTTTAAACATTGCAACTCCTCATCACCACTCATCCCCCGAAATAGAGATTGAATTTTTTAACTAGTTTCAAGTAAATCGGACCAAAAACAAACATGCAATCTTTGCAAACCCCTTTCAGCTTCCTAAAGAGGTAAAATTTTGTAAAATGTTGAAATAGGTATGTATATTACTAATTTTATATGAAAAAGCATTAAAATCAAGTTTCAGGTAAGTCTGACCATAAATAAAACACCATAGACAATATTACGTTTAGCTGCCAGCTGCGTATTGTTATTCCATGTCAGTTGCTCGCGAACAGTTAATTTAGAAATTCGAAAAAGGTTGTTAAAGGTGTATGTTTGGAGCACGGCGTTGTACGGGTGTGAAACATGGACAGTGGGAGCGGCGGAAAAGAAAAGGTTAGAAGCGTTCGAAATGTGGTGTTATAGGCGGATGATGAGGATATCGTGGGTAGAAAAGGTTAGAAATGAAGAGGTATTGAAAAGAATAGGAGAACAGAGGACTCTATGGAAGTCAATAAAAAATAGGCGAGATAGGTTGGTAGGACACCTTCTCAGAAACAGGAGTTAGGAGGGGTAGAGGTAGACCTAGATTAGATTACTCTTCGCAAATAGTTAAGGATGTGGGCTGTTCTAGTTTTAGGGAAATGAGAAGTTTAGCTCAAGATAGGAAAGAGTGGAGGTACGTGTCCAACCAGTCTTAGGACTGATGACTTTATGATGATGATGATGATCTTTAGCAAATGAACGGCTAGACTGATGTTTTGACTGATAAATTTTTCGTTTTGCTGTCAGTTGCGTTTTGTCATTCCAGGTCAGTTGCATTTTCTTATACCATGTTTTTTTTTCCACGGAAACGGAACAAAAATATAATATGTCCGTCTCCTGGTTCTAAACTACCTCCCCGCCAATTTTTAGCCGAATCGGTTCAGCCGTTCTTGAGTTATAAATGGTGTAACTAAAACGACTTTCTTTTATATATATATATATATAGATTTCAATTTTCGCAGAAACGAAAAAAGAGATCTGTCAGCTTGTCATTGCTTTTCAAAGTGAATGTTCTAAAAAGAAAAAGTCATTTTTGTAAAAACGGAAACATTTTACTTATCAAGCCACTTTATTGTTTTGTGTTCACTTTCCTAGAAAGCCGTTTCACTTCAAAGTTTGTAAAAGTTTTAATTAAACCCCGCGGAGTAGGTAGATAATCATACTTTCATGGAAAAAAGATCAATTGTTTCTTTCAGAGATACCTTTTCTTTCATGAATGTTGTGGATAAAAGATATTCCTCGAATCCAGAAGCCCTCATTTCTACTTAAAAATACTTCAGAAAATAGAAAACAATATTTGTTATGTCTAGCAACAGAAAAATTACTAACAAAACGGAAAGCAAAGCCATTGCTAGCAAAATATGAAATATGTAAAGTCCTTTCACAGTTACAGTCATAAAGTGCAATTGCAACTTGATGCTACGGCATAAAGTGTAAAATATGAGATGAGAAGGAACGACCTAAGTTTTAATAAAGGCCCACATATAAAAATAAGCAAGACTCAGAGTCAAGCCATGTCCACAATGTAGTCAAGAATAAAACCAAACCGTAAGAAGAAATAAAATTAACGAAAAAGGATATTCCTACAATAAATAAGAATAACGAACGTAATTTCTGTTGAACGATAAGCAAATTTGAATGGAATTTATTCCCTATGTTTTACCCTTTTGTTCAACATCCAAATAGTCCAATCATAAACGTTTAGAGAAGTTCCCAAAATGGAGCTAATATCCATTCCAACCTCACCAACCGGGTTGCATTATCAAAAGTGCATGCGGATAAAACTGGACTCTCGAACAATGCATTATTCCGTTCAGCAGCAACAAGTAGGCAGTTAAAAATAAAAAAAAAAAGAACCGAAGCAAAGTAAAGAAAATGACCGAACCAGTAACAAACAATGCGCTCAGTAGCGTGGAGTTGAGAGCCGAATTCCCCGGTCTCTCTTCGCTTATCCAAATCGAGCACATGTATTAAGGCGTATCGGGGCAAAAGAAAGACCTAATTAATTATGAAGCCCTCGACTAATACGCGAAACAATGCTAGAAGATTGTAGATATGGTTGGCGCAGTTGCCGCTTGTAACGATCGTACCACTGCACAGAACGAATAAAGAAAGAAGAATGGGGAGGTCTCATGGTAGGCACAGAAGTGGCGTTCTCTATGCTCTGGAACTGACCACACAGTAGTTATTGTTCTTTAAAGAAGACTATCAAGGGCGTAGAAAAGAACAAAATTGTCTGTCGGCAGTTAGAATAGTACTCAAAGCTGGTTATTATGGATTTACAAAATAAGACTGAGCTAAAAATTGATATCGCAATTAACCATTTCCACTAACCGATGCAGTTGAATTTCCACGAAAATATCCTTGTTTTTATAAAGATGATGGGATTTTGGACCTAAGGAGTTGAATTTCCACGAAAATATCCTTGCTTTTACACAGATGATGGGATTTTGGACCTAAGGAGTTGAATTTTCACGAAAACATACTTGCTTTTACACAGATGATGGGATTTTGGACCTAAGGGATTGAATTTCCACGAAAATATCCTTCCTTTTATAAAGATGATGGGATTTTGGACCTAAGGAGTTGAATTTCCACGAAAATATCCTTGCTTTTACAAATATGAGGAGATTTTGGACCTAAGGAGTTGAATTTCCACGAAAACATACTTGCTTTTACAACGACGATGGGATTTTGGACCTAAGGAGTTGAATTTCCACGAAAATATACTTGCTCTTACAAATATGATGGGATTTTGGACAAGTTGTGCTGCTTCCCACCAACAAAAAGCATTTCAGAAGGACGTTTTGAAATAAAAGGAACAAATGTTGAAGAAAAAGGCTTCAACCAATCAAGGAGTCCATTATCAATTAAGTGATATATTTAAAGAATGTTGCATTAAAACTTTACGTCGAAGAAAACCAGAGATTCCACGAAATAAATGGACATTAAGAAGAGTTTCACCTTTCAAAACATCTAATAAAGTCTAGGCTAGATCATTCCCTAGCTTATGGAAGAACACAAATACGAATTCTGAGTATGTCTCCCGGAAGGATGTTCATCAGGGTCTTCCATTCCACTAGAGTATGCACAGGTCGACGACCTAGTCTGCCTACAAGTGTTGGCTAGTGAGAATGAAAATGAAATGAAAAATGGCCAACATCTTCGTCCACATATTTAGCATTCATACAAGCGTCCGATATGTTGTGTTACAGACTAATGATAAGGATACTGTAGAAAGAGGTTAGGAATGAGGAGGTATTAAAAAGGGTTAGAGAACAGAGGGCGCTATGGAAGTCAATAAGAAACAGGCGAGATAGGTTGGTAGGACATATTCTCAGGCATCAAGGACTAGTTAAAGACATACTAGAAGAACAAACAGGAGTTATGAAGAATAGAGCCAGACCTAGATTAGATTACTGTTCACAAACAGCTAAGGATATGAGATGTTCTAGTTTTAAGGAAATGCAAAGACTAGGAATGAAGAGTGGAGGTGCGTGTCCAAACATCTACAAGTCTATAATGTTGTTGATCGGTAAATATCACCGTAGATGGTATGAACGGATTCTGACATATTTTAAATGTAGTTCAACCAATTTGAATACAGATAACCTTAAGTACCATAAGATTTTAACCAAATCAAAGAGAAAATGGAACCATTGGTGGAATCTTACAACCTATTCCATTGTTTCTTTGTAGTGCTACACCCACTTTGTATACAGGAGGTTGTTGAATGTATCTGATTGCTTAAGAACTGCTCTGAAGTTTTTGACTTCGCGCTGAATGCAGTATTAATCATTGTTATTAAATTCTTTTCGACGCCTGAAACGGCCGGACGGACAGTGAGGTGGCGGATATAACACTGTAACGCTTGCATATATAAATGTTCCTCGAATTTTTCATTTCAAGCATATTGGTAGGTATATGCATATAGGAGGCGGACAAGTCCGGAGATAAGCTCTTCGAGTTAATTCAATATTGTCCATTTACGGCATCGACAACATTTGCTAATCACAGAATTTCAATCCGGCAAGTATTAGCGTTGGCGGCGAGTGCATCCCACGAACTTTTCACTTCGAACCGAGTTGACATCAAATTGTTTACTGCTGCAACGGATTTTGCTTGCGTGATTCAGTAGCTGGAAACGTAATTTCTTTAAGCGCCATTTCGTGCCGGACAAATGATGAGATTAAGCAGCTTCGGCCAAATAGGGTGCTGTAATATATGCTATTTCTCAAAATAAATTGGATTACGATAAGAAAGGAAGACTAAAATCAGAAAAAAAAGTGAAAATAAATTGAGACATTTCAAACTTATTATTAATTAGCTACCCGCCCGCGGTTTTCTTCACATTAAAATTTGTTTTTTATCAATTTAGCTTCCAAGATAATCAATAGTTCGTCAATAACAATGTATCGGGTTGTTCGGGAAGTCATTTCGTTTTTTCCCGACAGAGGATTTAATTGTATTCTTTTGCACCCAACTTCACATTTAAGCCGTATAATTTTTATATGCTTTGAGAGCTCATATAGCAAGGCTTGTGTGTGAAAAATTCCAATTAATTCTACGCAGTAGTTTTTGGTTGGTGCCCTTTTAAATATGGAGAGCGATAAGCAGCATTTTCGACATATCTTACTGTTTTACTACAGAAAGGGTAAAAATGCTGTTCAAGCCAGAAAGAAATTGACTGATGTGTATGGAGAAGGTGTGTTGACAGTACGCCAGTGCCAGAACTGGTTCGCTAAATTTCGATCCGGCAATTTTGATGTCGAAGATGCACCACGTTCGGGAAGGCCGGTTGAAGCTGATAAAGACGCGATAAAGGCATTAGTTGATGTGAACCGGCGAATAACAACACGTGAGATCGGATTGAGGTTAAATTTATCAAATTCAACAGTTTATGACCACTTGAAAGGCCTGGGATTATCCTCGAAGCTCGATGTATGGGTTCCCCATGTTCTCACAGAGAGAAATCTGTGTCGCCGCATTGACGTCTGCGATTCGCTTCTCAAACGTCACGAAAATGATCCGTTTTTGAAGCGCATCATCACTGGGGACGAAAAATGGGTTGTATACAACAACGTCAAACGCAAGAGGTCATGGAGCAAAAAAGATGAACCGGCTCAAACCATTTCCAAAGCCGATATTCACCAAAAAAAGGTGATGCTGTCTGTTTGGTGGGATTTTAAAGGAATCGTTTTTTTTGAGCTTTTACCGGATAACACAACGATTAATTCGGAAGTCTACTGTCATCAGCTGGACAAACTGAATGATGCACTTCAACAGAAAAGGTCAGAACTAATCAACAGGAAAGGTGTAGTGTTTCACCAAGACAACGCGAGACCTCACACAAGTTTTGTCACTCGCCAAAAGCTTTTACAGCTTGAATGGGATACAATGCTACACCCACCATATTCTCCAGACCTGGCACCATCGGATTATTATTTGTTTTGAAAAGGGACACTCCATCTCTAGTGATTGGTAAAAAGTGTACCTAAGTCACGAAATCCAAAGATTGAAAGGACTGCTGGCTTAAGAGATAATCAGAAGGAATTGCATCAAGTCTGATAAGATATATCCAAATTCCTGTGAGTAAAGGACTGCCTCTTGAAGATGAGATGAAGCATGTATTTACCGCTTATAGAAGCACCTAAAACTGACCGTTTAAATCCATTTGGGAAAACTACTTTGTCAATTTCGTGTGTCCTGTTTTTCTGTTTCCATTTCGACGTAATTCGCTCATGTTCCTTAAGAAAAAATGTATTTATCAAAAGGCACATGGAAAGGTGACAGAAAATATGCCACACTTGAGAACTACCAATTGCTTTCTTTGCTTGACAATAGAATATCATGTTACACAAAGTAGCTGAATATGTAAAATAATACATTTTAATGAACACTCGGGTCCGTAATTTATGGAAACTACAAGATGTGGTTTGCGATTTCGGATTTATTAGTCCCCATCAGCACATCTGCCAACGGCAGTCCTTAAGAATTACTACGAATGACGATATAATGCCTGTTACTTTATTTTATATTAAATATTTATGTGAAGAACTGTAGAAAAAGAAAACATCAGCTGGTTTTGTAAACAAATTATTATAATAGGGACATTATTTTGGTTATATTATGCGTGTGTTGTTTGTAGACGAGTCGCCACTGATCTCGCGTAGAGATTTTATATTCAATGCAAGCGCAATAAGGGCAAACAACACACCAATACGTTCCTTATACAGCCCGAAGGCATGCATATTACACATCCTGCAGGAGTCGAACGTAGATAAGTTTGATAGCTATTTGCATACAATTCCAACGCTGACCTTTGTGTACAGAAACAGGGGAAATTGCACTTGCGGAAACAACTTGTTTGTTGTAGAGATTAGAAGATAAATGATCACATGGGTTGTGCCCAAGGATGTGATGCAGGTCAACCTACAAACCATAATTAAAAATGTGAAAAGAACAAAAAACAACATTTAATAACCCTGTATCCTGAAATGTTATGAAAGGACACGATATGAGAACAAAAAATAAGAAATCTATTCTCATGGCCCTGACAGTGAAGACAAAAGTGTACACAAACATTGGGTTAGAAGGAAAGAAAAAATAGAAAGTAAAAGTATTTAAATGCCTAGAGACAGCAAGGAACAACGTTTCGCTTTTTAGCGCGAGTACCCACCCTACTCTTTGTGATGGAACACCTACTCTCACCCATACCATCCCACCCCAAAACACTCCCCTCTCCACTTTTACCTCTCCCTCTCTTCAATCTTCCCAACAATCCTCCCTTGAGAGTCGCAAACTTCAGGTTGATCTTCTTACTCGGGGAGAGCTTTTAGTGGGTAGGCCCTTCGGCGAATCCGACACTACCCTCCATCAGGGGGTGTTTTTGAAGATTTCCCCTCATCGAGGATAAACTAAACAAAAAAAAGTTAGCGAGGGAAAACGGAAGATCTTTGTATCAGCAAAACATTACCAGTGGATTTCTTCGTAGAGTTCTGAAATGTGATACAATGAAGCAAGATAAATTTTTAGTTGCAGATACATCATAATGAAACCCTACATCCAGAATAACATTGTCTGGAACTGTATCTCTACTACGGTCAGTTCAATTTAGGAAGGCGATTTTTTTAACAGGTTAAGTCCGCCTTTGTTGATAGAATGCTTACATTAGGAGCAAAGAAAATCTTTTGGGTGTTTCATTCCTACCAGCCACTACTGCTAGTGAGCGGGCAGTCCCTCCGAACTACGCCTTTCAGGAATCGTGGGGACGAGTGCGTGGTGGGTTGGGGTGAGAAAGATGTGACGGACGAAATGAAGACAGAGGAGAATGAAAGATTATATGTGGAATATTACTGCCCCAGAATTTGCCTAAGTGATCCAAGCAAACCACAGAAAAACTTGAAACGACCCAGACGGATTTGGAATCGAACCAGAGTCCTCCCGAATGCTAAACAATGGTCTAAACCTGTTGGTCATGTCGTTCGGTAAGTAAGAGGTAGTCCAAACCATATGACTCTGTAAGGAAGGCAGGGTCTCGGAAAAGGTTATTCTGAACTACATGCGGATGGAAATGGGTTGATACCTGAGCAACGTGGTCTTAAAATTAAAACAAGTAAGCCAACAATTAGCCGCATCATGGACAGTGTACACTCTTAGATAAGAGACATGAACAGGACTTTATATCAAATGGGCCGAAAATATTCGAAGGACCTCGCTGTTCTGGAGGTGTATCTCAGGATAAAACCATTGTAGAGCAAACTTTGGGAGTTAAAGTATATCCATATGGTTTATGGACAACCTCAAAAAGTGGCTGAAACGCGTGTCCACAATATTAAGTTTTAGAGGGTGTGTCTTCTTTTAGATTATTTTTCTCCTAACTGGCTCTTAGAATAGGGGCTCAATGATTCATTTCGGAGTTTCGCCTTCATAATCTGCCCCAACTATACATATTCAGATTTTCATTAAATTTCGCTCTATTTTGCATACAAATAATTAGACTGAACGTAACTAGAAATCATGAAAAGTGTAACAGTTACTTTTACTTAGCTAGTTTATTAATTCGGTTGGCAATATTATTTGTGGTTACATACAATATCCTTTCTCAAGGAGACGTGACAGATCGTAAGATAACAGCCATTAAATTACCCATTTTTAATCTAAAAACTCAGGTACCTATACGACTTTCAAATTGGTTCTGATAAGGATCTTCAACGTTATTTTGACCTATATACGGACACTTGGGTATATTACATTCAACAGTTTTTCCATAAATTCGTTCTGAATGACAATATTAAACGGAAGGTAATTAATTTGAAAACCAGTGAGTAAAACAATAACCGAACAGTTATAGTATTTTAAAATTAATGGTGGCCCAGATAAGAAACATTCCACTTACTATGGACGCAATTTATACCACACTAAAAAATACTTTGATAAATATTATAATAAACTAAACTGAGGGCATTCTTTTTGTTCAAATAGTAAACTCAGCAAATACAAAATGATAATCAAAAACCTTCTACTTCCTATTCCGGTGGGACCTTCGGATGTGTTTGTATCTTTAGTTTAATATTTTGAATTAAGTGAATTTTCTCTACCGAAATAAACCAACTTACTGCTTCATCATTATCACTATAAGTATAAAACAAAGTCGCTTCCCGCTGTCTGTCCATATGTATGCTTTCTCATGTGATGTCGTAAATAAACACATTTTTTTTGCGCTTACATTGCAAACGCTGGCTGAACCCTACGAGACAGATCAAAATAATGTACTACAGTATTGTACACCTTAAAAAGGTCTACAAAAAATTCCGCGATGGTATATGTCTATCTCTTAGGGATAACCCACAGTAACCATTTTTTATCCTTTACTTTTGACGTGACAACGATGGAGCCCGGCTGCACGCACGAAAAAAACATGACTCATGCGGCGTTACCACGCGCTGAGGCGTTCCATTTAAGGCTTGAAGTGCAAGCGAGAGCGCGGAACGAGCGACAAAGAGGCACAATCGGCCGCCGCGTTCGGCAGCGTTGGACATCTGTCTCTCTCCTACTTGGTGAGCGATGCGTCCGCGTGGACAGCTGCTATACAATAATACATTTCCATTTACCTCCTTCTCTATATCCATACATAATATCTATCAAACAAATAAAATTAAAATTTTCTTTTGAAAAATGAAACCATTCCATCAGTATTTTCTTATGACGTTGTCACGTTCAACTATCGTCAGTGACAACCGATTTCTACAAGAAATAATGGCTTATTTACGAAGTGATTTTAAACAATATAGCATTAATCCTTATCCAATTAAGTACGTTAAATACATTGTGCATTTAATATAGATCAATATGGCCCTTTACAGCATGTAATTTAAATGAATATTTTCGAAGATATTAAAGATTTAAAATGCAGGGACACAGGGTTGTGGTGGTACCGGCCGGAAGGCCGGTTTCTACTGTCTAATGACAAAGAAAACTGTGAATGTTGTATATAAAGACATTCTGTAGTATACGAGGGTGGATTGATAAGTTTCCGGCCTGACCAAGAAAAACAAGGTTTTTAAAAATTTTTTTTTTTTATTTCTCAACATAATCTCCTCCAAGGCTGATACATTTCTCATAGCGGTGTTCCAGTCTATTAATGCCATCTCTATAGACTGATTCGTCAAGCTCCTCAAAATAACCATTTACAGCTTCGATTACTTCTTCATTGTCCGCAAATCTCTTACCGCCAAGCCATTTTTTGAGATTAGGGAACAGAAAATAGTCACTCGGGGCTAGGTCTGGAGAGTAAGGAGGGTGCGGCATCAATTCAAACTTTAGATCGTTGATTTTAGCCGTCGCAACGATTGACGTGTGCGCTGGTGCGTTATCGTGATGAAACAAGATTTTTTTCTTCGCCAGATGAGGTCGTTTAATTTTCACCTCGTGGCTCAAACGTTGCAATAAGTCTGCGTAGTATTGACCAGTGATAGTATTACCCTTTGCAAGGTAATCAATGTATATAATACCTCTTGCATCCCAAAAAACAGTAGCCATAACCTTGTTCGCCGAAAAAATTGTTTTTGCCTTCTTTGGAGTTGGTTCCCCTGGTCCAATCCACTGTTTAGACTGTTCTTTGGTTTCAGGAGTGTAGTGGTGGACCCACGTTTCGTCAACGGTTACGAATCGACGCAAAAATTCGCTTGGATTACGCTTATACAATGACAAATTTGCGGTAGAAATGTTTTTTCGAATCAATTTTTGGTCGACTGTTAGCAAACGCGGCACCCATCTTGCACAGAGCTTTTCCATATGCAAATGTTGGTGCAAAATATGTTGCACACGTTCATATGACATCTTACAGGTCTCAGCTATCTCACGCACTTTCAATCTGCGGTCTCCCAGCACTATTTGATGAATTTTTTCGATCATATCTGGAGTTGTGACCTCAACGGGGCGTCCTGAGCGAGGCCCATCAGAGGTGCTCACACGACCCTTTTTAAACTCGGAAACCCACTGCTTAACGGTTGAATATGACGGGGAGGATGTCCCCAGTGTTGAGTCCATCTCTTTTTTAATTTCCTTCGGCGTTAACCCCTTCAAATAAAAGTATTTGATGACAGCACGATTTTCCTGCTTTTCCATTTTTACGAAAACCACAGAGGCGTCTTGTTCAGCGTGCTGTCAAACCTACACTAGCAAGGAGATCGGGCTGAAACTATAGCTACAAGCTATCCAAGGATGGTACTATAGAATGTCACCTCAAGGTAGGCCTAGTGGCGTCATCTCTTGGTTAGGCCGGAAACTTATCAATCCACCCTCGTATTTAGTATGTTCAGGGGGTGTTTTTTGAAGATTTCTCCTCCTCGAGAAAAATCTAAACAAAAAAAATATATACATTTAGTATCAGTATTGCACCCGTGCGAAACTAGGGCGGGTCACTAGTTGAACAATAAACAATTAATTTGTGCCTGACATACTGGCTTTTATACTTAAAAAAAACTTAGAAAACACAATTTTGACTTCTTACGAATCTTCAAACTTCGGTGGTGCATTTGTGCGACGCCCTATTTCGTCCTAGCAGCCGCGGCAGTTCACCTTGCGTCCACCAGGCCGTATGACTCAACGTGGTACAATGTGCCATCAAGTGACCAATACGAACCATAAATCACGTTGCGTGCTCGGCCAGCGTTACTCTCGTATTGACAGGCGGGATATTAGATCGAATATAAAGTGCGCGATAACCCTTGTTCAGTAAGGTAATAGAGTGCATTTATTGTCCAGTCAGACGTCAGGCAGACAAACAGTCCACTGCCTGGATGTAACGATGCGTGTGACGCTGAGAGCGTCCGACGAGCGTAATTTCCCGCATTTACAAATAATATCTGTTGTATGTGCATCTACGTATGAGCACACGAGGAAGAATGACCGCAGGAATTGTTATATTTTGGGATACGACTTTGATATCGAATTGTACGCCAAAAGTGTATGATAGAGACACAGGAACCCAATGAAATTCAACAAATGGCGTGGTAAACGCCATCTGTAGTGCAATGTTACATTTAGTGGAATTCGACAGAACACAGGCCTTTTTTCTCAAGGAGGGGAAAAGACACCTTGGAGGTAGTGTCGGATTTTTACCAACTAAAACTCCTCCTCGAGTGGAGAGATAAACCCTGAGGGTTGCTCATCCTCGGGAAGAAAATGGAAGGTTAGGATTGGGAAGAGGATTGAGATGGAAAAAGGGTTAAGTGGGGGATGGAGGTGGTCAACCTCCGAAGTGATGGAAGCACAATCACGCTAAAATGCGAAGAGAACACAGACCTCTTTTTTTTGTTTAGATTATGCTCGAGGAGGAGAAATCTCTAAAAGACACCCCCTGAAGGGAGGTAGTGTCGGATTTTTACCGACTAAAACCCCTCCTCGAGCGGGGAGAACACAGACCAATTCTACCTGCTGCCTTAACACAGCGCGTTTTATGAAATCCTACAAATTGGACGGTAAACGCCATCTGCAGTACAATGCTACATTTAGTGGAATTCACAATGCTCAAATGGAAATCTACTAGCTGAACTGAATTCACGGCGTAGCTCGCAACTACGTGATAGGCACGATACCAAAATCGAACAAAGAAATTCGAAATGAACAGTATTAAGATCCAACAAGATTGAAATCGCGATCCGCGTCTGGAAGTTTCAACAGAATACTAACAACTTCGAATTTTTTTGTTCGATTTTGGTAACGTGCCTATCACGTAGTGGTGAGCTACGTTGTGGATTCAGTTCAGCAAGTAGATATCCAGCTATTTAAATGGACCTTGTTGAGCCTAATAAATTCCACTAAATGTAGCATTGTACTACTTATGACGTTTACCACGCCATTTGTAGGATTTCATAAACCGCGCTGTGTTAAGGCAGCAGGTAGAGTTGGTCTGTGATGAAACTGTCTGCGACGCGCTGATGAGATCCAACAAGATCGAAATTGCGATCCGCGTCAGAAAATTAACTCAGCGGTAGTTTCCAGATCTTTTCTTTCGAATTTCTTATCTTCAACTAAGATGTGCAGAATTTTTAAGATGGTTCTCCATCACAAGGTATATATGTAAATGTAAACAAAAGCATTGTTCTTATAATAATGGTCTAGGTAATAAGGTTAACACATGATCCAGAGTATTAGATATTTTGTATTCCTGAACAAATTCCTACGATTTATAGTAAGTTTCTTCAAGCACGAGGTTTATCTGCAGTTGTTGGAACAAGAAAAATGCAACGAGCTTCCTTGCTACGGTAGCAAAGAATCATGAATTACCTGCGTACGGAGGAGTTGCTAGAAGCAGTGACGTGGCGGAGTACTAAATCATCTCTAATTGCAACACGGAAACCCGGAGGATACAAACTAAAGATGTGGAATTATTCTGAGAGAGTAACAATATTTCCTATCTCATTTTTCTATCGCATATTTCATGATCCTTAAAGAAAGGCAAATCAAGACGTTACATAATTCCATAATAAGAAAATGAAAGCAGTCAGGCTGCAGTTAGAATTTAGAAAAATCGAAAACGAAAGAAAGCATAATTATTTTATTACAGTGGTCTCACTTATATTAAAGGAAGAGACTCAATTCATTTCAAACCTTCCTAACTTTTCCGTCACTCCTCTCATCCACGTTTTGCACCCGTGCAAAGCCGAGCTAGAAATAGATACACTGTATTGTTTAGCGCCTACCTGAAATCTACATAGATATTTAGAACCCTGAAAAATTGCCACAACGGCAAAGGATTTACTTCTGTAATCAACTCACGTAATTATTTTATATTTTTCATATTCAATATTACATGTGTACAGGTACTCACTTCTTCTTAGGGTACCGTACGTCCGTATGAAAAACGGGACCCATATAGAATGGGTCGTATGTCTGTCCGTCCGTTTGTCACAGTCTATTTTCTCAGAATCTATAAGTTTAAATTTAGTACACCTATGAATTTCTGTGACTGTAATTTTGAATATGGAGATCATTTTTAGGAAGCCATTAGGAAATCAAAAAGAAAGGTTTTGCAAACTGTACCGTATGACATATTAAATGAAAGGGTATTTTTTTATAATTGTAAGATAAATAGTTTTAAAGATATTATAAAAATAGATGAAAATTGACAATCCCCCCACTTATCTCCGAAACTACTGAACCTAGGATAGAAAATAATTCTTTACTCATAGATTACAGGAAAATTAATAAGAAGTCTATGGTCTGAACATAACGTGGTAAATCTTTCAACAAAATAATATAGTGAATATAAATTTACATTTGCAGTTTGAATGTATAAAGGAACATTATTTTTTTTCAATTACATTGTTATGTTGATTCTCGGATTAGGGTTTCGTATATCCATATGAAAAACGGAGCCCTTATAGGATCACCCGGGTATTTTTTTTTGTTTAAAAATAGATGACTGCTTTAATATTTCCTAGTCGCAATATAGGTACATAAAATGTAGGTCATCTACATTACTCTTTTGTATTATATTGCACACATTCAAATTTATATCTTTAAAACGTTATTTTTCAAAACGGCAAGAGCCATTCAGTGCTCCTTTTCCCATAATATTCCCGGGTTGCTAGCTGGTATTAATAAACCCACTTCTTCAGAACGGCACAATACAAAAAAGTACATAAAAAGGATCCCTTCAAATCTTTCTCGTATGAAGTTTTTTCTCATCGAGTCCGAGAAAATGAGAGTACGCTGTCAAAGGATGCAATGCTTTCAGCTCAACCAATATTAAAGTGAATGAAAATCTCGCATGGGGGTTTCTACCAACACAGTCAAATGAGAAGTTGAGTGGATGGCGCCCTTCATGTCGAAGTTGCTTTCTGGACGTAAACAGGGACGTAGGAAAAGCTCCGAGTTATTTAGTACGAGCTGAAAAGAGGACTTACAAGGACAACACAACAATTTGTAGTCACCAAAGTAGACACTTTTGATTAAAAGTTCATACGTAAACTACTACGTTTTCAAATATATCAACGATCATTTCCAATTCTACTAGGTATCTACCTAAAAATAATTACTGTGTAGAATTGACTTATTTAAGCGCTTATTTTCACAAATTCATTTTAAAGTGAAACTCTTTATTAAATGCGCCAGCTAGCGCCATTAAACAATGAGGAGGAAAGTAGATAAAGTAAAGAGACATTACCTTTCTTTCCTTTTCTATTGACTATTTGCACAAGGAATAAGAAAGAGGTGAAAGAAAGGCTAGTGTTAAAAAGCCCCTTAGTATTATTTGCTGTGAAACATAAAATGCAAACAAAATCCCCTTACTGTGACGTCAGATCAGATGCGCACTGCCTTGCTGCGCAGCGGATCATAAAGAACAACATAATGACTCACTTACGCTCGTGTAGTATGTAGTTTTCTTGGTTAATACAAAGCGTCATGGTTAGTTTACACACTATCCAAGTTTTATTGTATTTGGTAGGATTAAGATTAGGATTAGTGCCCAGATTTGCGGTTTTTATTTTTATATTGTACAAAAAAAAATTATCTTATTCATATTTTGCTATTAGTCCATTTTGTGGTTGTACGTTGTTCCGTTAGGGACCATGTTGATCAAAACTAGAAAAGGAAAGAGCGGATTTTGTAATTCATAAGGCGTATGTTTGGAGCGCGGCGCTGTATGGGTGCGAAACATGGACGATGGGCGCGTCGGAAAAGAAAAGGTTAGAAGCGTTCGAAATGTGGTGTTATAGGCGGATGATGAGGATACCGTGGATAGAGAAAGTTAGAAATAAAGAGATATTGGAAAGAATAGGAGAACAGATGACTCTATGGAAGTCAGTAAGAAATAGGTGAGATAGGTTGGTACGACACCTTTTCAGGCATGAAGGTCTTGTCAGAGACAAATTAGAGGAAGAAACGGGAGTTAGGAGGGGTAAAGGTAGACCTAGAATAGTTAAGGACGTGGGTTGTTGTAGTTTTATGGAAATGCGAAAATTAGCTCAGGATAAGAGGGAATGGAGGAGCGTGCCCAACCGGTCTTAGTATTGACGACTTTATGAAGATGAAGTAGAGTTAACATTTGAAAAAAAAATTAGTGTTCCTTAAATTTTACTGAAAACTAATTAAAATTAAACTAATGGCCATCTGCAAAACAAACTTTATCAAAAGAAAAAAATGAGAGCGGGGAATTTTGCATAATAAAGCTGTAACAAGCCGACAAGAAAATGTCAGGAGCAAGAGTATTTTCGGATGCTACATTAACGTAAGTGGCAACTTTCACAGCCAACTCCATTCATTCGACGTGGCAGATGCAGACAAAAAGAAAAGAAAGTGCAACTCTTCATTTGCGCCTCTGTGACGGCAAGGGAAACAAATGCCTACGCCAAACAGCATTAGCCATATAATCCGATGTCGAGGAGTATGTTATTCCAGATTACTACGCATTTAGCTTCGCAATGTGCAATTTTCATGTACACGACAGGGACGTAATAAGGCTTTCGCTCAACGGATGTCCAGGAAAGAATTCGTAAAGAATGAGAAAGAAACTCAAATGGATATGAATGATACATTGGGTCAGTTGCATATTAAAAGAAGTCTTCTTTCAAAAAATTTTGATTTGTAAGGGAGGGAGGTGATAGTAGGGTTGAAATTTGACAAGAAAATCGGATAAACCATAAGTTGGTCCGCTCTTAACAAGAAAAAAACACTCCTGTGCTCGCGAAAGAAATTATAAAAAGATTGCTAAAAGTGTATGCTTAGAGCACGGCTCTGTAGGTGTGCGGAGTATAGATGGTACGTGCAGCGGTAAAGAAATAGAAGTGTCTAGGATGTTGTGTTAATGGCGGCTGATGAAAATAATCGTGGAGAGAACAAAAAGGAGTAATAGAATGGCTGACATCATCTCAGACATGAAGGATTAGTTAAAGAATTGTTTTCGCAATAAATTGAAATTACAATCTCTAATATTGCACGATGACACAAAAACTAAAAAAAAAATTGAGCGTTTCATTCCCACCAGCCATTAATGCTGGTGGGCGTGTAGTTCCTTCGAAGAAAGGTACGGCGGAAGGCCCGCTTCAGCCTCCTTTCAGGAATCGTGAGAGTGAGTGGGTGGTGGTTCGGGTGTGAAAGGTGAGACGGACGAAATGAAGACAGAAGAGAATGAAAGATTATCTGTGGAATATTTCTGCCCCAGTATTTGCCTAAGTGATCCAAGGAAATCACAGAAAAACTTGTACCAAAGAAGATGGGCCCGGAATCGAACCGGCGCCGGCGTCCTCTCGAATGATCTAGCCCATGCCCCTCGGTACTTTGAACAAGACGGCCCCTGCTTAGCGGGGTTGTATGGGCGTAACTGGAAAGTGAACCTACTGTATAGAATCTTTCCACTGTGGTATAACAGGTTTGTCGTTTTATTGGATTTCTGCATTTCTGCAACCCTAGCATTTCTCAAGTTAATCAAGTACGGTTCTGGTTCATGATGGTGTACAGTGTCAACCAGAAGGTGATTAACGAGACGCGTATGTCTACAGGACACTGACCGCTGCGCCGCCAACATCATGCTCTACCAACGGTTGACAAATTGAGAGCGGCATCGAGTCCTTTTTTAACACCGGCCAGAAATACATTTCTTCAGATGTGCATGATGTCGTAAAATTTGCTCGTTACACAGTAACAGAACCCTAACCGGTCAACGAAATCGTTAATAACATGGATCAACAGGTGTCGTCGTCACCATCGTATCGTCGCAACGGGCGCAATACGATCCTGTTTTGAATAGCGCTACTTCTCTCGGATCATACGCGTTAATAAAGAAAATTTGTCGCAAAGATATATGACTCGGCTGAAGGTGCAATATGATACTTACGATGAAGGCGGATGGATAGATCGTATGACTCATTTTGAAAGCATTTTTCTTACTTCAAAATGTCACAGGGAACACTCAAGAACAGCCAAACACGCAGTTTAAACGACAAGAACAGTTAAATAATCGTGAAATTTAATGATAACGACAACAAAATATGGCGATTATTTACATTTACTACTAACCGTTGTATTTTATCAAAGGGTTTGTTAATACCCTTACAAAAGTATGTACTTGCCAGGGGATTTATCGAAACTATGGTGTGCTGATGAGAACTAAAAGTTCGGTAGCGCTACTCAGACCTGCTAATTTCAATTTGCTATAGGTAAATTGCGACGTAACTCAGTTTTACAAGTATATACCATTGTATGAGAATGTTTAAACACAATGAAATTCTACAGTTAGCAGTAAATATCTGTAGATGGCGATACACTGGCAGTTGCATGATATTAAATTTCATAGATGTGTTCCTTAGGATTGTCATTCATTTTGGTTTATACTATAACTCTTTGCACTAAAACCAATTCAATATTTAAGCATTATAGTTAGTGGAGAAATCACACAAATGCATATATTTTTAATGATGCATAAGTTACGTCAAAATTTTGAAGGTCAAACTATAAAAAGCCCGTGAGAAACGTTACGAAAAAAGTGTATAATTTTTCGTTTTTAAAATTTTACGAAATTTATGAGTTCGGGCCTGCCGCTTCGACCTCACTCAAGGATCTCGGGATTGTACTATATTTAATGAGATTATTAATTGTAACACATGTCGTAGGAGGACATAAAATATGAATCCTTTTATTAAGGAGAACCGATGCTATCGAGGATAACACTTCCGCTTCCTTTCAATGAATCTTTGATATATGGCACATCTTAAGTTAGTATGAAGGGTCATTTGAAGCTAACGCGCCTTTTGCCAACGAACGCCTGATTCACAATCGCATCCGCCTCTTTTCTCTCTTTTCGTCGCGTTGCGACGCGACGCGTCGGTTTTGTAGCGCGAGTCCTTTTTTCACGTTAATGGGGATTTGGTGTGACAGATCAAAAGAGCGAAACGGTCGCGTATAAATAACGTGCACTTACAAGCTTATGTTTTACAGATCCGGAGAAAGGTGTTTACAAATAACTGTGTCAACGACAAAGGGACCCTGCTTTAGACGCGGCATTTGTTGTCAAGGGGAGTAAGATGGATGACTCTCGTTGCTAACTTCAAATCGCGTCATAACGTTTGTTTATTACAACGTTCAAATAGTGAAATGACAAGTGAAACAAATTGAGTGCAAGGAAAAAACAAAGATACGCTGTTGCGGACACGGGGACCCTGTTCAAACGACCGATTTTGAAATGTAGACAGGGAATTTGTAATTTTTCATGGATGTAGCATGACAGCTAGACTGCTAGGCGACCTTTAAAGACTTAATTAACCCAAAAGACGCGACAGATGTTATAGAGAATATCGTAAACATGGAAAAGAGATGCAAGGTAGGAATTGCAGCGGGCACTAATAACGAAAAAGGAATAACATTACACCAATTAATGCGTAACAGAAAGAGATGCAGACACTACCCAGTCGTACGGACGGCTGGGTGTCTTTTGAAGATTTCCCCTCTTCCACGAAAACATAAAAAAAAAGAGATGCAAACAGGGAGAATTTCAGCATGTTGCTAGTATCAGACTTCAAGGTTCAACATCCTCAGGAATTCAGGGAAGCAATGACGCCTGTTTCAAGATATAATTCCAACCAGGCAGTTATAAAGCCGACCCTGATCTTTTGTGTACCTAATTAAAAGAAGCATTAAAAGAATAGGAGAACAGAGGACTCTATGGAAGTCAATAAGAAATAGACGAGACGAGTTGATAGGACATCTTCGGCATGAAGGGCTAGTCAGAGACATATTAGAACCAGAAACAGGACTTAAGAGGAGTAGAAGGAGACCTAGATTAGATTACTGTTCGCAAATAGTTAAGGATGTGGGATGTTCTGGCTTTAAGGAAATGCGAAGACTAGTGCAGGATAGGAAAGAGTGGAAATGCGTGTCCAACCTGTCTTAGGACTGACGGACCTTATGGTAATAGTGTATGTAAAAAAATTGGTTGTCTGTAAAGTCGGTTTACTGACGATAGTTGAACGTGACAACGTCATAAGAAAATACTGATGGAATGGTTTCACTTTTCAAAAGAAAATTTTGATTTTATTTGTTTGATAGATATTTTGTATGGATATAGAGAAGGAGGTAAATGGAAGTGTATTATTGTATAGCAGCTGTCCACGCGGACGCATCGCTTACTCAAGTAGGAGAGAGACAGATGTCGAACGCTGCCGAACGCGGAGGCCGATTGTGCCTCTTTGTCGCTCGTTCCGCGCTCTCGCTTGCACTTCAAGCCTTAAATGGAACGCCTCAGAGCGAGGTAACGCCGCATGAGTCATGTTTTTTTGTGCGTGCAGCCGGCTCCATCGAATTATAAGACGTTGTCACGTCAATAACTTTTGGTTAAATAAAATTTTTTTAAAAATGCAAAGAAGACAGGTAGCAATTCGTTGAGACCACGATTCTTCATTGTTAGTACCAAATACTATAAAATTTAGATAATCACCTACCCAAAATTACATTTTCAATAAAATTTCTTTCGAACATATTGAACAATATTATTCAGAAATTAAAATAGATTAAAATCAGGCGCTCCGTAATCTGGGCAAAAGCTAGAAATCACGGACCTCGACGGGAAGTTAAACGTTTCATTTTTTTTTTTCCTGTTTAAAGCAAAACATGATAAAGCAGCATGCAAATAAAGCCATAACTGCGGTCTCCACACGCACAGGTGTCATTTCCTGGTGTCCCCAAAATATATTACCGTGTCCGCTAAGAAGTTATTCAACCGGCAAGGGGATAAATACGTCACTGACGGGATGTGGTAGCTTGTACACATTCTGATTCGTGACTCTGAAATCGTGTCGGATATTCACTAGAGTTTCTTGTCGCAAAACAAACAACGGCTTTACTCGCTGTAACTGCATCCATCAAAGTAAAATAACCGTTATATCTTATTATGTACAACTGACTACTTAGGTAGGTAATATTCTAAATATATTTTAATGAATATTACCTGAACATGAAAAAGCATTGGTCAAATTTAGAGGAAACGGAAACAATTTAGTAAGCTTTCAAAAACGACAATCATGTAAAAAAGCACGGAGAATTTTAAGAAGCAAACAGTCTCCGAGTTCGAGATAAAAAGGCTATGGGCGGTTAAAATACAAATGAAGAAAAACCCAATCTATTTTATTAATTTTCACGGCGTCATTATTTATCAACATAAAAAAACATTATAACCTAAAATTGACTGCTTCTAGTGTCACTGTTTTCAACCAGTCTCAGGACTGATGACCTTATGACGATGATAATGATGATATATATATATATATAGTGTTCGTGCCACGTGCTGCCTTTATCTCCTCAATCGTAGCGCAGCGTCGTTCTTTTACGGGCCTATTCGGTTTCGGGAAAAATAAAAAGTCACAGGGAGCCAGATCTGGCAAATACGGTGGCTGCGTTGTACCCTGTGGCAAGAACTCATGATACACCACGCTTCTGCAATCGAAGAAAACTGTAAGCAAAACCTTTACATTCGTCCTAGCTCTTTTCGGTCGTGGCTCGTGCAGCAGCTTCCATTGGGATGATTGAGCCTTAGTTTCCACTTCATAACCATAAACCCATGATTCGTCACCAGTTATGACCCTCTGGAGCAAATATGGGTCGTCGCGGACAGAGTCCAACAGCTCCTTAGGAATGTGCAACTTGTCGATATAAGTGAGAGACATAAATACCAACATAATGCAACAAAAAAATCGAATAAACGCAACCCGCGGAAATTCAAAATTCACGATACTTTTTGAGTAGACCTCGTACACCTCCTCTGTTTCATTTTCAATTTCAAATTGTAGAATAATTTATTTAAGCCTATTTTAGTAGAAAAAGAATGTTTTAAAGGTACAGAAATAAGTGACGTTAATATAAAATACCACGTTAATTACTCCACTTCACAAGAATATCCTAGCAGAAAAAAACCATATGCAGCTAAATCAGGGATCACCAAATGAGTTATACAATTGAACAAAAAATAATGTTCATCATGAAGAAAGTGATAAATTATTCCATAGCCATAAAGACGATGAATGAGACCTCATCATCAACCGCGACCACCATTAGGACCAATGCAAAGGGAACAGCAATGACAACAACCAAAACAAAAGCTATCAAACTAATACTAAATGTGTTATTTGTTTCACAATGTGATAACTAGAGCATAATATACTCAATAAAATCGAATATTACTCCTGATGCCTGATGCTTTACATCTTACAAGAGGATTATTCATTTACCTGCTTAACCAATTGATATTATTGAATCAATAAATCAAGAAATACAAAGCAGCACGATAACTTTAGAATACGGGTTCCACATTCTCACTAACCATTGAACATCTGGATGTGATAAACCTATCTAAAAGTTACTTAATTTAGTAGCGAAGACTCACCTGTTTTCGTGTATACACATAATGATAAACGAGATGAAACGGAGTAAAACAAGTTGTACTAATATTCAAAATTGCAAAACAGTTAGTTCAAACTTCACAGTAAACATTACCGCCACACGTGTACGAACACAAACTTTGCTTATAAATGTTCGCAAACTGCTTTTAGTACATAAATAAACAATAAAGTTAATTATTCCGAATTAAATACACATTGTCGTCGTATGCTAAATTAATTTCTTCACATACTTCGTTGTTCTAAAACAAACCGACGAAAAGCTAATGTACGATTATTGTAGTTGTATTGTACTGAAGATACACGACCTCGTCCGAATCTGACATTGGTAATCGTGAATATGATAACGAAAAAGATAAAGGAATTTATTTACTCATAGCTAGAGCTTTTATATTAGATATCTACGTAAAGCATGCTGTTTGAAGAAAATATATAAAAGCCGTGGGTCAATAAGGCACCAAAATTTTAAACGAATATAACCTTTCTTTGTGAGTAAAATTTTTTTTTTGTTTCACACCCGTTTAATGTATTTTTATAATTAGCGTAAACAGTACGATTGACTATTGTTAGCAGGATCTATCAACAAGGTATTCGAAATAACAAAAACGAAATTAATATTTCTTGTTCCAATTAATTAGCACTGATAGGTTTCTAATCTCATCCTCTTTATAAGGTCGTCAGTCCTAAGACTGGTTGAACACGCACCTCCACTCTTTCCTATCCTGAGCTAATCTTCGCATTTCCTTTAAACTAGAACAACTCACATCGTTAACTATTTTCGAACAGTTATCTAATCTAGGCCTACCCCTACCTCTCCCAACTCCTGTTTCTGCCTCTAATATGTCTCAGACTAGACCTTCATGCCTGAGAAGATATCCTACCAACCTATCTCACCTATTTCTTATTGATTTCCATAGAGTCCTCTGTTCTCCTACCCTTTCTAATACCTCTTCATTTCTAACCTTCTCTATCCACGGTATCCTCATCATTCGTCTGTACCACCACATTTCTAACATTTTCTTTATCGCCGCGGCCACTGTCTATGTTTCGCACCCGTACAGCGCCGCGCCCCAAACATACACCTTTAACAATCTTTTCCGAATTTCTAAATTAACCGTTCGCGAGCATAGAAGTGACTTCTTTTTATTGAAGGCGACTCGAAACTGCGCTATCCTCTGATTTATATCTCTATTACTCCTTCGGTCCTCGCTTATCTAACTCCTAGATACCAGTTTTTGATCTACATGAAAATATTACATAATATTCCTTTTATTCCAGAATGGTTAACCAAATTAGTTTAAATACAAAGAAACTGCAGCGTTGATTCTGCAAATCTATTAATCCAATACACCTGAAATATGGCACCTGGCACCCTTTCAGATCGAAATTCTTTTATCCACAAAGCCGACAACCTCGAACGTCGTTTGTATTGAACCTGGAAACTTGGTGCTTCCCCCCCCTTTCTCCCCCTATTATGTATATGTAATATATCGCCATCTATAGGTAATGCAATTTCTATAATAAGGAAATTAACGACGCCTCTTCGACGTTCGCGCGTCGCATAACCTCGAGCGTTAATTTACGCGCATGTGTTATCTTTACGCGTCGCTCCTTCTAAAGGATCTCGTTCTAGCGAGCGTCTCGACGCACCCGGCTGTCGTTGCCGTCACGACGGTGTCGTCGTTACCGTTGCAGTTATGATCCCGCGTAATGAATGATGACACATAAGCGATGGGGTTGACGGCAAGTGGCTGCATCATAATTTATGCATCGCGTCTCGCAAATGGGATTAACGTGGGGCCTCTCTGTGGCTTCGGAAGAGATTTGTACCGACATTAATTCACGTTAGGAGAAGGAGGAGAAGTGCGGTGGGATAGGGAAGGCTTTCAGGTGTAGTAATTTCCCGGATTTTGCGGGAATGCATTTTGCTTCACGGTGCAGCTAATTGATACAAGGACAACTTAATTGGATGAGAAAATACAAACCTATAGATTTCTACGTATTTCTCATAAATATATAGGGTGTCCCAGTTATAATAATTCATACTTATACCACAGCTTCCTACGGGCATTTGGAACATAAAATGTTATAACACTTTTGACTTTTGAAACAAAATAAAAAATTATAAAATTATAACCGTTTTGATGCCGGCCCTGCACAATCGCAAATTAATTACGATTGCCAGCTGATCGTAGAAAAATTCACCTTCAGTAGGTCGGAATCAGCTGGTTTTTGGGGTGATGTTATTGTTTATGTTTGGTATTAAGTTACGGATCAGCCGAAGAAAATGCACTCGCGTTAAGGTCCATTAGATGACTGAAACATGTTAGAAAAACTACGTACCTATCACAATCGAAAATCCCATGATCGTAAACTGAAGTGGACCTAATGTAGCCCATGACGTCGAGTATTATGTTATTTTAAATAGAAAAGAAATTATAACGACTATAGAATAGTTAGAAGTGGTGCACAAACAACCCTGGCCACCCAGCGTTTGGTAAAGGTTTTGTAACATAACGTACTAGTGTTCGAAAACAAATGTATGTGTTATGGTTGTAAAAGTTGAGACAAGATGCAGACCTACTTTGACCAATCACATGTGTTAAACTGCTCATTCTGACGTTAGTTTTGCCTGACAGGGCTCATTAACCCCACGTGGAGTAATACAAGGATGTGTCCAGAAGGACCAAGTTGGTTATTTTGTTTTCATTAAATGTAAAAAGCTAAATATTGATACAACCTCGTATAATTACACTGTTGGAAGTGACTGGAATAAATACACATAATGCCGTAGTTTCTAACAGGTTGTTCAGTTTGCTTTGGATTGTTGTGGAATTTACTTGTTTGTTAGTGTTAGTTTATTTATTTAGTGGTCATTTCATAAAAGACTATTACAATAAGGACAATTAGTAGCGTGATAGTGCATTCTAGTAGGGTTCTTATTCAACCGTCAGTAGGGGGTGAGTTACCTTACCAATGCCTATCGTATAATTCGAAATATTCCCGGTATCCGGGCCAAAATTCGCAGCAAGTGGGTACGTCGCTGTCAGTATTGCATTGAAGCGAATGGCGGACAATTTCAACATTTTTTATAGACGGTACGCTTTTCTTTTTCACTTTTACCCTTTTTTTACAAGGTCGAAGTGCATTCGGCTTCTTCCCGATAGGTACTTGTTACATTCACACTAGATCAGCTAAGCAACGTTAGTCGCCTAGATCCAGGGCCGTAATGAAACAAATTGTACGTTCAAAATTTCAAAGACGATTTGCGAGCTCAATTGTCACTGGATTGAAAAATTGTATAACACTGTTTTGTTGTATTTTGTGTCAGGAAGCCATGGTTTTTTTTAATTATTGTAAATGGGACATCCTGTATATTTTGCTTAGAGCGAAATTCGCTTATAACAACTCCGTACATAATGACGATCTCTTTATTGTCATCGCTCCTTAAAATAATTTGATTTTCATACGACGAATTGGTTTGGGACTTGTTGGGATATGTTTTTATAGCATATAGGAAATATTGTGCACCCACAAATTTGATAACAAATTTCGTTCGTATGGTCCAAACATAATTTTTGGAGATCGCTGCAGTGTTTTAGAAAACCATTGGAAACCAGCACGCTTCCGTGACCTTGAAGGGAACCCACTGCGTCTACTGCAGTTGATGGAAAGTATTCTCTATTTTCCCTAGACTCCTTACCCATTTTGTTTCGTGGAAATGCTACTTGTAACTTTGACAAGAGCTCACTTTCTCTAATAAACTTTTCAATGTTTTTAACCGTACATTAACCAAAAAAGCTATGGACAAACTTAATGAACACTTAACAATTAACACTTAGAAAAAGAAGAAGAATTAATTTAACGACATAACTTAGCTAGGATAGATGAAATTTGAGGAGACTTCACGAGAATTTTTCGAACACTTGTTTTTGTTCTAAACAACTCAATTTATAGAGTTCAACCAAAAAGGGGTAGGGGTGGTACCGCCACCCTCATCTCTTTTACCGAAGACACTTTGATGATAATAATAATAATGTTCTAGTACCTTGCGCGAACACATTTTCTACTTTATCGCCTTTATTTAATACAAATATGTTTATCAGGAAAATAGGAAAAAATACATGGTCTCAACATTGTGACACCATTCCTGTCGTAGTGATTTTAACAAAGCCCCGCTTTAAGTAAAAATAAAAATGGTAATGTTAGGCATAAGAGATTTCCTTCCGTGTACTACACTTATCGCGGATGATATATACGATAAGCTTGTTACTAATTGGATTAATTCGAATGAAGTAAATGATAACCATTTTAATCGTCCATGAACAATACAGCCGTTCAACAATTGGCCGTGTAGAGCACGGAAGGGATTGAGAAAAAGGACGGAGAGTGTTTACGAGAGAGAGACGAAACGAGTCGCGCAACTAATGAAACTCGCGGGATATTCCCGTCTGCAAAAGGAAAACAATTTAGAAAATTAATTTCTGCACTAAGCGGATTCCATTTCGGATCTCTCCACGTGCTCTCCCGTTTCCCTATCATTTTGAGTTCAAAGACACCTCTTGTCACTATGGTAATATATGAATACAGCGACGGGTCAATTTAATTAAACTGCTTGGCAACCTCTGAACACAAATAATATGATACTTCCTCGGATGCTGGATGCAGCATCGCGAATGCCTGTCGACTTGTTGTAATGCCTGTCTGACTACCAAGCTGCATACTCCTCCGGTGGACCAAATAAAGAAATACGAAGGACCTGAGCAGTAACGCTACAATCATGGACTTCCGCACAATGCGAAATATTGCCAAAGATTCTTTTACGTACTACAAAATAACATTTACAATGAATAAGGTATGATATTTGACTTGAAAAAAGAACTCCACAAAAATAGTTCTAAAAATAAAACCTAGACTCGTGATTATTGAGCTGTAAAGTGTTGCCAAATCTCATATACCGATGTAGAGTACGTTTTATCAGTAGAATATGCCTTTGAATTTTTCAATTAACTACTTTTTTAGGCACTGGAGATATAAAATTTTTGATTTATTGATGAGCGAACGACTTTCTACGCGGCGGCATAATTGCTTATAAAAGAGCGGTAAGATGTGAAATGTCAAAGGTGCCGACAAAGAGGAAATGGGTACAAGGTAGATAAAGGCATGAAGGGTATGACAATAGTTAGTCGGGCCTGAGCGAGCGTCTGAGGTAGTTGGCGATCGAGTCGTAGTGCGAAATCTTGATTAGTCTTCCGCAAGTGACGATTTGGAATTTGAAATTTTTCTAATAGCAATCATCCTACTAGTTTCGTAAGTCATGGCATATTTGTTTTTATTACTATTAAATATATAAAGATTCTTGACCTTTATATAAAATTATGTTCTTTTCTACCACCTTCCACATATAAGTTAAGTACCAAGCGGTCTACACAATTTTATTATTGTCATCATTTTTTAAATTAGAATAAAAGGTATTATTTAAAAGGAAGTAAAAAATACACATGCAAGAATATGCACAATAGCTTCGACTTACCTGTATTATTACTTCATATTTTGGCTATACCTAATAGCAAAAAGCGTTTTCCCTATTACCCTTATGAAAAAGCTTCACTATAATTTCTAATTTAAAATTGAAAATCTACACTCTAAGTCTTCTTTTGAATGGATAACTTTCTCGATTTGTTTTATGCATTTAGATAACGTTACTAACAGCATCATACGTTTTATTTTTGTTGTAGTCTTTATGCAAAATCGCAGTCAGTCTACTTTAAAATTATAAAAGAACACTTACCTTTTTTAATTTTCCACGATGTCTTCTGAAACTCTAAAACTGCTAGAAGCTAGATGTGGAAATTGTGACATTTGTCATATTTAAGAAAGACACTTTCACACCTTCTACTCACAATTCCATCTTCTCATTTGTCTTCATTACACGGTTTTATCTCCCATTTGCTTTGCTAATTTTGGACTCAACCATAATTTTATGCGAATCTATCAAAATATTAAAATAATTTACGTTAAAAGCGTTATTTTAGAAAAATGTTTTCATATATATATATAACATAATTTTGACAGTCTTCTTTAAAAATGGTAAATTTAAAGCATAATATTTTAGAAACAGGGTTTCAAAATCAGAAATAGTGAATGAACCGAATTAAAAACAAACAAAAAGTTCTAGTAGATATAAAAGGTCACTATTTCACGTATTTACGAGCATATTTTCATTAACCTGTAGAAAATTACGAAATCTTGCTACAGAACCCAAAAAATAATGAAATGTGCCAATTAAACCAGAAAGTAATTAATTTTGAATACACAATAGTGTAAACGGTAGGTAAATAATTAATCCACTGTTCATTAGTTTTGTTTAGATTAATTAGTAAAGGCATACACAATATTAATTTGTTGTATGTACGTAAATGTATCAGTTTCATTCCCTGAACCATTACGTTTTATTCACCAAAACACCGTTCGTTAAATGTATGCCCACACAGTTGAATTATTATCTTACAAGCGCTCTTCGATTTAATTAAATTACTTAGCATCCTATGTAAACAGATGAGATCATACACATGTGTACACAATATGTACGTCGTATGTATTTGTGTGAAGTGCATCACAGCCTTTACGTACTGTCCGGACATATATCGGCCGACGTTCAGCCCTTATACGGTAAGACGTATGTTACAGTGTGATTAGGTCCATTACTCCACCAAATTGAGCGGCTTGCCTTTGTTCTCTGTTTAACGCTGTTCGGATATTGAAGAAGTTGAACGTCACTTACAGTTGAAGATGCCAAGAAGCAGATAAACGTAAAACGTTATTATTCAAACTGCCGTTGTTGGCAAATTGTAGCAGAAATTGAGAGATGTATTTGCATCTTTTGAAGAAATGGGTTTGTCATGAACAGCCGTGATGGCTACGTATGCACATCCCTTTGTGAGAAAATGAAGTCAAGTAAACGGAAATTACCTTCACATGCTGCAACTTGTCATGATTTTAAACAGCGGAATTGTAAGGACAATAATCCACTTATTGTTAGCAATTGGGAATAAAATAATGTAAATTTAGAGAAAAGGAAGAATGAAATGGAAAGTTATGTCACGGGGCAACCGTAAAATACGACGTACCACCCCATAGTGTGACTCCTCGTGAGTCGTGATTTCCATTTTACTTGATCTCATCAGCACGTCATACGCAGTCTTGATAAGTGACATACAAATCCGAAGAAGATTTTCAAAAGCAAGTTGATGTAACATCTAATTATCACAGTATATCGTCATTGGTGAGATACTTCAGCTGAACTCAATTTTTAGAATATCCCCATCAAGAATAAACTGATTTTTTTCTTTTCCATTGTGGTCTATAAATGAGTTTGGAAACAATAATTAAGTACCCACTTTTTATTATAAATAACAAGTGTCAATAAATATTCACATCGGGAGCTACAAAAAATTTACAAAATACCTATTTATAGTAACTATATTACATAACAATTATTTACAAGATTAGACGCTACAGATCACATTTTTCAGACTACGTACATCATGTTTTCTATTGATTATTGCTACGTTTTCAACATAGTCGATCTTATGTACAAACAGAACGTCAAGTCAGTTCGGGAATGACCTTGGAAAACCGATTTATTCGTTTTTTTAATAAACAGGAAGACCGTTACCTGTATGTTTTCATTATCGTTATCATTATCATCATCATTATTAATTATTATTATTACGTTTTCTTGGTAACTTAGAACGTCTAATGACTAGGTATCTCATGATCATAAAGAAAACAGTCGAACTAATTTTACCAGATCTAATAAACACGTCTGGATATGTATATTTCCATCGTCCCCTTCCACGATTATCTATTACATTCCACAACGATTCGACTGGCAAACGGGTGGCGGTTTGGGAATGCTCGAAGGTCCTGCTTCAGCATACAAACAGGAGGATTCGCTACAGGAACACGTAGTATCATGACTACTACAACAGGAGTGTTTGTCGTTTTCGCATTCTTCCCAACTCCGCTGTGTGTGCCATGCCCTATCACAGCTTCTGTTGCTATGGAACAACCCTCTGGGGTTCGATCTCTTTCCAGAACTGCTGCTGGCAAGAGAACAATGAGCATCACAACCGTTGCACGAGCCACCACCACCTCTAGGATATTGCGAAAATCTGCCGTGCGAACACTGACTTCCTACAGACTGATTAGGAACATAGACCGCGTAACAGGCATATCCATCATTGCTTCCATGAGTACTGCCTCCGCGTGGTGGAGGAACTGGAGGATTGTCTTGTGGACAGTCGGGAGGAGGATGGGCTGGTGGAGGAGGAATAAGATCCGACCAACTGGGAGGCGGTACCAACATTGTAGTCGCATAGGGCGTTGGATTATCCGGAGATTTTCGGCAATTGTAAAACGTCGATAAGCTCTTACTGTCTACTTCAGCGTAATCGGCAGGACGTTGTGCCAAAGGAATCGAAGAATCCTTGTCGCAATCGTTAGTTCTCCATCCGCGATCTATCCAGAGGCTTTCTTTGGTACCAATTTGCGACGTGCTTACAACAGGAACGTTCAAATTCCCTAATTCTTTCTTCAGTGATTGTCGTCTTTTGAAATACACTAGAGACCCTGTACCCGCAAAAAATAACAAAGCAATTGATGTTAGAAGAACAACAAACCAAGTCTGTCGAACGAATGGCACGAATGGTCCCAAAGCTCTAGGACTCTGTTTACGTTGAGACGCTAAAAGTTTCATCGGTTCCGAAAATGGTCCCATTCCCATTTGCGTAACTGCCGCAATTTTAACAGTGTAACCAGTGCCGGCCGTTAAATTAGTCAATAACAACGACGTTGTTGTTGCATTAACAGTTATAGCGCGCACAGTTGTACTTTTTAGAAGTAGCTTATAGCCGATAATGGCACCGTTGTGATGTTGAGGAGGAGGCGGAGACCATCTTATCCAACCGGATGTGCTGTTGAACAAGCCGGCTGATATGCTGTCAGGAGGGGCGGAAGGCACATCTTCTAACGTTTCAACTATGCGAGAATTCGAAGGTTGCCCCTCAACAGATTTATAAAAGGGTGAAATGAAGAATTCGTATTTGGTAAATTTCTTCAGATTACTAACTACGTAACCGTCATTGCGAGTGTCGAGCACTGTAAGTATGTTGTAATTGTTCGAACCGCCCGAAAGTTCTCTGAACCGTATATAAAGTCCTTCCACGTAATCGGGTGCACTTAAGCTCCATTTGAGCTTTACCGAACTGGAAGATAAGGCGCGTGCACTTTCCAGTTCCACAATTTTAGTAGTTAACATGTTTCTCGCCTTATCGAGCTCCGTACGAGATACCGTCCGGAAGTTGGCCAAAGTCCGGGCAATGGCGGACACCGGGGATGCGGGAGATAATCCGTGTGCATTTTCAGCCCGAACCATAAACACGTACGAACTATCGGGTTTAAGTTCACGCACCACCATATAAGGATCGGGAACCCTATGGGCTGCTACCACCCACCCTGTTTGCAGATCCGGACTCCAATATTCCACAGTGTAACCCACAAGACCCGGCTCTATATCTTCACTCTCCCAAGTCAATGAGATACTCGATTCGGTTGCATTTAATATGCGTGGCTTTGCAGGAGCTTTCGGAAACGTTGACGGATCCGGACTACGATGCAAAGGAGAATTTGTGTTTTCAACAACGTTCAATGACGCCGACCATGACGTCTCGCCACTTTCTGATATAGCTGAACAGCTATAAACACCTGAATCGTCAACCGTCAAATCTTCAATAAGAAGAGTTCCGCTAGTGTTAATCGAGTAGCGTTTTGGAAGAGAATTATTTTTGAAAATAAGACCATCTTTCGACCATCGGATTTTAGGCTGATCGCCTTGTGGGTTGTACGCTTTACAACTGAAAGTCACCATACTGTGAATTGGCAACGTTTGATTGGTGGGACCTATTTGAATTATTGGAGGAGGTAAATCAGCAACCGAAGTTACCTGAAACAACGAAACCTCAATAATGATTGTACCAACTCGACCAACACTTCACCATCATCTATATATATCTTTGGCATGAATCCTACAGGCTTTCAAAAATTATCTTCTCTTTTGTGGATATGGTAGGAAATCTTCAAGGTCAATAATATTACTCAAGAGCAAAATTTAGTTCCAAACAGTTTCTATCAAGTTTTGGGCAACTAACAACATGCTTCTAAGACGATTCTACTCCATCTACCAAATTTTGACAAATTATAATATTTGGAAGATTGACTGTAGGTCGACAAAATGTTTGTGCCCAATGGCAACATCTACTATTACAGCAGCAATCACGCATGTGTTGATTAAAAAAGTTAAGTTTATAACAAGATTTAAAGAAAATAACCATTCGTTAAAGTTTTGAAATGTATGAGAGACATTTTTATTTATATTATATACATATCTTTCTTTTCAAACAAATATTCACTTCACTTGAGCTGCTATACATATAATACAACACGTTGAATTTTAATGTGTTTCTCTAGGATTGAGAAATATAAAAGCTGCTATTTGAAGCAGACAATAGTGCCTTTCATGACATAAAGCAATTTTTCTCAACACACACGTTCTCGTGTATTTCTTTAAGCTTCAAGGCAACACAAAACTGGAGACAAGTGAGGTATATTCTACTAAAAGTCTACTATTCCTATCATTTAATGTATAACATGCTCAGAGTTTCTCCGAAAATTAATTTTCAAAAGTTAATTTTGATGTTTTCTTCAAGATAATCAATATAATACATGAATACTTATATCTGTTTAATAACATGATATTTTGGACAGCAAAAATGTCCCTGTTTTACAATTTCATGCAATTTTTGACTCAGTACCATGCCAAGCCACTTGGATACTGAAAGACCGCTACTGTTTAACTCTTCAGTTCAGGGTTAACTCACTGAACTCAGTTAAGTAAGTTTACCGTTCCTGCTACGTCATCAATGTTGGTGTTGTCTTACCGATACTGAAATGAAAGTGGAACTACGAGATTTGATACAAAATAAGCCAAACTTTCCAATCCGTGTAAGCCCAATACCAGAACTGCTTTTTACCATGCTGGTTTTAAACATTAGTCGTTGTTGACACTCGTTCAGAATAATGAGTGCCCTGAACGAGACGTCCAGAATAGCGGATCAGAAAATTTCGAAAGGTGAAGAAACTGAAATATTTTTGTTAGTGTTGACATATTGATTCATACCAAACACTTTTCGGGTGTTTTTGGAATGAAGCACGTGATGAATTTTTTGAATAAAAAGAGCGCCGAATGAACATTGCTCCGAAATTGCTGAATGTAACCGACGATCCAAAATTGCAAAAATGGGTCATACATGGTACTGAAACATGGTTATGACAAGGAACGGAAGGCCCAATCGTGTCAATAAAAATTTTATGAAGAACCAAGACCCTAAAAGCACTTTAATTTCGATCTAATCTGAAAATTTAGAAGTTCTCCACCGTTTGAGTAAAACAATCCGGATATGAAGAGAAACAATTCATAGCAACTGAACCACAAAAATGCATCTGTTCGCACTTCACTGTTTTTGAATTTTTGTCAAAAACAATGTCATTACGATGATTCAGACGATTCCCACAGTCTATAGCTTCAAGCTATAACTTCTACCTATTCTCGATATTGAAAAGATCCATGAAAGGACATCGAAGATAAAAGATGAAGAAGAATCGCTGAAGCTAAACAGCACACGGAAAAATACGTTCAAAAATTGCTACGAGTGTATTAAATTAATACGATCGATTTTGCAGAATAACTACAATTTTTTTATCAAACCTCGTATCAAAACTACAACCATACTTCGTTTACTTTCTGTAGCGATGTGACCTTCAGTTTGACCGGCGCAAAGTAGAAAAGAACAGCACTAGGCCAGAAAAGACAGAGAGACAACTCTCAGTCAAACTCTTAACCGGTGAGGAGCGTACAATCCGTACAGTATTGCACGGAAAAATTGACCATTTTATCCACTACAATTGCATTGCTCAAATGTGCTGTTATTGGTACCATTTACTACTGAAAATATCAACGAGATGTTTATTTATATTTGAAGACATATTAAAGACTTTAACGTTTGTTTTCGACTCGCACTACTATTCATGATTGAACAAAACTTTTGGCAGGTACTGTATGAAACAATATGTTTAATGAACAAGAGTCGAGAGTATAATGAGCTTTTTTCTCCCTACCTACGATTTGCCAGCACGCATCCAAGACATTGGAAAGTGCATATCGCTAGAGAAAGTAAATGATGTATAACTACCCATAAGCCCAGATTACCAACTTCAACCGTTTTGTACAACTATTTGGTGGAAATTATATCAAAATAGAGAAAACTATTATTCACCAGGTAAGTAAGTATTTAATTTATTACCTGCAGGAAGGCTCTTGCAGTATTGGAGCCGGCGACGCTCAGAGCGGAGCAGACGAGATATCCGGCGTCTTCCCGTTGCACTCCCTGAATCCTAAGGGTGCCATGGGAATTCACGTGGATATGGCCGTAGGATGTGTCTGGGAACATGAGCAGTTGCGAACCCTCTTTGCTCCAGAAAACCGACGGCGGGGGATTACCCGTAGCCACACAGTGAAACTCCACCACGCTGTTCAAACTTGCTTTCTGGTCTTCGGGTTTCTCGATAAACGTAGGCGGCGCTGAAACGAAAGCCTGTTGTCAGGGAAACAACGACACTAAACTAAATTAACTTTTAATCCCTTTAGTTTAATAAAAACCAACTGTGTGTAAATTCTACAGTACCAGACGAAAAAACGTAAAAGTAAAGCAGATATATTGGTATGCAAGGGAAGCAGAATATGGAAAGAGTGAATATAAAGGTAGGAGACGAAAAATTAGAAGAAGTCGCTGATTTTCCGTATCTAGAAAGGCAGATAATTCAGTAGTGATATAAAAAAATAGGATAACGCAGGGAAGAGTCGCTTTTAAAAATGTTCTTTGGAATAGCGAATTTGAAAATTGGAAGACGATTGTTAAAGGTGTGAGGAGGTGCGAAACGTGGAAGGTGCTGCGAAGAAGAAAAAGGCTAGAAGCGTTCGAACAAACGAATGATGAGCATCCCGTGGAAAGAGAAGGTTAGAAATGAAGGGGTATTGGAAAGAGTAAGAGAAAGAGGGCATTATGAAAGTCAATAAGAAACACATACCTAGGTTGGTAGGACATTTTTGCAAGCATGAAGGACTAGTTAGAGACATATTGGAAGCAGAAACAGGAGTTAAGAGGAGTAGATGTAGACCTGGATTAGATAATTGTTCACCAATAGTTAAGGATATGGGATGTTCCAGTTTTAGGGAAATGCAAAAATTAGCTTGGGATCAGAAAGAGTGGAAGTGTGTGCCCACCCAGTCTTAGGACTGACGACTGTATGTACTAATTTCAGTTATGTTGAGGTCTTTTAGACGTTCGTATTTATTGTCGTCGCTCCCGCTTCACTCTTCTTTTTATCTTATTCATTTCTAAACAAATCCAGATTTTGTTGAGCAGGCTTTATGAAAGAATATGGTGAAGTTGCTGGGAGCAATATTTATAAAAAATTATAGATGTGCTAAGCACTAACCGCTATTGAAACTTGGCGTTTTAATAAGTCAGCCCTCCCAAGTTTTTTTTGTTTTATTATATTGTTACTTTTTGTAAAAGGATAATTATGTATGTGTATTACTAAACCGCTGTGTATATTCCGAACTATATAATAATATCGATTGCGAACGTAGGTATAACGGTATTAATAATGAATAAAATTCTGCTTTTCGGTTGTAAATCCTTTAGTCTAGACGACTGAAAAACGGGCCAAATCGAAAAAACGAGTAGGTCCGGAATACAAATGAGACAATGTTCATTTTTCGAAATACATTTGTACGTTTTACGACGAAATAACTTGTCCTTTAACGAGAAAACTGAATTGCGATTGACAAGTTCCATTGTTTCGACTGATTAAGTAGCGTTTTGACGATTGCACGTATACGTTTAGTTTGTCCTGGCATTGGACATTGATGGACAGCTCAACGTGGCACTTTTTTATTTTTAACCATCGATTATTACTTATAAGAATTTTTAAAAATATAACTAATTTAGCCTTAATTTACATACCAAATATGAATCTTAATGTTAAATTTTTTGTGGAAAGGAAAGGACCCTGCTAGATCCTTAAGGAAAATCGTCCTCGTAAAAGGTTGTTAAAGGTGTATGTTTGGAGCGCGGCGTTGTACGGGTGCGAAACATGGACAGTGGGCTCGATGGAAAATAAAAGGTTAGAAAACTTCCAAATGTGCTCTTCTAGGCGAATGATGAGGATAACGTGGGTAGAAAAGGTTAGAAATGAAGAGAAATTAGAAAGAATAGCAGAGCAGAGGACTCTATGGAAGTCAATAAAAAATAGGCAAGATAGGTTGGTAGGACACCTTCTCAGGCATAAAGGTCTAGTCAGAGACATATTAGAGGCAGAAACAGGAGTTAGGAGCGGTAGAGGCAGACCTAGGTTAGATTACTGTTCGCAAATAGTTAAGGATGTGGGTTGTTTTAGTTTTAGTGAAATGCGAAGATTAGCTCAGGATAGGAAGGAGTGGAAGTACGTGTCCAACCAGTCTTAGGACCGACGACCTTATGATCATAATGACGATGATGATGATGATGATGATGATGATGAAGATGAAGCCATCTTTGATAGCTGCCATGGTCAGCCAGGGCTTCGCCCCGCTTCTTCTGCGGGTGCTCAGACCTCCTGAGATTCATCTGTTGCCTTCTGAATTCGCCCCATTATAATTAGGCAGACAGACCCCCTGACCATGAGAACTGTCAAAGGAAGCATGGGATTTTCTGAATACGTCAACTTCCTTTGTCCATAAGCACAATATGACGTTGGGGTATACTGCACTTTTGCAGAGAGCATAAGACTTTCGAGAACTATCAGAATCCAAAGTTTCAATGAGTTTGACACAGTGCCAAGTTTGACAGTACATTTAAGAAGTTCGAATTTGACTGCTTTTTAATATTTCAAATATCTGCCTGTGAGTAATCATTAGGAAGAAGGGTAAACGAGACAGCGAGGTACAACAGAAAATTGTTGGTTCAACAAAATTTTAGCATCAGACGAAAACTTCTTTGATAGAAGATAGATAGATCATCCTAGATACGAAATGGGGATTACAAAACGGACTTGAAGAAAAATTAAAAGAGTGATCAGAAAAAGCAGAAGATTGGATCACGGTAAGAACGAAAAGTAGAGAAGAACTTAACTTTTGTGTGTTTCATTAATAGTGATGGACGGGCGGTCCCTCCGGACTATGGCGGGATTCGGGCGGAAGACCCTCTTCAGTCTCCTTTTAGGAATTGTGAGAATAGGTGGGTAGTGGTTGGGGTGAGAAAGATGAGACGGGCTAAATGAAGACAGAAGAGAGTGAAAGATTATCTGTGGAATATTACTGCCTCAGTATTTGCCTAAGTGATCTAAAGAAACCGGAGAAAAACTTGAACCAAAGCAGACGGAACCGGAACAGATGGAACCGACGCCTTCCCGAATGCCAAGCAATGGTCTAAACCTCTAGGTCAGGCTGCTTGGTCAAAGTGACTTAAATTATAATCACAGTACCCTTTAGTACGAAGTTATAAATAGAACAGTCTAACCTATGACAGTGACACACTGACTGCCAGATTATGGGTATTTTGAACGGAACCAGAGAGTTCAAATTACCCAGAAACCTCTACAACATACTTCTCGGTGAGTGGCAATGTGTACTCAACTAGCATTCCGACTGACAACCCTATTATTAGATAACGTAGATAGTACTTACAATTAACGACGAGCGATGCCTTTGCGGTGATGCTACCGACGACATTTTCGGCGTCGCAAATGTAGATGCCTTCGTCGGAGGTTTGGACGTTGTCGATGAGGAGCGACTTGTCGTCGAGAATTCGCGCTCGACCGATTGGCATTTTACCGTCTTCGCGACGCCAGAGCACACTAGGAACCGGCTCACCCTCCACCGAGCATTGAAAGATCACTCGCTGACCGGCTTTTGTCACTACATCCTGAGGCTCTTTGTTGAAGTACGGTTTCACTGTAACAAGGAGGATAACAAACTTCATTTAACGTATCGACATTTCTGTGTACTGCAACTGAGTATCTATTAATTTAGATCGACATTTGTGGATCATACGTTGGATACAATAATGCAAGGTTAAATGATAAAAGTTAGACGCTAAAAGCACATTAGGTACTCCACAAAAACACAGAATTTAATGAGTTGAGACTATAATTAAAAATGAATACTATTTTTGGATTAACAATATCCTCTAGAATCAGAACCCTTAAAGTATTCAGATAGAAGTTATTTGCTTTTGAGGATCAAGAATGTCCTTAACAGGGCAAGCTCTACAATGGGTCTTACTGAGCTACATCAGGGTTTATTTACAGTAGAACCTCGATTAGATAAAGACCAAGGGAAATTTGAGTTATTGAGGTTTTTACTTACTAAGGGTTTAAAGTTAAGCTTTAAAATTATGGATTTCCAGTGACTTAGCAAACTCTTCAGCTTTTTCCTTTAGTATAGGTCCACTAACACTAATGTTTTTACATATTTCTACACTGTCTAAACTTTGTAAACAAGCATTTTCCTTAATTAGGAAATTCAGCAATTCTTCGTCTGTTACATAGAAGACTTTCTCCCGATTCAAACCCATTTTCACTGCTTACTGAGGTGCGATGCCCAAATTATTCGTTTAATTTATAGAGGGTTTTTATTTTAAGTAATAGACGTTTTGGACTACAAGGTGAAGGAAACATAAAACTTTATGAAAACTTTGCTCATGATATATCATAAAGTATAGACGGAATCGCAAAATTCATATTAAATTTAGATGAAAAACAATCCTTTTCTACTTAAGATTACGGGAGGGTTGAAATTTAATGTTCAGTTTTAACTGTTCATGAATAGTGAATATAAACGTAATCAAACTAATAATAAACCTATCTCTTATGTATCCTGCTTTTCAGTTTCAGTATAAAATTTTATGTATCAAAAAGGAAAATAACAATTTTCAGGCTTTTCCAAGAAATATTTTTTTCGTAACACAGTAGAATTATTGAATAATAATATTTATATAACCATAAAAATCTTGAGAATTTTTCAGTGTCCGACTCATCCACCAATATTTACATAATATAAAACACTATGAATTTTTTAATTACTAATACTGAAATTTTTACTATGCAATATTAATGTGAAAATTCGGTTTAGATTTTCCATCCACGTCGTGGTTGCTGTTGTCACCTGTCGTAGCTTAGTGGTCAAAGCATTGATAAGTAAAGCCAAACGTGTCGGGTTCGATTCCCGACAACAGCAACAAAAATATTTTTCCTTATTAACCTGTTGAAGTTTGTAGTGGATGGCAAACCTAAAATGAATTTTCTCATTAATATTTGCATAATATCCGATGAAATCAAAATACTAAAATAACTAAAAACAGTATACAAATTATTATAAACCGTTAATAATATAATTAATAAAGTATTCCATTCCTTGAACTCACAAAAATATACACCATTATTTTCTATAATGGCACACTTATTTATTTCAACTATTTCGATTTAATCCGAAAATCAAGCACTCACAGAAGAAGTAAAGCAAACATAGGCACACAATTTTTAATACGAAGCAACTGTTTCGCTATCACAGTAGCTTCATCAGGGAAATAATGATACAGCTAGTGGAGGGTGGTTATACCTGAAAATTTACTTTCATAAATAATTTATGCTTCCTTTCATCTCTGTAGACGCTGTGTTTTCTTTTAATTATTTTTTAGGTTGATTATTTTCATTCTCTTAAAATAACCAGTGCTCTCCCAACAACACAGATCGAATTTAAAAAAGCTTTTACGAAATTAAATTTCTGTTTTTACGAACAATTTGCCGAAAGCTATATTTAGGTAGGTATTATGTAGGCGTTCTTTTCTCATTTTACCATGTTTACAATTAATTGTTATTGAAAGCTTAGAAAATATATGCATACGAGGTCAGTTCAAAAAGTATCGCGAATTTTGTGTTTTCTCAAAAATTATTTATTTATTCATGAATATCTATTTTGTCCGCTCCAAAGTAATCCCCACTAGATATTATATACTTGTGCCAACGTTTTTTTCCAATCCTCAAAGCACTTCAAAAAATAATTTTTTGTAATCTTTTGTTCATCTCCTCCTTCCATGACGTCTTTATCTCCTCAATCGTAGCGTAGCTTCGTCCTTTCATGGGCCTGTTTAGTTTAGAGAACAAGAAAAAGTCACAGGGGCCCAGATCGGGGGAATACCGTGACTGCGGCATTATTAGGATGTAGTTTTTGGCCAGAAATTTGTGTACAAGCAACGATGTGTAAGCAGGGACGTTACCATGGTACGAAAGCCAATTTTTGTTCTTCCATAAATCCGGGCCCTTCTGGCGGATTCCTTCATGCAAATTGCGCATAACTTGCAGGTAATATTTCTTATTGACCGTTCTATCCTGTGGCAAGAACTCATGATACAACACGCCCTTGCAATCGAAGAGAACTGTAAGTAAAACTCGCTCTCTTCGGTCTTGGCTCGTACAGTAGCTTTCATTGGGATGATTGAGCTTTGCTTTCTACATCTTAACCCATGATTCGTCACCACTTATAACCCTTTAGAGCAAATTTGGGTGGTCACCGACAGAGTCCAACAGTTCCTTATCAATGCTAATACGATGCCGTTTTTGGTCGAAATTGAACAATTTGGGTACGAATTTCGCGGCGACCCGTCTCATGCCCAAATCATTGGTAAAACTCGAATGACAGGAGCCAATCGATAAGTTTAGGTCCCCAGCAACTTCTCCAACGGCGATTCGACGATTGGCCAATACTATTTTCTTTACTTCATCAATGTTTTCGTCTGCCGTTGACGTGCTCGGGCGTCCGACACGCTCTTCAAGTTCACTTCTTCTTGGCCCTCCAAGTACATTTTGTACCACCGATAAACGTTGCTTCGGTCCAAGGTAACTTCACCATGTCACAGTCAACTATCGGAATGCGTTCGCGCACTTAGTTTTGTTTTTCACAAAATTTGATACACATTCTCTGATCTATTTTTTGGTATAGACAAAAATCGAAGACGAACCAAAACAGTCGGTATAAGTGAGAGACATGAGTACCAACATAACGCCACAAAAAAAAAATCGAAAATCGAATATAGTAACCAGCGGAAATTCAAAATTCGCGATACATTTTGAACAGACTTCGTATACTAGTATAACTTAACCAAATTTGGATAGATGGCATGCATTTCGAAAGAAGACGGGTTAATTAGTTCCATCCTTTAATAAGACGTCTCAAAAAGAGTAACCTAATTCCAAAAAGGGTCGTTCACCCTCCCCATAAACCATAGATATATACGGCGCCATGATATACCTATGTTAATCACTGCATTATAAATTTGTCATATATAGATACTACTAATTTTAAGTTTATGTAACATAAGTACGGTTTGTCGTTGTTGCTGTTGTCATCTCTCGTAGCTTAGTGGTCAAAGCATTGGCGCGTAAAGCCAAAGAGCCCGGGTTCGATTCCCGGCGGGTGTGTGACAACAGCAACAAATTTTTCCTCATTAATTTGAGGAAGTGTGTAGTGGGCAAAAAGAATTCAAGAAATGAATTTTCAGAATAATATTTCATATTATGTAACATTATTATATGGTGATAGGTGTATATTTATCTGTTTAAAATATGTGCAAGCAAATTACACTAATATATGGACCTCTCCTTTTTAATAAATTGGTAGCAACGTTCATTTTAATTTTCGCCGGGAAAACCAAAAATTATAATTTCAAATGAACTAAAATTTAAATATGGTTAAGGTTTCTCGTTAAAATTCTCGCTACATAACCCTATATAAATAATTAAATTGAATAGATCCCGTTTCATCATAATTCCTCCACTTACCATGTACCGTGAGGGTCGCCGACTGGGTCTCCCTAGACCCCACTATGTTGTGCGCAACACACTGATATCGTCCTTCGTCACCCTGTCGCACGTCAGAAATAATGAGATTGCCGCCACCCTCGACCATTCTTATGCGTCTTCCATCTAATTCGAGCGGCTTGCCGTCCTTCTTCCATGAGACTTGCGGTTCGGGACTTCCCTTCGGAGGACCGCATTGCAAAAGTGCCGTTTCACCGGCAGCCACTCGGGTATTCACCGGGGACACGCGGAAATCGTCGCGCAGCACTGAAACAATGAAGACGGGAAAATTAAAGACATAATTTGACAACTTTTCGTCATCAAACAATTTATAAATTTTGCACAAATACTTTAATGATACTGTTCAAATAGATTTGATGTTTTTACTACAAGAGGGTAACTAAAAACGATCCCCTGTGGTGTCAAAACGAACGCGTTTTAACTTCTTGATATTATACCTCTTCGGTGCGTTGAGTGAGTAAACTCCTGTTTCTGCTTCTAATATGTCTCTAACTAGCTCTTTCTATATCGCCTATTTATTATTAACTTACATGATGAGATAGAGAGAGACTTAAATAAAATGGAAGCGGTATTGGCAAAACAGTACTGTATGAAAGTAAATAAAACTAAAACAAAAATAATGGTATGTAAGGGAAGGAAAAGTAGGGAAAGAGCAAATATAAAGATAGGAGACGAAAAATTAGAAGAAGTGGCCGATTTTAGGAATCTAGGAAGTCAGAGACGTCAGGACGGAAGGAGTTGTAGGGATATAAAGCAGAGGATAGCGCAGGGTCGAGCCGCCTTTTCAATAAAAAGAAGTCACTTCTCTGCTCGCGAACGGTTAATTTAGATATCCGAAAAAGGTTGTTAAAGGTGTATGTTTGGACCACGGCACTGTACGGTTGCGAAACATGGACAGTGGGCGCGGCGGAAATGAAAAGGTTAGAAGCGTTCGACATGTGGTGATACAGGCGAATGATGAGGATACCGTGGATAGAGAAGGTTAAAAGTGAAGAGGTTTTAGAAAGAATAAGAGAACTGGGGACTCTATGGAGATCAATAAGAAATAGGCGAGATAGGTTAGTAGGACACCTTCTCAGACATGAAGGTCTAGTCAGAGACATATTAGAGGCAGAAGCAGGAGTTAAGAAGAGTAGAGGTAGACCTGGACTAGATAACTGTTCGCAAATAGTTAAGAATGTAGGTTGTTCTAGTTTAAAAGAAATGCGAAGATTAGCGCAGGATAGGTAAGAAGGGAGGTGCGTGTCCAACCAGTGTTAGGACTGACGGCCTTATGATGATGATGTTAATGACCTCTGTTCTACTAGTCTTTCTAATACCTCCTCATTTCTTACCTTCTCTATCCACGGTATCCTCATCATTCACATGAAACACATTTCAAATGCTTCTAACCTTTTCTTTTCCGCCGCGTCCCGTAGAATCGTGCTCTACACATACACCTTTAACAATATTCTTTTAAATTTCTAAATTTGGTATTCCAGAGCATAGAAGTGACTTCCATTTGTTAAAGGCGACTCGACCCTACGTTATCTTTTGTTTTATATCTCTACTGATTCTTCTATCTTGAATTGTGTGACTCCCTAGATGCCGAAAATTAGCGACTTCCTAATTTTCCGTCTAGTTTGCAGTTTTCTTAAATATATAATCCAAATTTAACGCTCAAATTTATCACTTTCCGGACAATATCCATCCGTTTATTTATCTGTTTCGAACTGTAACGACAGATAGTAATTTGCGCTTGAGATAACAAATTCGCAACGGTCGGAAGAGGCCAGGTCTCTTGTTGTTGATGATTAATATTCAGTCGATGTGTAAGTTACTGCTCTTTGAAAGTTGCGAACGCTACAAAACCGCGCGAGTCGAGCACGTCAAAGAGCAAAGTTTCGCCCGGCGATCCGTTCCTCCTTTGCTCGCGGTCGTGCGGCTCGAGCAATTTATCATTTGCTAGCAAATTAATTTCCATTATAATTTGAAAGAGTGAATTATGGCACTGCGATGCCATTAAGTTTTGTGGGAGACTTCCAACTTAATAAATTTTCACTCCCGCTGACGTGCAATTATTTCGTTTGTTACTGAGACAAAATTGTTTAAATAAGACCCGGTATACTTATCTTGTACAACTGCATTACTTATGTATCTTATTTAAAATTGACTTGACAATGAGTGGAAGCAACTGCTTAAAATTTGCGTGATGCAAGGGAACATGGTACCTATTAATACCATAGAAAATACGACAAATGGCGCTGTAAACGCCATCTGTAATACAGTGCTACAAATTAGGATTACGTATGCTTCAGCAAGGTCCATTTAAATATATGGATATCTACTTGCTGAAACGAATCCCGGCGTAGTTCACCTCAACGTGGTAGGCACGTTACCATAATCGAATAAAATAATTCGAAGTGGTCTGTATTCTGTGGAAACTGCCAGACGCGGATCGCGATTTCGATCTTTTTGGATCTCATCAGCGCGTCGCAGACAGCTCCAACAGAACACAGACCAACTTTTACCTGCTGTCTTAACAGCGCGTTTTAGAAAATACGACAAATAGCGCTGTAAACGCCAACTGTAGTACAGTATTACAGTATTAATACCATATTTTCTGTCAAATGATTTACACCTACATAATTCGCAGGTAGATGTACCACGTATCAAATTAAGTGTTGTAGTGCGAGACGATTGGCCACACGGTTCATTCTATGTTCCTCGTACAAATAATTATTTTACAGTAACCATTATTATATTTTCAAACGTAAATAAATACTTTCTCCAAGTGGTTACTCCTGGTAATGATCAAATAGATCAAAACGATATTGTCCAGCATCATAAATTTTGGAACGCGGCGCTGTACGGGTGCGAAATATCGACGGCGAGCGCCACAAAAAAGAATAGGCGAATTATGAAGATACCGTGGATAGAGAAGATTAGAAATGAAGAGGAATTAGAAAGAATAGGTGAACACAGGACTCTATAGAGGTCAATATGAAATAGGCGAGATAGGTCGGTAAGACAGCATCTCAGAGACATATCAGAAAAAACATCACTTAGGAGGAGTAGAGGTAGATTTGGTTTAGAAACAGGATGTAAGATCTTCTAGTTTTAAAGAAATGCAATTAGCTCAGGATAGGAAAAAGTAGAGGTGCGCGTCCAACCAGTCTTAAGACTTAGGACTCTATGATAATGATGATTTTAATTATAAATACATTTAGTAAAATTATTCCTTTTCTGGTTTGTTGTCATAAATTATTTGTCACAGAAAGTTTTTTATTGATCGTTTGAAATTGAGAGAGACACCTATGTCATTAAATTAGACTAATTTCATATTATACGTTTCAGCTGTTCATTTTTCGGCATCCTATTTATTAATGTCTATATTGTAAGAAAGTATACTGGTATGTATTATGATTTTCATATGCAATATCACCGTCCTTTTGTGACATGCATTATCCCAGTCTAGTATTTATAGCTATGAAACAAAGATATTTCGTTTTATATTAGTTTCGTGAATGATATATAGAAGGTGGTAGGTTTTTTTATATGGGGGGTTACGTTGTTACGTATACAGAGATTACGAACTTACAGATATTTCTGTTCAACTAATGCAAAATATTGCACATCTGGTTCTTCCCTCCATCGAAACACCTACAAACTTTTCACATAAATTTTATCATAGCTGTCATTACGGTTACCTTTCAAATTATATTCGTGCATCCACGTGTGCACCTCCAGGGACGGACTAACGTTAAAAGTTTGAATGGGAGAATCTCAAAGACTGAACAACACAATAATTCTTTTGATTTGTTGCTACAGCTATGTATGTATTACTGGGTTCCCTGCCTCTATAAGTCACAATTTTTGGCCGATTTCGGACATTATTTTTTCATCAATTCGTCGATTACCAAACAGGAACGTTTTCAAATTCATTTGATTTTCTTAATAGTACAACAATTTGTTAGCTTTACCAACAATAAAGTCCATACATGATTTGATTCCATCAAATATTATGCCTAAATCTTTAACTTCATTAACTCGCAATAGCTGGTTGGCAGAAACATTATAATTATAATTATTATTGCAGATGGTAATCACATTGTTTATATTTTGAATAATGTCAGACCATTCCTGATTCAACCAAACTCAAATCTCTTAGAAAGCACTGCGAATCAAGGAGTCAATTATTGAATACAATTATAAATTATACGCGTAAAATTTATAGTATCAATTACGTCATTAAAAAAGATGTTAAAGAGTAGTGGCCCACAATGGGAGCCCTGGGGAACGCCAGACGTCACAACAAACTCCTCAAACTTATACCGTAAATTCGCAATTGTTTTTAGAAGTTTATGATTATAATTGAATCGAATTTTGATATTTAGAACATTCTGTTATCGTATGTATCATTGATTGTCCAATCTGTGAGCACATTTGTAGTATATTGAAACAAATTACTCCTTGCGAGTTACTCTTGTTATATATTCGACAAACGAGCTCTTCTTGAAAATCGTATAAAACCAGTAGCATCTACGTAGGTTACATAGACTAGATTATTTTTATTTTATTAGAGAATTGGATTATGAAGGGAATATCCGTGATCCGGTGCACGCAGTCATCAGGTTCCATTCAGTTTTCGCTCCAGTGGAAAAGCTGCTTATTTGGAGACGACTACGATGATGCTGCTTTTCTAATTGAAACGGTTATATTCAGTCCGGATTTAAAAGTTTGTAATGCAGTTTCCGTGAAACGGGCTACAAGTTTCATGTCTGCATCCTACTGATTTTGATGTCGTTCGAATTCTCTCTCACCCTCTCTCCCCCCGTTGTAAATAACTGATGGGGAAACAATTTTCAAGATGCACTTCGAATGCGTAATAATATTTAGTATTAAACTACATCTCAAAGACGACATCTAATTTTTGTACTGTTTCATAATATACTGCACGCTATTTAACTCACGTATTACGTATGTCATAACAAAATACAGGGTGTTTCCATAATAATATTTTTAAAATAATTCGAAGTGGTCTGTATTCTGTCGATCTTTGTGGATCTCATCAGCGAGTTGGAGACAGTTCCGACAGAACACAGACCAACTTTTACCTGCTGTCTTAACAGCGCGTTTTGGAAAATACCACAAATGGCGCGGTAAACGCCATCTGTAGTACGATGCTACATTTTAGGATTACGTATGCTCCAACAAGGTCCACTTGTGTGGATATCTTCTCACTGAAAACGAATCTCGGTGTAGCCAACCTAAACGTGATAGGCACGTTAGCTTAATCGATACAGATGGCGTTTACCGCGCCATTTGTGTTATTTTCTAATAAAATTTTTGTTTGCAACATTTTACAACATACGTATGGGAGTAGATACTTTCTGATTTTTCGATGTGTACGTAATTATTCATGGTAAATGAAGATGTATCAGAAAAAATACGAGAATAGAGAACCCTATGGAAGTCAATAAGAAGTAGGCGAGATAAGTTGGTAGGACACCTTCTCAGCCATGAAGGACTAGTCATAGACATGTTAGAGGCAGGAAGAGAAGTAGAGATAGACCTAGATTAGATCACGGTTCGCAAATAGTTAAGGATGTGGGATGTTCTAGTTTAAGGGAAATGTAAAGATTAGCTCAGGATAAGAAATAGGGGAGGTCGGTGTGTGTTGAACCAGTCTTAGGACTGACGACCTTATGATGATGAGGTAATTGTCGTCTGAAATCGAGGTACACGGCATGTTTCCAGAACAAGACTTAATTCAGCTCAAGATGAGTACTGTTGTAAGTTGTAACATCGATCAAGCCACAACAAAATGTAAGATAATTTCTATTTATTTCTAATATATTGTAATAAAATATCGTCAGTACAATCAGTTTTTGAATTTAGATGTAGGTACCTGTAAAACCCCATACGCTATAAACTACAGAAACTTGTATCCAATGAATCTAGCACTTCGTGACGAGATTGCTAGACATGTCGGAACTGCTGCACTAAAGTTATGTACATACGTAAGTGATTTTAAGAGATTACTACACACCAAGTTTTAAACTAGTTAAGTGAAAGCAATCTGCAAATCTCCTAGATTTGAAGATGAAGACAATAAAGGATAATGTTAATTGAATTAAGCAGAGGATTAGAATGTACTTGTGAAACGTTAAAACCCAAATAAGCAGTTTTTATCTCTGAGAAAAGTTTCTCTTTTTCTATTGTTTGTAATTATTCTGTAAATATTACATTAACCATAAAACGAGCAACAAAATATTAAAAATCAACTCCAACATTTTCGGTACAGGCCAAAAATTATCTGACTATTTATCGCATTTGCTGTTAATTTTACTATTTTATGGACTTCATACTTGGTTGCATCCGAGTCAGTTACTTATAGGAACCTTTTATTTAATCAGTTACGTCATTATCTTTTTCCAGACATTATTTTAGTATCTATATATTATAAATGTCAACCAAGAGGTGCAATTGAGACATACCGTATTAGTACAAATGTCTTAATGCCCTGTATGTCTAGTACAATGGCAATCAGCACAAACATGGGGTTTCCACCCTCAGTCGTAACCATTCGCATAAACCAATATTGTTCGCAAGATAAGGAAATATTTATCTGCGGCCGTGGCTAATTCGGAACGACGGCCGATAGTATTAGGTAATGGACCGTAATTTTGACCATTATTGTTTGCAAGCCAAATTGGATACGCTGCAGGGACAAATATAATGTTATTATTGATTACTCGTGTTTGGAATGTGTTCGAAATTAATTTGTTAGCAATTGTTGTGTACCTACTAATATGAATGAACTGTAATAACACTATTATGCACATATTGTGTAGTACTCCCACAACTGTTGCAGGAAAAGACTTTTGTACATCGACGTTTCCCACAACCAGTTTAAAAGTTTTTGTTTCTTATTATTTAATAAATACAAGCGGACGTATTTCTAGAGACGGCTTTTTTTGCATTACTGCACATAAGAAAAGCATTTTTTTAAACTCATCGTCATCATACCGTGGATAGAAAAGGTTAGAAATGAAGACATATTAGAAAGAATGAAACTGAGGACTCTATGGAACCTATGGAATTCAATAAAAAATAGACGAGAAGTAAAATAATATGAGTTTACTTCAGTCCCTGAAGAAGGTAACTTTGTTACCGAAAAACGCTTCGGACAACTACAGTGTCTTGTTTTGGCGTTGGGGTTGTGAGCTATTCTGTTTGTTCTACAACAACCGCCAAAGTTTTTCCAATCTTCATATTTGGTTATTTATGAGTTTAAGTAGAAACCGTGACTCCGGCAGAAAAGAAACAATTAGAAGCCTTTAGTAGTGGTTTTATGGGCCAATGATGAAAATACAATGAATAGAAACGGCTTGAAATGTGAAGGTATCAGAAGATGTGGAACATCCAAGGGCGAGATAGAATAGAAATCAATATTAAAAAGAAGAGACAGAGTGGTAGGACACCTTCTAAGACATGAAGGCCTACTTAGCAATATATGAGAAGCATGTGTAAACAGAGGCAGGCAAAAACTCCCAGATAGTCAAATATGTGAGATGTTCCATTTCTTTGGCCAATGAAAAGATTGGCTCATGATGTGAAGCAGTGGCGAAACTATATCGTATATCTTTTGGACACCTCTTAGTTAAAATCCTGCCTACACCTATAGTAGATACTTAATATTGCACATTTAATTCGCTATCGCATAAAGTCTTAAAGGAAGTTAAATTGCAGCCGTTAAGAAATGAGTAAGTAATTGAGTTATTTCGCGGAGGCAGCATGTCGTGCCAAAGGCAAACATTTTAAACAAATTAAATCAAAGGTATGTATGAACCTACTCTGCGTACTTATTCAAATAACAACCATTCGTGTAAGTACCTGGTACAAGACCATGCAATAAGCGTTCAATTACCGCCTTTCATGTTTGTTTATAATTGCTTGCTTAGACTTTAGACGCCACTGCCGTGAATAATTTAATTATGGCCGTTCCGAGGTTTTGATTCTTTTCTCTTTTTTGCAAGGGTAATTGCAACAAATTGAATGGTCTGGCATTTTGTTGTAAGTAGGCATTAAGTGTGCCGCAATTGTTGTAGGTAGGTATGTCCGACTGGATCTGATAGGATATACTTACTACAGATGAAGGAATGCCGCGTAGGTTTCCATTTTACCCATACGCTTTAGACAGATTATAATTGTCAACAATGAACGAACGACGAAAAAGCAACTCTGGTAATAACGGTTGTGTTGAAAGATTAGCGACGTCATGTTAAAAACACCATTCGTTCGCCGAACACCGAAGAAAGAAAAATCATTAATCCTTATTTGGGTTTGTTTGTCGGTGAAATGGATGCAAAACAATGTTTTGGAATCTGACGAATTTTCCAGACGTTCGTGTTTTCGCTCGGCGAGATTTGCCGAATGGAAAAAAAAAACGATTAACGGGAATTTGGACAAGAATATTTGTAGAATGAAGGAGCAAGATTTGTGTTTGATTTTAGAATTCAGGAATTCGGTTTAACATCATCTTCATCATAAGGTCGTCAATCCTATGAATGAGCTTAAAACACATAAATATAAAACACTAATACATAATTGTTAAAAGACAGGGTAAATGTCTAGATGATGGGTGGAATCGAAAGAGGAGATCTCCCCCACCAGTGCACCATAAAAAGCTCGTGGCGTTCTCACCCCCATAAAAAGTTATGGGGGTAAGATGAGGGTGGGGGTAGGGGGGATCGAAAGAGGGTGGTTACCTGAATAAAACCCCATAAAAATTTACGGCGGTCTCACCCCCATAAAAAGTTATGGGGGTTGAAAGTTGATTATTTTGACAATTTTCATAGAATATAATTCAAATAAAATTCAATAAAAAAAATATTTTCAAGCGGGTAGAGACGGGGGATCGAAAGAGAGTGGTCACTTGAACAAAACCCGATAACCTAACCTAACCTACCCTATTGATAAAGATATTTAAATAATGTTTTATATAACTTTCTCAATATTTTTTATGTATTTTTCCATTAGTTTTACCTTTGAATATTGTTTAAGAATGACTATATAAATATTTACATACCTGGAAATGTATAAAAATTGACATATTTATTAACTTTGAACCCCTATAACTTTTTATGGGGGTGAGACCGCCACGAACTTTTTATGGTGCGGTGGTGGGGGAGACCTCCTCTTTCGATTCCCCCAACCCCACCCCCGAAAGGGGTGGGCGTCATCATCTAGACCTTTACCGAAGACAGTTCTGGTTGATTTTTAAAAAGCAAATTCCAAATGAAATATTAATGTGAAAATTCATTTTCAATTTTCCATCTACATCCAAATTTTCCCTGATTAACTTGAGGTAGTTTGTAGAAGATGGAAAATTGAAAATGAATTTTCACATTAATATTTCATATTAACCACTATTATTAATTGAAAATGACATTGAAATTCCAAATGGATTCTTAAAGCGTCTGTGTTTGGCCCTTGCATTCCTTAATTCCTGAAAATATTGAACTTTCTTTAAAGTACGATGCTGATAACGTGCTCAAATTCTGCTTGTCTTCATATCTTTCTGTTACACATTAATTGGTGTAATATTATTCCTTTTTCTTCATTAGTGTCCGCTGCAATTCCTACCTGACATCTCTTTTCTATGGTTACGATATTCCCTATAACGTCTGTAATGAGTAAAAGTAGGCGTTCTGTCAGCAACCGCTCTAGTCTAGTTGAAAGAAGAAAGTAAATGCGACAGTTTTATTGCAGACTAAGCCAATTTTGAACGTCCCAGCTATAAAGTCGTTTCCCTGTCATAGAAACATTCTTCAAGGATCCGTCTAATGGTAATCCTTCGTGGAAATTCAAAGTAATTTGTTTTGGGCGAATTTTTTGCGAAGATGGTCTCCTGCTGTATTAGCAGCTGGTCCATCTTAACGAATAAAAAATTTATAGCACGTGAAACGGTAGAAATAAATTACATTAACGAGCCGTGCGTCTGTCTGAACTACACATCGTTGCAAGTCAGCGTCAAACTCATACGAATCAAAGGAAGAACGTAAATGAGCGACGGCGCTGTCTCGACTTTATTTTGCTGTTGTGGGAGGCTCACGCCCTATTCTGCTTGGGTGGCAAATTATTTTGCCGGTCATAAATTTGAATCGTTTTCGGTTTTATAGAATCGCTATGCCAACTATGGATAGAAATTGAATTTTTATCATGCAATAAAGACGATCGTCTTAGTCGATAATAATCATGGGCAAATACGTGACAAGACAGAATTGTTATAAATTTGTTTTTGAAAATCATACATCTGACAATCCATAAAGATTCTGGATGCGCATTTTCTCTGGATAATAACTTATTACCTATCTACTGATAACTCACAAATACAACGATTGTTTAAGATTCAGTTTCAGCCCATCCAGTTTTTAGTGCCACTGGTATGGTGTTTGGGGTAAAGTTAAAACGTAAATTACCAAAATGCAATCTCAGCTTCGCGAAGATGTGATCGTAACTTCTAAAGACATGTAGCTTTACTTGCTAAAGCAACGAAGGGCAGTTGATTTCGAGAATTTTAAACGAGATATCAAATATTAAAGTGAAAAGCATCAGTATTCATTTTCTGGAAAATGTAACTCGATACATTATTTCGGATATTGTTTGCAAAGGATATTATGGAAGTCAATAAAAGATAGACGAGATGGGTTAGTAAGACATCTTCTCACAGGTGAAAAATTAGATAGAGATATTAGAAGCAGAAACAGGAGTCAAGAGAGGTACATGTGAACGTAGATCACATTATAAGAACAAAGGCTTTCACGGCCGGAATCCATAGTAAAATAAAGATTCGGGCTATAGGGCCGTGGTCTAAGTGAACTATTCTGTCCAGATGTTTCGTCAGCTACTGCGGCTGACATCCTCAGAACAGTCGCTGTCGAGACTTAATAAATATATAGAGATATAATCTACGTTCACATTGTCAACGCATCACTATCACTGAGGATATCAGCCGCAGTAGTTGACGAAACGTTTGGACAGAATAGTTCACTTAGACCACGGCTCTATAGCCCGAATCTTTATTCTACTATAGATCACATTACTGTTCGCCAATAGTTAAAGAGACGTAAGTTACTCTACTTTTTGAAAAACAAGACGAATGACTCAAGAGAGAAAGTAGTGTAGTGAAGTCCAATCGATCTTCGGACAGAATGATGATCGTGGCGATAATGGTTATAAAAATATTATATTTATTATAGACAATTACAAACAGTTTCACAAGGATGAAGTCACAGATAAAAGCTGGTAAGTACATCATAAATGCGTAAAGGGAATATATCGTAGGTACAGGTCTGACGAAGGAAGCTGGCGAGCGGTCGCGCAGGTACTTGCCCATTTATGATCTATTTGGATAAGTCACTTGGAACCGATACACAAATAAGCTTTCAGCAGGCGTAAATTATAGTATTAATACAGATAGGAGAGTAGCGTACTAGAAAATAATAAAAAACATGACATGAAAAAATTAACGTATTGTTTTTGTTTTATAATTAGTTTTCACATTTACTCTCAATATGGGAATCTCTATCACTGTCACCAACATCAACAATTAGTTTTTCTGTTTGTCTGCCTATTACTTGCTCACTGATCCCTATTTTTAAATATTTAATCTACGCCGCTGATAGGAATACTGAAGAATGAGGGCTGCAATCGTTATACCTAAAACTGCCTACTTNTCTGTCTATTACTTGCTCACTGATCCCTATTTTTAAATATTTAATCTACGCCGCTGATAGGAATACTGAAGAATGAGGGCTGCAATCGTTATACCTAAAACTGCCTACTTTTGCCACCGCGCATCCACGCCATTTTAAAATTTCCGCCAGCTTCCAGCGTCAGGCCTGTATCATTTTCTATGTTACTTCCAATTCGGGATACAAAACAACTACACTGTTCGTCATAGCTAATCATCCCCATCTCTGTATCCGACGCATTATTATTTTTCACATCTGTATGCATCTGATTCGGGGGTAGATGTTGTTATTTTATGCGACAGAACCGTAACGGCTGACGATGGCAAACCCGCCGTTTGAATTATTCCATTGTGCGGGCAACGTAATTGCGTACGCGAGGGCAACGTCGGCAATTGAACGTGAAAGTTGCTTTCAGCAAAAAAGCTTTCACGTCGACCGTTACCAACGATCCAAAAACCAGGGAAAACCCGTACCGCACACCATTCCATTGTTATAAAAAGCGCAAGCGAAAAACGGTAAACTGAAACTGAAATATTACTTCCGCAATTTACTATCCCAATATGAAATTGGAGCTTTTTAAAACAAGAATCACACGTCCTATATTTCATCCGTCCATGAGCTACCTATCAACACTCATCATCATCACAAGGTCGTTAATATAAGACTGGTAGATACGCACCTCCACTCCATCCTATCCTGAGCTAATCTTCGCATTTCCCTGAAACTTGAGCAACCCACATCCTTAACTATTTGCGAACAGTAATCTAATTTAGGTCTATCCCTACCTCTCCTAACTCCCGTTCCTGCCTCTAATACGTCTCTGACTGATGCCTGAGAAGGTGTCCTATCTCGCCTATTCCTTATTGACTTCCATAGAGTCCTTAGTTATTTGCGTACAGTAATCTAATCTAGGTCTAGCTCTACTCCTTTTAACTTCAGTTCCTGCCTCTAATACGTCTCTGACTGATGCCTGAGAAGGTGTCCTATCTCGCCTATTCCTTATTGACTTCCATAGAGTCCTTAGTTATTTGCGAACAGTAATCTAATCTAGGTCTAGCTCTACTCCTTTTAACTTCAGTTCCTGCCTCTAATACGTCTCTGGCTGATGCCTGAGAAGGTGTCCTATCTCGCCTATTCCTTATTGACTTCCATAGAGTCCTTAGTTATTTACGAACAGTAATCTAATCTAGGTCTAGCTCTACTCCTTTTAACTTCAGTTTCTGCCTCTAATGTCTTTGAATAGACCTTTATGCCTGAGAAGGTGTCCTACCAACCTATCCCGCCTATTTCTTATTGACTTCCATAAAGGCCTTTGTTCTCTTACTGTTTCTAACACATCTTCATTTCTAACCTTCTCTATCCACGGTATCCTCATCATTCGCCAAAATATTGCACTTTCCCCTATTGCACTCTCATTGATGACATCCCCCGAGGTAGTCCCCGCCCGGACATCCCAATGGATCCTTCTTTACGTCCAGAGTGCTTTACCCCAGAAAACGCAATCATTTGGGTTCTGTTTATTTTTCATGAAATATAATGTGGTGGTTTCCCGTTGCCTTCCACATCGCAGTATTGTGCATCAGAGTGCCATACCGATCTTCGTCATCTCTACAACCCTGAGTACTGAAAGAGCTGCTTCAGGGACTAATCTTAGTCTGATTTCTCTTTAAGACCCCCCCCCCCAATTCATTATGATTGAACCTATGGTTTAGTTCCCTAAATCATCGAAACTCGCAAGTCGATCCACCCACTTTAGTTTGTACAAAGTCTTCGTCAAGGTTCAAGTCCCGTCGGGTTATATAACGATATATGAACAAAAAAAAAAAACAAGTAAAAAATAGCCATTATTTTTTCAACGTCTTGCAATATCTGCTGATTCTAATCCGTTTCTTTTATATTAATTTTGTAGCGACCATTTTCGAGGTCTTACACCCTTACGAATAAACAGAAGTCTCCCAGCTGGAATCATAAATTTCGATCCTGGCAAAATTGATTTCTCTCACACAATTGCTCCCTGCCGAACGTTATTATACAGGTCGTAATAAATATTCCCAGTATGGTAAGGGTTCAACCGTACGAACACTAAACCGGAAACCTGTCCTGACTAAGGAAAATTTTATCTGAACAGAGGAATTATTTATAAGGTGTGACTCAGGAAGTCTTGTTTTTAATGTACAAATATCTACCAAATATAAATTTTAAGTTGGGTTTGGTAGCTGATTTAACGAAACTGCCCATGGTGTGCTGATGGGAGGTAATAAGTTAGAAAACACGATCAACATCTAGTGGCTTCAATAAGTTGCTTACCAACAACTGAATGCTATTTATGTATTAGCTATAGGGTGTTCTCACCCCGTTTTTGAGTAGGAAATGAATTTAGAAAATGTAAGTATTGGATGCAAGAAGTGAATCGGGAGATGAAACAATGCTGTGAGGATGTGGGGATAGTTTGTAAAATAACTTAATGTTTCAATTAAGCAACAGCATAAGTTTTCTTTGCACCTAAAATTTACATATTCATCACATATTCAAAGAAAACATTGATGTATTCACATACTTTAGGCTAATTATCGCTCTAAACGTTCTTTTCAGATTCATAAAAACAATGAAAGTTAAGAAACCATTACTTCTTCATTTTCTGTTTGGAAGCCATAGTTTTTTGGTCTTTTCCTAAAGGTGATATCACCCAAAAGCGAGACCCACTGTTAAATCACAAAATTAACTAAACATCTCAATTATCTGCTTAATATTTCTTTGGTGATTTCAATTAATTGTTGAAATAAATTTTCTATCATTTGACGATTAACATTATTCTTATAAAAGATGTTGTCTATCTATTGTATTCATGACGGGGTAATTATTTTTATTTTTGTTTTCTCGTAGGGGACTGAATGTTGTGTCATTCCACAAGTCTCAGGAACGGTTTAAATGATATCGGTATCCTTTAAGTGGTAACTCTTGTTTTGCCGATAAAAGGCTATTTAGTTAAAAGACTTTTCAGTAGTTTATTAGTGGAATGCCCCCGATGACTACACAGATATTCATTTAAGTAATTTTACTCGTTGGCAACCATTAATAGTTACCCAGATTGTGTCCCTTCGGACGAAATTAAATTTAATTACCCTTACGCTGATGATCGGATAAAAAAAAAGAACTTCAACGAAAATTTTCGTCCGACATACTTATAACTCATTCTTCAACCGAACAAGGCACTTCACTAGAATTATCTACATCTAGATACGTATCTCTATAGCTATGATCTACAGGTACATAATATAAAAAATATTTTTAGGCAACTTTGCAATTCTGTATAGTGCCATTTTGTCATATAAACAATAATTTTTTTATACAGATATTTAAAACAGTAGCGTGACTAACTAGTGGTAAAAAAATTGGTTTTGGTCTTGCGGTCTTGACCTGGGTCTTGCGAAAATTTAAGACCAAGACAAAGGCTGCCATTATACTAGTAACACCAAGACCGAATGAACAAGACCAAGACTAAAACCATAATGGCATATGCCACCAGGACCAAGGGTAACCGAAAAATAATTTTTTTCAAATAAATAGGTCGTGGCAAGCTCGCATGTATTAAAGAAAATTTCAACATTTAAGACAATTATTGCGTCGGTAAATAGAAACATTTGTGTTAAGAAGAATTGTTAAAAAACACGTAAGAATTAGATTAAATAAACAAGAAAAAGATCTACCACGTAAGACCAAGATCAAGATAAAGACCAAGGTTATAACAGCAAGACCAAGGAAAAGACCAAGCTTATCACGGCAAAACCAATGCTGAATATAACTGAGCAAGATCAAGGTTACAACAGCAAGACCAAGGCTGAAAGTAACTGAACAAGACCACGGTTATAATGGCAAGACCAAGGCTAAAAGTAACTGAGCAAGACCAAGGGAAAGACCAAGGTTATAACGGCAAGACCAAAGCTGAAAGTAACGGAGCAAGACCAAGGGAAAGGCCAAAGTTATAACGGCAAGACCGAGGCTGAAAGCAACTCAGCAAGACCAAGGTTATAACGGCAAGACCATGGCTGAAAGTAGTTAAGCAATACCAATGTCAAGATCAAGGTTATAGAAGCAAGACCAAAGTTAAAAATAGTTGAGTAAGACTAAGCTGAATAAGCAGTGGGAGAGTCTTGGTCTTGCTGTTGCTTTATTCTTCACTATGACTAACCGACTGAAATGACAGACAACGTATAGTCTAAATCGATGGATCTAGAGATTTGAAATTTAGGGAAAATATTCATTCGTATTCTATGGGTGCACTATTCCCGATGGTCTGAAATTTTTCCCTTTGCTTCCTGTATCTACTTACGTCTATTCCAATAAATAGAATAAATTCTCTGGTATTCTGTTTGTATTTGAATCTGCAAAAAGATATTTCCAAATGATCTCCACCTTTGTTGATGACTCATTAAGTAGTAATTGAAAACAAACTGACGTGCAAGCAATTAGAGGCTAGTGTAACCGCTGAAAGAGTTTAAAATGAACAAATAAATTACTGTTGGTACAGCATTCATCACCTCCGAAGATTGCTGTCATTAAGAAACTGCAGAATTATAAATCAAACTCAAACACACACATACACTCTATTTTGATATGTACGAGGGTGGATTGATAAGTTTCCGGCCTAACCAAGAGATGACGCCACTAGGCCTACCTTGAGGTGACATTCTATAGTACCATCCTTGGATAGCTTGTAGCTATAGTTTCAGCCCGATCTCCTTGCTAGTGTAGGTTTGACAGCACGCTGAACAAGACGCCTCTGTGGTTTTCGTAAAAATGGAAAAGCAGGAAAATCGTGCTGTCATCAAATACTTTTATTTGAAGGGGTTAACGCCGAAGGAAATTAAAAAAGAGATGGACTCAACACTGGGGACATCCTCCCCGTCATATTCAACCGTTAAGCAGTGGGTTTCCGAGTTTAAAAAGGGTCGTGTGAGCACCTCTGATGGGCCTCGCTCAGGACGCCCCGTTGAGGTCACAACTCCAGATATGATCGAAAAAATTCATCAAATAGTGCTGGGAGACCGCAGATTGAAAGTGCGTGAGATAGCTGAGACCTGTAAGATGTCATATGAACGTGTGCAACATATTTTGCACCAACATTTGCATATGGAAAAGCTCTGTGCAAGATGGGTGCCGCGTTTGCTAACAGTCGACCAAAAATTGATTCGAAAAAACATTTCTACCGCAAATTTGTCATTGTATAAGCGTAATCCAAGCGAATTTTTGCGTCGATTCGTAACCGTTGACGAAACGTGGGTCCACCACTACACTCCTGAAACCAAAGAACAGTCTAAACAGTGGATTGGACCAGGGGAACCAACTCCAAAGAAGGCAAAAACAATTTTTTCGGCGAACAAGGTTATGGCTACTGTTTTTTGGGATGCAAGAGGTATTATATACATTGATTACCTTGCAAAGGGTAATACTATCACTGGTCAATACTACGCAGACTTATTGCAACGTTTGAGCCACGAGGTGAAAATTAAACGACCTCATCTGGCGAAGAAAAAAATCTTGTTTCATCACGATAACGCACCAGCGCACACGTCAATCGTTGCGACGGCTAAAATCAACGATCTAAAGTTTGAATTGATGCCGCACCCTCCTTACTCTCCAGACCTAGCCCCGAGTGACTATTTTCTGTTCCCTAATCTCAAAAAATGGCTTGGCGGTAAGAGATTTGCGGACAATGAAGAAGTAATCGAAGCTGTAAATGGTTATTTTGAGGAGCTTGACGAATCAGTCTATAGAGATGGCATTAATAGACTGGAACACCGCTATGAGAAATGTATCAGCCTTGGAGGAGATTATGTTGAGAAATAAAAAAAAAAATTTTTAAAAACCTTGTTTTTCTTGGTCAGGCCGGAAACTTATCAATCCACCCTCGTATAGTACATATACACAACTACGTAAAAAAAAGTATTGTAGCAATGATTTACTTTTAAATGAAGTCCTTATCTCACTACTGCGTCATCTATTTTCGCACGTAAATATTAACAAAAGAAGACGAAAATTAATGTGAAATTTTCTTTTGTTCGTTTAAAATACGAGACAGTTGAAGTAAAATGCGGGAGGAGGACTTGATTAATTATTTGTATTGTTTCCGTGTGGTCTCACTTCAAACATCTCTTTCTCGTCGTGATTACAAGATTATAAATTATATTTTATGAAAAGAAGGGAGAAGAGTGAGCTATTCTTTGACACCTCCTCTGTTCTAACGCTGTCAGGCCGAAGAATAATGAATCTGTTCTAAAAGGCAAAACAAAAACGCTCAAAAATTTGAAAGGGGCGAAGCAAACAAAGGATCTGTAACTATTGTCATAATTTAAATTTACATAACACCAACTTATTTGTTAATTAAAACTATAAATTCGTCAGGTCAAATGCCCAAATGACTAAACTTCCATGTACTCCAAAGATTTTATTATTCCTCAGGGGTTAATAATATGCTTCTAAACTAACTAATGTCCTCTATTAAATTTTCTCGTAAAATATTCAGTGTTGCAAAATGTCCTGCGTGACTCCTGTACTATTAGAAAGCTATTGTTTAACATAACAGGATGATAAGTCTTTTTGAGTAAGGGGTAATTAATGTCATACGTATATTTATGGTACAGTAGGTATATGTAGCTAGTAGGAATACTTAAATAACAATAGATTGTCTTCAGGCACTATTAAAGTCATTAACTCATTTAAACATACAAAGTATTCAGTGGAAAATGCCAAAAACGGATTGCGATTTCGATTTTCTTGGATTTCATGAGCGCGTCGTAGGATACCTTCGTTTGAGCACAGACCGACTCTATCTGCCGCCTTGACACAACGTTTTATGAATTCTACAAACGGCGCGGTGAACGCCATCTGTAGTACAATCCTGCATATAGTGGAATGCAATATGTTCAACAAGGTCCATTAACACACGATATAATTAGGACGATCAAAATTGGCAAAGTGTGCTATAAATTATCTGCGAGAATGGACGTATCTTCTTTCTTATTTCCACATTCGGACTGTAGTCATTTGCTGCGTTTTGAACACGCCCTCGTTAAGTTAGGACATGCTTCGTGAGTAGTACAGACAAAGTAAAAAGAGATAACCGAGTATAGTAAGCGGTGCAGCGGTAACTGCCTCGTTGAAATTATATCTTTAAACAAGCGTCGTTGTTTTCCTAAATTGCTGAAAATGTTAAAAATCCGATGTTGGCGAAACGTCAAATTCTGCTTGCCTGTATCTCTTTCTTTATTAGTGTCCGCTGCAATTCCTACCTGACATCTCTTTTCTATGTTGACGATATTCCTTACAACGTCTGTAGTGAGTAAAAGTAGGCGTTCTGTCAGCAACCGCTCCACTCTAGTTAGTAAGTTGAAAGAAGAAAGTAAATGCGATAGTGTTATTGCGGATGATGACAATTATAACAGTACCAGCTACAGATAGATAACCACTTGGTGAACTGAATCAAGCGCAGCTCGTTATACGTGGTAGGCACCTAACAAAATCGAGCAAAGAAGTTCAAGGTGGTCACTACTCTGTCGAAACTGCCGGAGGTGGATCGCAATTTCAATCATGCTGGATCTCACCAGCGTGTCGTAAACAGTCTCAACACTGACCACTGCCTGTTGACTGACTGACCACCCTGAATTTCATTATTCGATTTTGGTAACGTGCCTATCACGTATGGTGAGTTATGTCGGCGCTATGGATTCAATTCAGCAAGCAGATATCAATCTACGTAAATTGGCCTTGTTAAACATACTTAATTTCAGTAAATGTTGCATTGCACTACAGATGGCGTTTGCCGCGCCGTTTGTAGGATTTCTTAAAACAAGTGTATTATAATGAACATGAACTTAAACTTTTGATACTCGCATTAAACTTACAGTTCAGACGTTTGGTGATGTATAACAGCAACTCTAATGCATAAGTATGTCTGTAATAGAAATCGATGAAGCTGTCTCCTCTGATAATACGACTTACTGGAATAAACCGACAAGTAAGCACCTATAACTGCTATGCAAAAAAGGATACAGGTTAGGTTACCTTGGTTGACATATGCTAACGTGTTACATTGCCTTATGATGATAAGAATTTTTACTATTGACATAAACATGTAAATGTTACACATCCATCCCAGTTTGGGCAGGTTCATCTAGTCTTTCAATAATTTTACTGTTTTATATCAATTTATTGATTGCTCTAAATAAAGAGCCCATAATTTCAATCCTGAATCCCAGTTTATTATTAACATTCATAAAGTGTTCTTATTTAATAGTCCTATTATTGTAAACGGTGTTCAAACGGTTGATTATCGCTCCCGAGGAGATTTACAAGTTGTAACATCACGGCGGTGGTAGGTAACAGTTGTTAGCTGTACGTCTTGTCGGTGCAATAACTGTTTCCTTGTCGAGAAATTATACCTTGTAGCACATATTATTCACCTGTCTTTAATTAAGCGCAAAGCCGACAGTACACACTGTTGATCAAAAATAGAATGTTTATTTTTGAATGCGCTGACTGCTCTCTTTCAACCACTTATTAATACCTATGAGAATATCGTCGTTTTTTACTGTCAGGTAACGGGTTCATACAAAAAAAAAGTGCGAGTTCATCAGTTCGAGAGTTTGGTACAGTGATTTCCAAAATTTATTAAGTACTACTTTCTTTCATGCAATATGTTTCAAGGAAGCTGAAGGAAATATGTTTTCATACTTTCGGGTCCTTTTGAACACCCATTTTCAAATTTGGACTCCCAAAATTTTGATCTTTAAAGTGGTTCAAACAAAATGAACAAGTTAGGTTTTTGGTTAGTAATTTATCGAGAGTACTATACATATTTGAATCGTGATTTCGGATTAACCTATACATGTATTAGTTCTCAACAGCACACCACAATAAGAGTTTTGTCAAACATATAAAACACCGCAGTTGGCCGTAAATATCAGTAGATGGTATAGCTTGTACGCCACTGCTTTTGACAATGTTAAATGGGGCAACATGTTAAATATATAGACTATAATAACTGTATAAACAGCAACAGGCAGTTAAAGAGCTGGGGCTGCAACGTAGAAAAGTAAATATATGGAAGGGAGCCAGACAGGGATGCATACTGTCAGCGCTACTTTTTAATCTATACATCGAAGACGCGATCAACATCATTAAAGACAGTACAACTGTAGGAATAGATATACAAGGGTAAAAGATTAGTATGCTTAGATTTGCAGATGATATAGCTGTATTAGCATCTAGCAAGGGGGAGTTAGAGGTAGCTTTAAATAAAATGGAAGCGGTATTCACAAAAGAGTATTATATGAAAATAAACAAAAGTAAAACAAAAATTCTGGTATGCAAGGGAAGAAAAAGTAGGGAAAGAGCGAATATAAAGATAGGAGACGAAAAAGTGGCTAACTTAGGTATCTAGGAAGTCAGATAACTCAAGAAGGAAGGAGTAGCCTATAAAGCAGAGGACAGCGCAGGGTCGCCTTCAATAAAAAGAAGCCACTTCTATTCTCGCGAACGGTTAATTTAGAAATTCCAAAGAAGAAAGAATTAGAAGCGTTCCAAATGAGGTAACGAACGGTGAGGAAACCGTGGATAGAGAAGGTTGAAAATGAAGAGGTATTAGAAAAACTTGGAGAACAGAAGAATATATGTAAGTCAATAAGAAATCAGCGAGATACGTTGGTAGGACACCTTGTCAGACATGAAGGATGAGACATATTAGAAGCAGAAACAGGAGTTAGGAGGAGTAAAGGTAGACCTAGATTTGATTACTGTTAGAAAATAATTAGGAATGTGGGTTGTTCTAGTTTTAGGGAAATGCGAAGACTAGCTCAGGCTGTAACATTTATTGAACTTAACGTGCAGATGAGAACTAATATCCACATCTGGTGGTTCCTCCTACGTATTGCTTACAATTTTTCTGATGAACTTCTGCTGTAAAAACATCTAAAGAACCAACACACCTAATTTTTTTTCTGGCATGTTTTTTAGTATTTGTTTTACGACTTCAAACAAACATTTTCAGCAGGTTGATGTCATTTCTAGAATGCTTTCTTCCCTATAGCTGGTGACCCGGAAAGTTCATGTTATTTATATTCATTCATTTTTTTAGGACAACTGCTAAGAAAAACGTAGCGACAGATTTATTCGTGTAATTCACATAATAGCTCTCCATAATTTTGTTAAAAGCCCGTCTATTCCGTGTTCTACCTACCAACAATAAAAAAGCGCGCTGGTGACGGTTTTATTCGTGGAACGAGCGGCTTTCGTTTTTTATAATCCCGTTAAAAGATCCACAGTTTTATTTCGTGTATGGGCGCCGTAACATGTAATTAAGTTAAACGCTTTAGGGCGTGCTGAAAGCGAAATCTTTGTGGCCTTGTATTTATAGTGGTACTGTTTGTTTTTCCCGCCGCGCCGGACCTTCTATAGTCCGCCGTAATGTGCTAAAAATAGCTGCTAAACATCCCTATTTTACATTCACAATGTTCCACGCGATCCTAATACTAATTATTATATTTTACATACATTATGCTCAACCTACGGCGGACCATTACAATTTCGGTTCTTTAAAGGATTAAATTATAGGGTGATGCAGGACGTAAGGGAAATTTTGTTTTGTGTTTCGCTGCCGCCAGTTAAACATCTTTCAACAGCTGTAAAAAAATATGCTAATGTTAAAACGAGAAGAGGGCCATGTACTTAATTTTTTTCGGTTACAATTTAAACCGTTTCCTTCTTTCAGGAAAATTACTATTATTTATCAGGTTCGAAGATTGTTGGATTACAAGTAAGTGTAAATGTTACCGGAAATGTATGAAATCGGTCATTGTATACAATTCCTAGGAAATGTATGAAATCTAGGAAATGTATACAATTCCGAGGCTATTTACGAAGTCTATAAAATATTCTTTCAAAGATTTTTTTGATACATTCCTAGGAATTGTATGAAATTCCGATGTTGTACTAGGAAATGTATAAAACTATTGCTTCCTGTTATTTAGTAAACGTTAGAAAATTGAGAATCAAAGTTATCTGTGTTTACGTGTTTCTAGTCCGATACAATTCCTAGTTTTCATACATTTTCGATAGCATAAATAAATACATCAAGGATAAATATTCGATGATTGAATAATGTCGATGCGTTGCGTCTAGTAACGTTACGATATGAGCTCCTTTGTCAGATTTTCTAAAGTGAGTTTTTTTTGTTATACATTGTCAGTTGAATTGATGGAAATTCCTAAAAAGACATTTCATTGTCACTATGACATAGCAATATTTCTTTAATATAAATGCTCGAATGATCGCCTTCGAATAGTTGAGGACGTCTGCAAGTCTTTTGTTTAAAACTCGCATCGCATTACCATCACTATTTGATTATTACTTAGTAAAGGAGAAAGTTCGCGCGAAAATAATTCTCAACTGCTTGAAATTATTTGGCTCCGGCAGTTTCACATCATCATAGATACATTACATAATTTTATTTTAATTACGGATGCTTGTTTTCTCCCGATCTGCCAATATGATACAAATTATAACGATAATAATACCTAGGCACAATTAATTCAATTTTTTTGGACAACTGAGAATTCCAGCAGTTGTCTGGTTTTTAAATAAATGTAGGTATTTGTAGAATTATTGGATAAGATTAGTATTGTAAATCTATCTACTCAATTGTATTTCTGAAACAATATAATTATTTCAAAGTCAATAAACTTGAAATCGTCACTGTAAGGTTTTGAATCTTAACTGATTTTGGTTTTAATTAGACCACGTTTACGTTGTACAGCTCGGTAAGTAAATCGATAGTTTAGATCAATACTGTTAATTATGAATACCATATTAAGTCAGTGTATTGTGGTACCACCTTAAATGCATATTTGAGCAGCTACATACACATTCTATTTACGTACTTGAAATGGACAGTGTCGAATTTGAGAATTGCATTCGTCTTTTTCTTCTTGTGCTGTCACGTTCTGTTTACTTTTGCAATTTGGCTTAATATAATTCTCATGAGATCTCATGAGAACGAACGAACGACGGTTAAAATGTAAATGCATTCAATTGGTTTTTAAAGCCTTAAGTACTTATTAAATCAAGATAAATATAGTATCCTCACACATTTGCATTGTATTTTTAATATTTGCTCAAGTTTCAAAAGGATTCCTCATACTACAAGCGAATGTAAAATAAGAAAACAAAATAAATATGGAACTGGAAAATCAGAAGAGTTATCTCATCACCATAAGGTCGTCAGTCCTAAGAATGGTTGGACACGCACCTCTACTCTTTCCTACCGTGAGCTAATCTTCGCATTTTCCTAAAACTAGAACACCCCACATCCTTAACTATTTACGAATAGTAATCTAATCTAGGTCTACCTCTACCCCTCTTAACTCCCATTTCGGCTTTTAATATATATATTTTTTATGAATTCCATAGAGTCCTCTGTTCTCCTATTCGTTCTAATACCTCTTCATTTCTAATCTCCTCTATCCTCGGTATCCTTATCATTCGCCGGTAACAGCACATTTCGAATGCTTCCAATCTTTTCTTTTCCGCCGCGCCCACTGTCCATATTTCGCACCCGTATAGCGCCGCGCTCCAAACAAACACCTTTAACAATTTTTTTCGAATTTCTAAATTAACTGTTCGTGAACATAGAAGTGATTTCTTTCTATTGAAAGCGACCCGATCCTGCGGTATCCTCTGCTTCATATCCCTACTACTCCTTCCGTTCTGACTTATCTGACTTCCTAGATACGTAAAACAGTCACTTCTTATAATGTTTTGTCTTCTAACCTTATATTCGCTCTTTCCTAACTTTTTCTTCCCTTGCATACCAGTACTTTTGCTTTACTTTTATTTATTTTCATACAGTATTGTTTTATCATTCTTCTTCCATTTTATTTCATCTGCAAATCTTAGTATACTAATCTTTTCCCATGTATATTTATCCATCTACCAAAGAGTTATCTAATAAGATAAAAAATGAAAAGCAGACTTTCCAAAGTTAAGGCCCTATTTAATTAAAAAACCGAAGTATCTACCTATATTTGAAAGCAACTCAATCGCTTTTATTTAACTTTCTAAAGTAAATACTGTTTCCCTGAAAATGGAACCCGTTTTTTGAGGGTAAATCAATAATTCATTACATATTATGAATTCGAAATTCGCTTTTGAGAAAAAATTGCCGAACAGAAAATTTAATTAAAAACAGTTTTTTTACTCACCAGCAACTTGTAATGTCGCATTCCTACTGACCACTTGTCCCGCAACGTTCTTGGCCACACACCAATAAACACCACCATCTTGTTCTTTTTTACTGCTCACAGTTCTCAGAAAGAAAAGAGAACCGGAAGGTAAAAGCACACGGTGCGATTTGTTTTCCACAGGGGAAGTCCGTACCGGCTCACCGTCTTTGTACCATTCTATACTTGGCTCCGGCTTACCCTCTGCTTTACAATTAAGGGTAACTGGTTCGTTTTTCGCCACTATAATGTCTGAGGGGTGCTCTGTTATTCGGGGTGAACGATACTGACCTAGAACAAATGAACATTACGTTAGTATTTTTTCTGTTGCTTACACCTGATAACCATAGAGGCTAGAGATAAAAATAATAACTTAATCCGAAGCGAAGGGCCTAAAAAAGCATCAATTTCAAAGCATCAAGTGTCAAATCGGACGCTTACTATTTTACCATCGATCACAACTTACGATTAGTGACGCTGTTTTTGCTAATTACTAATTACATATCTGCTGGTAATTGGTTTCACGTTATCACGCGAATAAAGTAATGACGATACAGCAGTGATTACTCTAAATGAAATTCAAACTTGACAGTTACTTTCTGAATTAACCGTTGGCAGCCGTGTCGCCGAAATGGCGGCTTGCCGCCATTCAAATTTCCGATGGTACTAATAGTAATTCTTGGTTCGACATACGTTTTCATGCATATAAGGAATATGGACGGCTAGGTTTTTGTTGGTGGGTGTTTTACAAAGTAGACTCTAGGCGTTCCCAATGAATAAATAAGATTTCCATTATTTTTTTATGGGCAACACTCCGTTTTATGACAGTTGGCATTTGATACATTTGCATTTTCATTCAGAAAACAATTGCCTTTTAGCGATTAGTCTTTTATTGGCTACTTAAAATTCGTCCGGTGGACTGACGTTAAACAATTTGCATCGAAATGATTTGTTTCAAATCGTAAAATTGGTCCACCTCCTACTGATACAGAAACTGATCGTGGAAGAATTGCGATGCAGGTTAATACCCCGGTACATACCTTCCTCCTACAACAGTTCAGTTATGGTGAAATTTTATTGTTATTGTTTCAAAAACAAATTTAGAAGGAATAGTTAATACGCTTTCTCTTGAACACATAATATTCTGAAATTCCGTCTCCTATTTGATCCTTTAGCTTCTAAATATTTCTCGGAATGAGGCAATTTTATGACGTGTTTCTAACACTTTTTCGTTAACGTTGATTACAGAAAAGGATTTGAATTAGTCAACAGCAGTAAACGAAAAAGTATCAAAAAAGTTTACCGGAGTATACTAGTTATACGTATAATATAAAGTTTTACTGTCGTTCGCTACTTCGTAAAAACAAGGGAAATAACCGTTCAATTATGTTCTTATTAATAGCTCCCAGCTAATGAAAACTTAAGCAAGAGAATAGAGACAAGGAACGATAACGGCAACATAAAACTTCCCAAACAACTTTATTCCTTAATTCGGGCAACGATCTCGATACGATGAGAAAACGAAAGTGATTTCCTTCGGAGAAAGTTATAACCATTAACAGAACGAACTTAACGGTTTCTGACAGTAAAATAACGAATTGGTGAGTTATTCGTCAGTTTTATACGTACGATTAGTCCGAACTACCATTTTATGGTACAGAACGATAGGGGATGAGTACAATAAAAACTACACCTGATTATAGACGGATCCTAATGCTTCTGAAACATGAGACTTGTTTAAGAGAACGAATAATATTCAAGTATTTTTTTTTTAATTGAGTCCCGATTAAGGATTTTACTGAAAGAATCCCCATACATATATTGATGTGGACACAGGCACTTTTCATTTGATACCACTCATGGTCATATAACCAATGGTATCCGTTTCCAAAAGGAATGTATTCTTATTGGAGACGTTTTAAAATCGATTAACCAGGAACAGCACTCTTTTTTTAATAAAGATCAAATACCAAAACAGTAACTTGGTGTAAGCTATATTTTCGGATTGGTCGTGTAGGAGTCTGGATAGGTGTCAGGGTCGATACAGTACCTAAGCATTAGTATCCCTAGGATACCTCTACACGTGTTAGCCGAATGGCCAGATGTTGACCTTGAGATATTGGACAACCTATTTAGTGTTAAACCCTAGCACGAGGTGATCGCTGCAGGCATATCACATTTACCCCTAAAATTGAAGTTACTAAATTTGGAAATGATATTTGCGAAAGTGACCTCGCCCATAACACTTATCAAAGGTAACCGGGATAGCCCGGCCCATGTGAGAGTCCAAGATTAGGAGAAAGTGAACCTGAACTTGTTTACCACTGCCGGAGTGTAAGTAAATTGACTGGGTAGTAGGGGATTCGTCCTTCAACATCCGACCAATGGTGAGGACTGGTATTACAGGAAGACTTGGGGGCCCAGGTGGAAAATTTTCCTGCTTGCTAGCCATCTAAGGTTAGACTCGTAGTGGCAGCGGCTAAAGATGATTGTGAAAGTGACCTCACCCGTTACACTCTTTAAAGGGGACCGAGATAGCCCAGCCGATAAGAGAGCTAAGGATCAGGAGAAGATGACGAATCCATTTATCCGAAATCGTTTACCATTGTCGAAGTCCAAGTAAATTGACCGGATAGAGGATTCCTTCCTTAAAATCGATCAGCGGTGAATATTAGTACTGCAGGAAGACCTGAGGGCCCATCTTCCTGCTTACCCAGCTGTCTGCGGTTGGGCTCGTAGTGGTAGTGGTTGAAAATGTGACCTTGCCCATTACAATCACCAAAGGTAACTGGTGTAGCCAGGCCGATATGAGAGTCAAGGATTACGAGAAGATGGCGAGTCCATAAACTCGAAATGACGTACAATTGCCCCAGAGTCCAGGAAAATTGACTGGATTGGGGGAGTCGTCACTCAAAATGCAACCAGTTGTGAAGACTGTTATTGCGGGAAGACCTGGGGCTCCAGCTAGGAAGTTTTCCTGCTTGCACAGCTGTCTGCGGTTGGACTCGTAGTGACAGTGATTGAAGATATTTACAAATGTTACCTCACTCGTTACAATCAACAAAGGTGACCGACCAGCCCGGCCAATGTAAGATTCAAGGATCAGGAGAAGATGGCGAATCCATGAACTCGAAATGCCTTACCATTACCTCGGAATCCAAGAAAACTAACTAGATTGGGGGGATTACTCACTCAAAATCCGACCAGTTGCGAAGACCGTTACTGCAGGAAAATCCGAGGGTCAAACTTGGAAATTTTCCTCCTTGCCTAGTAGAGGTTAGATCGATGCTAGAGGGTTTTGCTCACCTCCTAGAAGTAACTGATAGCAGTGGATTCAACAACCGAGCGTATACCTCAAACTCTCACCCATGGAGGTGCCCCTAGCACCACAAGTAACGGTTATATGAATAAATAACAGTACGGGAAAGCTAAAAATGATGGAATGAGTATAGTGACTGCCTAAAATCACACTTGGATAGCTACAGTGGATCAGAGAGTGAGACAACCACTTGCTACATGACATGTAAGCAATGCTGACAAAAAATACATCGTAGAAACTAATTGATCCGTTAAGTAAACGTTTTTAATTTCTAATTAACTTCGAAAATACAGTAGCCTCCAACAAAATTAAAGTTAGCAATTGGGGGAATGAAACAATTTCAAAGAAGTTTATAAGAACAAAGAGTTTCGTAAGAAATGTAAACTTTGATTAATTACAATCGTTCCAATGCTCGCACCAATCAATTAATAAAATGGTTCAACTTTTATTACCAAGCGACTTAATGGTAACTTTGCAGTTGCCGTAAAAGAAAAAGGGAGAACAATTTTTAATTAAACTGTTTACATAAATTAGCATTCATTTTTTTTTTCTTTGTTTCAAGGAACACTTTTTAAGATAAATGTACAAAAAATTCAATTAGTTTAAAATGTTATTTAGTTGAATAAGATAGAATTTAAATTAAGATCTAAATTTCAAATAAATCACTAAGGGAAGTAAATAGACGTGATATCTAGCACGGGAACCGTGGAGTAGCAGCAGTACCTTCAAGATCTGTGCGTCTCTTCCTGGAGTGCACAGTTGCAAAATCTGTAAGGTTTTACAAAAAGTGAAATTTCCAGCCCACTGATGTATAACTGGTACAAACTTTGTTAAGCCAAAATTCCTAGAAGATCATTGTCTTATCTTCCTGAAAACAACCCTAAATGACGAGAGTTGGAACGACAGATACAGACAGTGGCGATAAGCGACGTTTGTCTGAAGAACTTGCAGTTAGAATATCATGGTTAACTGTCTGTACCCAAGGATTATGACTAATAAAGAATAGTTACGCAAGGTGTATGTCTGAACCGGAGCGCTGTACGAGTGCAAAACATGACCCGTGGGCGTAGCAGAAAAGAAAAGGTTAGAAGCGTTCGAAATGTGTTATTACAGGCGAATGATGAAGATACCGTGGATAGAGAAGGTTAGAAATGATGGGGTATTACAAAGAGTAGGAGAACAGAGGACTCCACGGAAGTCAACAAGAAATAGGTTGGTAAAACACCTTCTCAAGCATGAACGACTATTTAGAGACATACCAGAAGCAGAAAATAGAGTTAAGAGAAGTAAAGGTAAAGTAAAATTACTGTTCACAAATAGTTAAATATGTACGATATTCCAATTTTAAGGAAGATTGACTCAGATAGAAGAGAGGAGGTGCGTGTCCAACCAGTCTTAGGACTGACGACTTTATGAAGATGATGAACGCAAGGGTCCGAATGAGCACTGGTGATCGTTCACGTCATCCGTAAAATTTCGACACCTTTATTTAGATATATTTTGACCTATGTAAACAGTACTTTTGGAATTGTTTTCCGTTTACGTTAACACATATAAAGGCCACCTCAAAGTGAGTCGTTCTCACACTATCCTTAATTTTTTTTTAATTTTCAGTTGTTCACTCACTACTTCTACAACTGCTTGAATAGAACACTCTACTGGTACTTACGTGCATACGTATATACAAAAGGAAGGAAGAGTGTTCGTCTTGAATAAAGCAGAACCGACAGTTAAAATGCTTCGTTAGTAAACATCATTAGCGCGCGGAATTCTTCCTTTTGATCCGTGCAGATATAAAAGGCAGCTAACAGTATGCTGAAATCTTTATGCTGTCTTGAAACGATACATTTCAGAAATAATGAGAGCCACAATCCCGCAACATTTGTAGCGGGTGCACCCTAATGAAGGAATTTCACATTTAAATCCAAATGAACTCGATGAGATGTAAGCATGAGAAATAACGAAGAAGAAGAGTTACTTCCTTACAATGAACAACACATCATAATCTGGAATAATTAAAAAGCTGATGTGTCAATAATATTTGTTCCTATTTATTGATAAAAATGTACAATTTGGAAGACCAACGAAGTATTTAAGATTAACATGAAGATGTCAGTTAGAAGATTACAAAAACTGAAGGTATAGATTTTAAAACATGATCCACGGTCTAATAAAGGGGAATATGTAAAAGCTTATCCAAAGGGAGAGAATGGGTAGTATCTACACACACTTGTGCTTCTGTACCTCTCCTATGCACTCGATCTCGAAATTATCAAGGAAACAGTTAAGGAACGACATTCAACTACGCGAGGCGACCCCTTAGAGAGGTTTGGTAAGATTTTGTCATGCACCCCGCTTGACCATTGCGTACTCCTCATTAGATCCAGTAACTTTTTTATTGAACATTTCTACAAATCTTCCTGTACCTGAAGAGATATTGGATTGAGTATCATATCACTTATTCATCGATTACTTTAATCCGTAACTCAGAAACTTTTGGATTCATGCCTATGAAAACTTTTGATCAGAAAGTCATAAATTACAGCTAATTTGACCGGAGCCGATTTTCCATAACAATTGTGGTGGGTCCTTTTTGATATGACTCACAAATTACGAAAAAGTGATAACATCATAAGAACAATGTTCAGTGATCTACGACGTTTCATATCTAATTAGAAAAAGAAGTTGTTTCTTTGATGCTTTGTTATAACGATACACCCTTAGAAGCTACTTATTAAATAGGATCTCCAGGGGAATCAGCGTCAGATGTGCTCGACAGGATTTGATACCAATTATAGATATTGACAATCTATTCTGCGTTATTAATTTAAGATCGTATCTCTTCAGAGAAATTCGTTTCTCTGTCAAATACACGAGTTCTCTTTATAATTCCTTCACCGGGGGTTTCCTTAAACGTTGTCGACAAATTACGTGACTAAGACAGAATATCCGTTCAACAAACGTCTCGAAATGATACTGTGTGTTAGTGAGAGTGAGCGAGTGAGTAATAAGTGTCCCGTTCACTATCCACCACCCAGGAAAGATAGAAAGGGGTGGAAAGTCAACCCGAATAGCGAAATCCTCCGCGGTTCATTTAATCTCGGGATTTGTTTCGCTTTGAACAAAGAGGAAACGGAGCACCGGCAATTTCACGCGAATTTCTCAATTATTTCCGGCTTAAGTGTTTCAACTTTACCAATGATGAAAACTTTTTTAATCAGATTGGAAACGTTCACGAAGGACTTTTTGTCTATACAATCTCTGAACACTACAATGAATTAAAAGAACAGTCATCAATGTTCTATGCAATATTCGAAGAAATTATTTCTACATTTCAGGATGTACGTTTATTCTAGGGGGTAGAGAGTATAAGACTGGGCGGTTAATCGAGAATTTCACAATTAACCGAAAGACTAAATGTTCATTAATCTCAAAAGCTATTTGCCATGGTGATGAATCATATTGATTAGCAAAGTTTCAAGAAATTGGAAGAAAAAGAGCAACGAGAAAAAAATGAAGAAAAATGTCTACTTTCAATACTAATTTACAAGGCAACTTTCTCACAGGATTATGATAAGGAAGCAGAGGATAGAGAAGGTTAATAATGAAATAACATAAGAATGAGTACAAGAACGAAAGATGCTATGGTTGGAAACGTGGACAGTGGGCGCAGCGGAAAAGAAAAGGTTAGAAGCGTTCGAAATGTGTTGTGTCAGGCGAATGATGAGGTACTAGAAAGAATAGGAGAACAGAGGACTCTATGGAACTCAGTACGAAATAGGTTGACAAAACACCTTCTAAGACATGAACGGTTAGTTAGAGACATATCAGAAGAAGAAACAGGAGTTAAGAGAAGTAGGTAGACCTGGATTAGAATACTGTTCACAAATAATTAAGTATGTAGCAGTTAGGGAAATGCGAAAACTGGCTCAGTATAGGAAACAGTGGAGGTGCGTGTCCAACCAGTCCTAGGACTGACGACTTTATGATGATGATGATGATGATGATGATGATGATCTCACTCTCTCATCTCTCTTCATTATCTCAAAAGCTATTTGCCGTGGTAATGAATCATCTTGATTTCAAGAAATTGGATGAAAATGAACAGCCAGAAAAAGATGAAAAAAAATTTCCCCCCTCTACTTTCAATACTAGTCCAGAAGACAACATTCTCACAGAATTATGATGAGGATACAGTGGATAGAGAAGGTTAATAATGAAATGACATAAGAATGAGGAGAAGAACACAAGATGATACGAAAGTCTCAAACATGAAGGGCTAGTTAAGGAGACACTAGAACAAGAAACAGAAGTTAAAAGGGACACATGTAGGCCTAGATTAGATGACTGTTCACAAATAGTCATGTGGGATATTCTAGTTTTAGCCTAAGGCAGCAAAGAGTGGAGGTGCCTGTTTAAACTTGTCGTAAGACTGACGACCCTATAAGGATGAATTTGATCGACGACATTTTTGGGTTAAGATGTATCAATTAAAATTAATAAAATAACTTCTTAACTGCAAAGACAATCTATAAGTATCAGTTCAGAGTTACGGATTAATCTTTTTAACTTCCTTAATTCCAATATTTCATTAAGTAACCTGAAAAAGCTTTCAAAAGTATATGTTAGACAAAAGGTATTAAGAAAATTAGAAAACTGAAGGAGCTGAATTTCACTTGAACAAGTTTTGGGAGTTCGGGAAAATAAACTTTGATAAATTACAATCCGTCATCCAAAAAAGAAGAATAGAAATACAAGGCTTAGAAATTTTATAACAAGAGGATGCCATACAATTCAAGATAAATAACAAAATCCCGTCTCTAAGCCCTTTTGTAAACTCATCTAAAAGTTCTTTCATGGATATCTCGTCGAAATTTCCAACATCGGTATTTCTGTTTATTTTTGTATTCCTTTAAAAACACTTTAGTGAGTTATGGGACTTATTTTCTTTGCCGGGGAGACTTCAACTTCAGCAAAATACTCGTATATAATGGATACTAGCCAAGTCAGGCACAGTTAGTTCTTTCCCTCCTTGAAGAGCCACTCGGCTAATCCAGGTCAAGTTCTATCCTGCTGGCTGCTCTTTCACTCACAGAAGCAGCTTACGATGTATGGACCGTCTTGGAAATTGGAAGCTGACTTCAAGGGGCGGCAAAACTTACGATATTATTTCTAGGGACTTCGATAACAAAGGGACAAAACGCATCAACATTAATAAAAGTTTTGTTTTAATCACATATCTTTATTAATTTATTAGGTGGATGAGCAGTGATCCAAAATTAGCAGCCAATGTATATATAGTTTTAAGACTTATTATTTATTTATATATGTATGTTCGTACCGATTTTTGGACGGTGCATCCAACCTTTTAATGGGATATCCAATCACTTCGCTTAATTCTGTCCTAATTGTAAAATTCTCTTTTGTTATTAGGATTCTTCTTCCCATTTACATAGGTACTCTACGTGCTTTTTCTTCTTCGTTTAGCCAGTAGGTACCTCTGTGTTTCCTCCTTCAGTTATCAGTTTCCTCATTTCTTTTCATCAATTTGTATTTTCCTAGATGCCTTTCTCCATTTCTTTTCTAAATTCTTATAGGATTTGGTTTTTTGAGTCATTTTTTTATTTTTTCTTGGTATCTTAGCATTCTACATCACGCTTCTATACATATTGCTCCTGACTTGTCTCTTCCATGTACTTTGGAGTGAATCTGTCTCGACCGAAGGTCCACTTTACGTATTTAGTCTGGAGGTTTTGGAATTTTTCTCTAGTTTGTCATGCCCTGATGTCAACTCCATACATAAAAATACGTTCACAAGAATACGAAACATCACCATTCTCTTTTCCCTATCTTCTTCAAAATTCCTTTCTCCAATTCCCCATACTAATGTCGTGGTTCCTGCTTACTTATTTGTGGTTTTTCTTACATATGCTGCATCTTTATGGGTTTTTGGAAATCTGTCTTTGCGGTTTTTATGAAATTAATGGGTTACGAAAATTGAGGTGGTCCAACAATTTGATTATTATTATTCGATTATGTACTCTTAACAGTATGTTATGATTTTGTAAATGAATATTGGGTACTTCCCCTCCCATCGTTTCGAGCGAATTAATTTGGGACCTGATTCTCTACACAGGCTAAAATTGCAATTCTGAAATTGATCCTCGTCAAGTCATACGTCACCATCAACGGCTAATTTGGTTCTTTCGTTCCGGAGCCGTTACACTGCATCTAAATTAACGACCGCCGTCCGAAATCAAGAGCGCTGATGCACCCTTTAATCTTTCTTATATATATGTACGTGCATATCGCATAGTAAAGAAAAGAGCTATTTCGATTCGTTCATCTGACATTAATCTATCTTGATCAGGGAGATACGTAGTCATCCGTGTATCAGCGACCGATCGTATTTATAGCGGCATCAGTGCCGGGCACTGTAATACATACACGACATACCGATCGAAGTTTTTTTGGCAAAGAATGCTTTGTGCAAGTGTCTTCGACGCTAATGAACGAGCTCTCTCGCTGTCTCTCTCTTCACCCCGACGATCAGACGAAGATATGTTCGCACAATGCACGCTTTGTCTCAAACTAAATCCGTCCAGCGGCAGACGACAGACACATCAAAAAGGAATGAGATAATGCGACGATACGCCGCCGAAATCTGGTATAAGGGTGCAGGTTAATGGTGTGACTGTGTCTAATTCTGGACTCGAAAGATCACGATGCTAATTAACTACCATTTCGTTAAGAATACACCTAACAAACATTGCAAAGGTCTTTGTAACGATATCAAATTTTTCATCAAATGAATGAGTTCAATGTATCATGTTTATTTTTATCAGAACACGATAATCAAATAATCAAGTGAACTACCAAAACAAGCTAAGACAACTACCCAAACTAGACCAAAAGTTTTCCTTTTAATACTACTGTAAAATTTGGATATTGTTGATATTAGTACATCATCATCATAAGGTCGTCAATCCTAAGATTGGTTGGACACGCGCCTACACTTTTTCTTATCCTCAGGTAATCTTCACATTTCCAAAAAAGTAGACAAATCCACATCCTTAACTATTTCTAGGTCTACCTCTCCTCATCCTAACTCCCATTTCTGCCTCTAATATGTCTCTGACTAGACCTTCATGATTGAGAAGGTGTCCTACTAACCTATCTCGTCCGTTTCTTATTTACTTCCGTAGACTCCTTGGTTCTCCTATTCTTTCTAAAACCTCTTCATTTCTAACCTTCTCTATCCACCGTATCCTCATCATTCGCCCAAAACATTATATTTCGAACGCTTCTAACCTTTTCTTTTCCGCCGCGCCCACCGTACATGTTTCACATTCATACAGCAACGCGCTCCAAACATATACTTTTAACAACCTTTTTTGAATTTCTAAATTAACCGTCCGTGAGCAGAGAAGTGACTTCTTTTTATTAAAGGCGACACCACCCTGAGTTATCCTCTGCTTTATATCCCTACAACTCCTTCCATCCTGACAAAAATCAAAAGGTACCTGCACCAGAAAAATTGAAAAAATGTTTTGAAAGGTTGGAACAGTTTATTTTTTAAAAGACATTGTTTAAAACACTACATCGTCAATGAAATTACTGTAATTGAAAAAAGAGCTAACAAGGAAACCTTCCGAGGTGTTTGCCTCCGATTTACATGTCGTTAAAATATGTTAATTTACATCAGAAATGATGAGATACGTATTTATTTTTGCAGAAAAACATTTTCAAGGAGTAAAAATAACCTCTGAAGTTGATACTCCATATGGGTGATACTCAGGATTCACATAATTATAATTGATATTTTCAAAAACGACCGAAAGGATTAAATTCTCTATGAAAAATGAGAAAAATTATTGCAAATTTATGAAACAAAAAAAATTTATATAAATAATTTCGAAGGGTTGAAAATGAAGAAAATTCTACTGCAAAAATTTAGTAATTATTCTTTAATGGAACTAATTTTAATCAAAAGTGTAAAAAATTACTAAATGTCTGCATTTTTCGAAAAAGCAATTATACAGGGTGACCTAAAAAATACACCAAATGCTCACTGTGCAAAAAACCATAGGTCTGCAGCATTAAAATTTGATTTACTATAGTAACTAATGTAAAACTGCATTAAAAAAAAACTGTTTATTTACGCTCTAACGTCTATACATATATAATGTGAAATGCATTGAGTCACATATCTTCCATTTTGAACTAACGTTAACACCTATACACTAACATGATTAAACAGCGGAAGTCCGCGGAACTTGAGATGTTCAACTTTGGACCAAATGACGGTGACATTTCTCCTTTCATTTATAACTGTCCTTCTGAAGTCAGTCCACGAAAAATGCACCGTTCACTTGCTTATCCTCTTAAACTTAACGTCGTTTTTGTCAAATTAAAACACAAAATTTGCATCAGACTCCGCGAATAAGTTAATCATATTTATTCACAGCGCGCTGCGATGTCAGCAAGATATTTCTCGTGTTTTGTTTTTCATCGCATTATTTGATGCTCCGAGAGCATTAAAATAGAATAGAGAAGGATTGCGATATCTGCCTCTGCCGCCGGTGTTTCTAGTTCGCATTTGTCGTTATTTTTGTTTTGCTTACTTTTTTCAGCTAATCGGAGTCGTGCATTCAGAATAGAGAAGTTCAGTAGTTCAGATACGATTCACTCCAGCGTATTAATTGGAAACAGTTGGTCCTGGACGACGGATTTTTGCAAATTAACGAACCTCGTTGAAACTTTATTTGAGTACAAGTTACTTAACCGTTGAATAGAGGATTTTTCATTCAAAAAATAGATGCAAACGTTAATTCAACTAGAAATAAATTTAATTAAATAATTGTACCACTAAAAAGTTGGTATGATACAAAACTACCAACCATAAGATAACTATAATATTGTCACGTATTTAAACACCTTCTCTCACTATTACTACTTTTATTTAACCAATTGTTGTCTAATTAACACTCCTATTATGAATTAATTATTAATTCATATCTATACGAACACTTTGTCACTTGTATTGCTTTGTATCGCCTCGAACTCATTCTCGTACTAACCCCTTGATCTCGCGACAACTATTTATAAAAGCTGGCCGTGTTCTATAATGATCCAGTATATGCTCTCTAGAAACCTGGTCTTCTTTGCCGCTATGTATGTTGAGTTGCCTGCATACATGTGACAATACAGAAAACGCTTATAAAAAAGTAAACATAACCTTTCCTATAATCCTTTACTGAGCGGCTGACAAACATATAAACAAATCTACGGTAGAATATTATTTATACACGATTTTTGAATTGTTATTGACAGCTATTCTGTTATGGAAAATGGTTATATTGTATTATAAATTAAATTTGTTCGGTAAATTCAATTTCGGTTCTATTTAGTATTTAATTGTCAGTCTTTCAGAGAACAACGGCTGTTTGCGACATCTCTGCAAACTGGTTTCGTGAAAAATTGCATTAGAGGCTTTAAATCCGCTGAAAGACTCCCCGCAACATTATCCCCGAGGGTCGTAATCGAGTTATCTTCACTCAATAAAATAATGCAGAATACTGGCTTGAGAGTCAGCTGTGACCGAACGATAAACCAAGTGTGATGTAATTTCATTAGGATCTAATACTGAAGGGCGAAAACGAACCCTCTTTTAAACACAATCGATAATCAATTTATTTATCTTGGTCCGTTCCGAATCAAGGAATGCCAATTCGTGAAATCTGAACGAGGCGTACAACATGAACCCAACCAACCCAAGCATTTTGAGGACAGTGGCATACATAATATTACTTCTAACAAGATGCTTACCTATCCACAGTTCACTAAAAAAATCGCTCTTCAAGCACCCTGTAGTAATCTAAAACACTCGTAACGCTCAACTGTTTAATGTAAAAATATTGACATGATAACCCTAGACAAAAATTTTCAGTCTCTCTCCAGTCGCTCAGAGTCTTTCGGCGTCTCTGAGAGCGTCTCTCACAGTCTCTCAGTTATTGCCTAGGTGTTTCTATGGATCTCTTACAGTCTCTGTATGAGAGACCCGAACGATAAAATTTTTAATTCAGAGATTCGAGTCTCTCGTTCGGAGATCGGATACGAAATGAGGATCTCTCTATGAGCGACTCGAGTCTCTTGTTCAGAGACGCTAAACAGTTTTTTTGACAGTCTCTCTCAGCGACACCAGAGAGACTCGATGAGGAACGGAGACTCGAGTCTCGCTTTCAGAGACTCTGAGAGACTGAACATTTTTGTCGGGAAAGACAAAACGATAAATTCCCGCATTCGTCTACTCTTCAGAACAACCTTCTCACTCATTCTCGGGGAAACACAGCATAAAGCTCTAATCCGCGATCAACTTCACACATATCAGACATATATGATACCAATATGCATGTTACTTCACGATTTAATTTCAATTTAAATATTTATTTGTATGTTAAAATTCATTGTATAAAAGTTTCCAGAGAAAGTATACAAGTAAAAAGCAGCTTAAAGAACGATACTATCGGAATTAGAATTAGAAAATTGTGTAGACACAAACTGATAAATGACGTAGATAAATATAATTAAATGTAAATTGGTTAGAGATAGAGGCTGAGTTGACTTTGATGTCACTAAGCCGCTTGAAAGAAAATTATTTCGGAATACATAGTTTGTTGCCTAGGTAATACCTGGTAATACGATAAAAGATAAGAATGCCTCCCACCTTCTAAAGATTTATGTAAATAACGATAATCTGTCTCATCATCACGCAAATGTAATTTGTACACGAAACTTTTGTTTTTTCGATCGACAGGCAATTTGCTATTCATCCATTTCCATTATGTAAGAAACATATCTGCATACGTTTATCTATAACATTATTTTTAATAATCCTTTATACTTCATTACTTCTTGAATATGGTAAGCTCAGATGGCGAATTGGAACGGCATGCTGAAATGAGTTATATTTCGTTTAGTTTCTGTAGCGATGTGACCTTCAGTTTGACCGGCGCAAAGTCGAGACGAGCAGCACTAGGCCAGAAAAGAGACAACTCTAAGCCAAACTCTTAACAAGTGAGGGGCGTATAATCCGTACAGTATTGCACGGAAAAATTGACCATTTTATACACTACAACTGCATTGCTCAAATGTGCTGTTATTGGTACCATTTACTACTGAAAATATCAACGAGATGTTCATTTATATTTGAAGATATATTAAAGGCTTTAACGTTTGTTTTCGACTCGCACTACTATTCATGATTGAACAAAACTTTTGGCAGGTACTGTATGAAAAAGTATGTTTAATGAACAAGAGTCGAGAGTATAATGAGCTTTTTTCTCCCTACCTACGATTTTGCCAGCGCGCATCCAAGACGTTCGAAGGGGCACATCGCTAGAGAAAGTAAATGAAGTATAACAAATCGCGAGCAAAAAACAGTTCAAGTTGAACTACATAGTAGCCCATAAGGGATTTTTCGTAAAAAGATGTGATTAAGACTCTCTAAGTTACTTTATTTTAAACTACTCTAGTTTGATGATTTTTTTTACATTTCTGGAGTCTTACCGACTTACTGTTGTTCATTCATCGAGAAGATACCTCATAAGAATAGATATTATTCAATTAATTGTGTTTCAATTTGGATTATCGCACCTACCCACTGTCTTCCATTTGTGTAAGGTAGTTCCTGAAGTAAACAGAACTATACAAATTAGAATTAGTAGTTGAAATTACTTTTGTATTGACCGTCTGACCCTGTCCTTGTGCATTATGGTGCCCCGGAGAATACTGTGAATAATCGAAGTTGAAATTCTAATTGACGCTCCCAAAGCCATTCAATTAATTAACCAAATTACGCCGATGACCTGGATAATTCGATGGGAATTGGGTTACCAAATAGATAAACGGATTGTTTCCAATTCATTTACCTAGGAAGTATTCAATATGGTGTATTAAAAATTGAATGGTTCCAATCAATTTTTCTTCAAAATACTCCACAGAAAATTGATGCATATTGAAGAAAATTTAATGACGTTCGTTAACTACGTAAAGAAGTATTTAATAAACGTACAACATCAACCCCTCGCGACATTTTGTCCTTAAGCGACTTATCTTATCCTTTGATATAAATCCCGGAGGATTTAGTTGTTACATCAGGTACGCCTTGAGACCAAGCTGCGGAGCTACGGTGCGACAGGGCACCCAGAAGTATCGAGATAAGGGGAGAGGGGATTTATGCGACCGAGCATATTGTCATGGCACCCCCTCTGCACCCCTCAACCACCTACCACCTATCTGCAGACATTTGCATATACACGTCTACAGATACCTACATTGTATATAAAGCGCTTATTCGGGAATTATCTCATGAAACATGAACCTGCTCGTATTTTGACGGCTAGTCGTTTATAATGGATTCCGTTTTAAGCAGAAATTTATTTACAGGCTTCTCCACGCAAATTTTATACCTAATCGGGATAAGCCACGCTAAGTCTTTATTTATAAACGTATCTAGTCGCTGAGACTGACTTCATCGAAAGATATGACGGTTCACGACAAAAAAGGGGTTAGTCAAAGAGGCAGTCCACAATTAGTTTTTATTTTCAAAAGAAATAAAAAGTAATAATCACTTACTACACATTAATTTGTGATGACATACGAGGGTGGATTGATAAGTTTCCGGCCTGACCAAGAAAAACAAGGTTTTTAAAAAATTTTTTTTTTTATTTCTCAACATAATCTCCTCCAAGGCTGATACATTTCTCATAGCGGTGTTCCAGTCTATTAATGCCATCTCTATAGACTGATTCGTCAAGCTCCTCAAAATAACCATTTACAGCTTCGATTACTTCTTCATTGTCCGCAAATCTCTTACCGCCAAGCCATTTTTTGAGATTAGGGAACAGAAAATAGTCACTCGGGGCTAGGTCTGGAGAGTAAGGAGGGTGCGGCATCAATTCAAACTTTAGATCGTTGATTTTAGCCGTCGCAACGATTGACGTGTGCGCTGGTGCGTTATCGTGATGAAACAAGATTTTTTTCTTCGCCAGATGAGGTCGTTTAATTTTCACCTCGTGGCTCAAACGTTGCAATAAGTCTGCGTAGTATTGACCAGTGATAGTATTACCCTTTGCAAGGTAATCAATGTATATAATACCTCTTGCATCCCAAAAAACAGTAGCCATAACCTTGTTCGCCGAAAAAATTGTTTTTGCCTTCTTTGGAGTTGGTTCCCCTGGTCCAATCCACTGTTTAGACTGTTCTTTGGTTTCAGGAGTGTAGTGGTGGACCCACGTTTCGTCAACGGTTACGAATCGACGCAAAAATTCGCTTGGATTACGCTTATACAATGACAAATTTGCGGTAGAAATGTTTTTTCGAATCAATTTTTGGTCGACTGTTAGCAAACGCGGCACCCATCTTGCACAGAGCTTTTCCATATGCAAATGTTGGTGCAAAATATGTTGCACACGTTCATATGACATCTTACAGGTCTCAGCTATCTCACGCACTTTCAATCTGCGGTCTCCCAGCACTATTTGATGAATTTTTTCGATCATATCTGGAGTTGTGACCTCAACGGGGCGTCCTGAGCGAGGCCCATCAGAGGTGCTCACACGACCCTTTTTAAACTCGGAAACCCACTGCTTAACGGTTGAATATGACGGGGAGGATGTCCCCAGTGTTGAGTCCATCTCTTTTTTAATTTCCTTCGGCGTTAACCCCTTCAAATAAAAGTATTTGATGACAGCACGATTTTCCTGCTTTTCCATTTTTACGAAAACCACAGAGGCGTCTTGTTCAGCGTGCTGTCAAACCTACACTAGCAAGGAGATCGGGCTGAAACTATAGCTACAAGCTATCCAAGGATGGTACTATAGAATGTCACCTCAAGGTAGGCCTAGTGGCGTCATCACTTGGTTAGGCCGGAAACTTATCAATCCACCCTCGTAAATGGTTTTTTATAAGAGTAACTTCTACTTTTAAAGATATTACATTATAAAATGTTGGTTATTTACGAAAGGGCCTTGTTCTTCAACAATTTTAATTGTAGACTGTAGACAAAATTTGCTGGTCGTATATTTATTTAAGCCAAGGGGTTTCTTAGAACAGATAGTTATCGGGGCCGCATAAGGGTGGTCTTTTGGCGAGAACAATAGAATTTACCCTCGCCACCTTGAAAAGGAAATAACACAGCGTGCATTAACTCGACTAGTTTACCATATAAGTAACACACCCTCAAAGAACTAGTAACAATTTGGGCAGGTTAGATTTTTATCATTTCATTTCCCTTGTTGACAAATCTTTTGCCAAAGTAATCGAACATGGTGAGCACACATGGGTAAAATAAAATCATTATATTTAAGGCGAATAGCTCTCTGTTTGTTCCTGAAATTTTTAATTTTACACCTAGCTGATTTTTATTTATCTAGTTAGAAAAGCTAAATATCTATAATACAGAAGAAACACGTTGAAGTTAAAAAAACTTCTCATGTCTTATTTGTGTTTTGTTTCCGATTAGTTCCTAAAGTAGGCTAAACTGTTTTGTGTGAGTGAAGCATGGTTTCAGGATCAACAACGAATGAGTCCAAATTAACGAGTCATAATGGAGTATCATGTCTTTCTAAAAGTACTTATAAGGTTTACCCCCAATGGGCTGAAATATGGAATACACGTTAGGCCAATATCAGTCTTAAGAAGGCGTGCCGTAAAAGGATTATGATACAATATTGACTTCAGGACCTAAGCGTTACATGTCCTTTGTGCGCCTCATTGAACCCACAAGAAATATGTGACTAACATCATCACTATCTGCGCCATTCCCATAATTCTAGTTGGGAACACGAAAACTCAGTTACTTTCAGAAACTAACTAAGAAATGTAATCAGAAAAAAAGCATCTTACAAAACTTTTCCAACTGAAAATTTTACTCCTTGGAGTGCGTTGTGTTCCATAATTTAAAAAGTTTCAATAGGACCAGTTTGAAATATGACAAGACAAAAGCTTTTCAAAAAGAAAACTAAACTAACGATAAGTACATAGTTTGAAAATATAATTAAAGGCTTTAAAACTTGTCATCCTTCCCTATAATACATTATACATTAAATATTATATACACGAAATCTGGAACGAAAACTGGAAGTTAACGAGCCATCAATGATTGAGAATAGTTGCTAGTTTGGCAGCCGGCTTTCCTTATAGCATGCGTCAAGTGACGAAACACCAGTACCCTCTCGTGACCTTCGCAACAGCTGCTACATAGGTGGGTCAACTGCACGTGTGACGATTATTAGTAGCTGCCTGCTTTTCGTAATTACTATTCGATTATAAAAGTTACTGTTATTGTCACAAAATACAAAAATAAGTTGGTAGACGGTGAAAAGAGACGATGCAATGCATTGACGGCATCATGCGAATACGCGAACGTCATTACCCTCATGGATATATATATCATTGACTGATGACATTCTATTTCTTTTTCTCCCTTCCGGAGTAGTGATCAGACACAGTGTATACCAAGATATATGTTCAACATATTATTAAGCACTAAATTACCGTCACTTGCACTAAACTTTTCCCACATTGCAGTGAATTGTAGAAACGTAATTATTTCCAAGCATGACTTACACTTTAATACGCACGACATTAACGCGCCTTAAATGTAATTTACTTCGAGTGATTAGTTTGTTACAGCTCGCTGACTTTATCTCTGAGATAGAAGAAGAAGAAGAAAAAACTGTGACGCCTACTACACCACTTTACGGAACATGCACTTAATTTTAATTGTGAAACAGATTTCTATTGCCACTAACAATGTAAAATACATACATACGAACAGGTTCAGGTACCTACCTTGTATTAATGTTGGTACCTCTTTCTTATCGCGAAGTACTTTCTAACGCCTTTAGAAAGATAAGCTTATAACTCCTGATGGTGTATAACAAATTTGTATTAACGCAATATTCCTTTTGCGTAATAAAATTACAAATGTATAATTCCTATTTGAAGATAATGATTAATTTTTTAATTAAATGACAGTTTTCTTTTCATGTGTACCTTTACTCATGACAAACGTTATAGGGAATATCGTAAACATAGAAAAGAGATGTCAGGTAAGAATTGCAGCGGACACTAATAAAGAAAAACGAATAGCATTGCACTAAGACGAGCATAATTTGACCTTGTTGCCAGCATCGGACTTAAAAGAATTCCAACATTCTCAGGAATTCAGGAAAGCAAAACGCTTGCCTAATGATTATAATTCTAACCAGGCAGTTATAAAGCCGAGCCTGGTGCTATGCGAATTTTGCAACTATACCAACCTAATAAAATAATTCGAAGTGGTCTGTATTATACCAACCTATCTCGCCTATTTCTTAATGACTTCAACAACGCTCTCTGCTCTTCTACTCTTTCTACAACCTCCTAATTTCTAACCTTTTCTATAAATAATAATTGTGAACATACTTCTATACATACTTATATAAATTAAAATTAACTTGTGACCTTCAAACAAAGAAGTTCATGGTGATCAGTATTGTCGAAAGTACTTGTCCACCATACGTGAGCGACACGTTACCAAAATCGAACAGAGAAGTTTATGACAGTCAATATTCTGTACTGTACCCTTTGTACTTAAAAAGTGTTCCGAATCGTTATATTTAACAAAGCATTTGTTAAAGTTCGATATATTCAGTATGTACGTTAAATCTCAACTTGTTAGGTATTTTTATAAGTACTTATAAAGCCAATCACAAGTTTGCAGTCAATCAGTTGGCGGTGTTGAAAGAGATTTGTGGTCGCATCTACTTTAATGATTATTGTTCTGCATGTTGCCGACCAGCGGACGCCCACCTTCGAATACGAATGATTTTAATGAGAAATCCAATCAAAGTCACTTCACTCTCTCCATCTTCTTCCAAATAAGGACGTATCACTTACAATCGTAATTTGTCAGCCTCGATAAAACTAAACGGCTAACGACATACCCGATTCTTTTCACAGTTTGCTGCTAATTAAAACGTAAAACGTTAGTGAAACTCGTTGTTATCGCATCGCTTTTAAGAGATGTGGCGTGTAATGTGTTATCTTGTGGCGGATAAGGCTAATAACGCAATCAATTTTCCAATTCGTTACGTCTTTGTTATTAGAAACAAACGCCAACGTGTTCGGCAATAACTGTCATGACCTGATGCCCAAATGATGACGAAGAAAACAAAAGCTATCCGATGATTCACACCTCGCATTCGCAAAATTAAACAGAAAATGCACAAAACCTTTCTAAAGTCTTCGTAAATGTCTAGATGATGGCCACAAGGGATGGGGGTGGGTGGTATCGAAAGAGGAGGTCCCCCCCACCACTGTACCATAAAAAGTTCGTGGCAGTCTCACCCCCATAAAAAGTTATGGGGGTTAAATGGGGGTGGGGTAGGGGGATCGAAAGAGGGTGGTCACCTGAGTAAAACCCCATAAAAAAAATTGCAGCGGTGTCACACCCATAATAAATAAGGGGGTTGAAAGTTGATTATTTTGATAATTTTCATACACTATAATTCCAATAAAATTCAATAAACAAATTATTTTCAAGCTGGTAGAGGTGGGGGATCGAAAGAGGGTGGTCACTTGAACAAAACTCGATAACCTAACCTAAGCTAACTTAACCTACCCTATTGATAAAGGTATTTAAATATGTTTTATATAACTTTCTCAATATTTTTCATTAGTTTTGCCTTTGAATATTGTTTAAGAATGACTATATAAGTATTTACATGCCTAGAAATGTATAAAAATTGGCATATTTATTAACTTTGAACCTCTATAACTTTTTAAGGGGGTGAGACCGCCACGAACTTTTTATGGTACAGTGGTGAAGGAGACCTCCTCTTTCGACCCCCCACCAACCTCATTTTCTTCGGGGGTGGGGGCCATCATCTGGACCTTTACCAAAGTCTTTTGTCTGCGTAATGTCATTAAAAACTAAACTTTTCACTAGAAGGAACTTTTAATTACCCACTACACTTTGTATATGGCAAGCAGGCTATAATTCCCTTAACAAGTGTCTGGTTGAATGCAGTGTGACATCGGGGTTAATAGTCGGTGAATGGGTTATGTGCTAGGTTGCACCCGGAGTCCACGACTAGCACAAATTAACGATCTAGAATTTAGTTAGCGTGCGGTTGTACGAGCAAACAAATAGATACTATAGTTGCCCGAAGCTACGCTCATCAATAACCGATCATCGAGATAACGTCAATAGGGGCTTACATTTGAATAAGTAAATATTTTACCGTAGCCAGTCAGCGATTTCGAACATCGCTGACGCTCAGTTATTACGCTAATTTTTCAACTTAAAACGAGCAGAAAAAGAATTTTTTTTGAGGAAGCAAGTAACATCATCTACAAAGTGTCCAGAAAGGGTAGGAGGTTTTCGTAAATTCAATAAAAAAAAGCAAGTCAGAAAAAAAATCTTTTTTTGTTGATTTTTAGACAAAATTTTGGAAAATTAAGTGCCAAAGATGATGTTGTACAAATGTTGACCCTTGCGCTGCTGGCACTCCTCCAACCGAAAACGAAAATTAGCCGTCACGCGTCTACACATTCCTCTGGAAACACCTTCTCTATAAGGTATCCCCATAAAAATATCAGGTGTGAGATCGGGGCTTTTTGGAACCGATTTTTTTTTTGTTTTGGATTTTCTTTGGCCCAGTAGCGACAGTTCTGTTTGTTTACGTGACCATTTAGGTGAAGGTTCGATTCGTCACCTGTCAAGACTTGTCTGGCACCGATAACATTACTTATAAGTTCTGAGTAATTTAATTATAGCACAATTCGCAGAATTTGGAAACATCCCTCGTATTTCATCGTAAACATCTTACAGTTATATTTCAAAAATCAATTACAAAATGACGCAATTAATTTTATTTAAATAAAAATATCGATATTATACAGCAATCATCTTTGCCTTACATAAGCTTGGGGGTGTCTAGAATTGACAGGCCAATTACACAAGTATGTCAGGCAATACACTATCGTCATAGGATGCCTACGCCTGTATAGCGTGCGAATACGAAATCTTGGCAGTTCCAAAATTGGCACGCGATGAAAGCCAAAGCCCTACGCCTGCCTCGAAGGGTCTCCTTCCTCCGTATCGTTCAAATGTGAATGGGGGAAGAGAATAAATGAGCAGACATTGCTTGCGTGTCTTTTATCGAGGCAGCTACCTAGAATAGGCACCGTGCCTGTCGCTCCTCATCGCAACTATTGACGAAACGTCGCGTCGAGTCGTCTGGCGTCGTTTAAGGTAGATAGATGTATGGAACATAAAATATATATAAAGAACCAATCAAGAATTCGACGGGTGGAAAATGATATGAAAAACTCTGTCAGATTTACTACACGTATAGGCCAAGCAAACCTACAAAAACAGTAAATCGATTATTAAATTAAAGTTCATAACTACAATTCTGTTGTTCCTCAGAAATATTAATTTGAAATTACTTCAAAACATCAACTTATACGACCCTCTCAGTTCTCTAAAAAAATTCAAGCTAACTACAAACAACAAGGATACAGACTGTGGAATAGGTAATATCAGTGATCAAAACGTATAATTTTGAAGTTTGACGGGTAGGGAAGCAGAAAAAAACTAAAACAATTAATTTGTAATCCTATTGGGGACAATCGTAGTGTTTCAAACTTGTAATTCATTCATTCATGGAAATTCATTATTACCTTATGATTACTTATTCTCGTCAATATAATAGAGGCATAACCAATCAGGAATTTAAACACAACTCTATCGTTGTAATGGACATAAAATAATTAAAAAGTATCTAAAATTCAATCCAATACTTAATGAGAACAATTAATATTGAAGAGTACAATATGTAGCACCAGTAAGCGTTGTGAGAACTTATTTACATTTTGATCAGGCAAACGTAAGAAACGTACTTGAAAAAACGGAGAAAACCCTTTAAAAAAATTACCATGTTCGTCACTAAAAAGTAAATCCGTGTATTGGCAAAATTCAATATGAGTCCAATAATTTTTGTAAGAGAACCTTACAAACTTTCCTAGAAAGTATGAAACACTATAACATTTTTAATTTTTAATAGTGGTTAATATGAAATATTAATGTGAAAATTCATTTTCAATTTTCCATCCACTACAAACTACCTCAGGGTAATGAGGGAACAATTTACCCTAAAAAAAGGTTCTGGGTTCGATTCCCGGCAAAGGTGTGTCAACAGCAACAAAACAATTTCCCTCATTAACCTGTAGTGGATTGAAAATTTTCACATTAATATTTTCTAGAAAGCGTAGGAATTTTTACTGTGCTAGCATGATAATTTTTCCATTGTCAGTCATCAAAGGCAAACAAATCATGAGACATCATGGTAATTCTTCTAAGATTTTTCTCTCTGTGTACATACTTACGTGACAGTTTGAATGAAAAAACAGCATTATCTAAGAGTATTAACCCAAAGTAGACTAATAAATGACACAATAGGAAAAAAGGAGTGGCAATTAAGCTGAAACGTTTATAAAGTTTGTTATCAGCAAACTGTAGATTTAGTAATCATCACGAGCACGAGCTCCAGTCAGACAGGGGCATAAGGCGGCAGACTGAGGCCAAGCCGCTAAGGAAATTCAATTACTTTCAAATCAAGCGATTGCCTCAAGTGCCACTGCCAATAGAGATACCGTTCTTTATTAGACGAGTTAAGAAGTGGAACTTTTATTTCCGCTACTGAATAGTGAATACTCGAAAGACTGAGCAAAAGTAAACGCCAGAATGGCGCGAGCTTCAACTAAAATGGAAATGAAGACATTGTAAACTCAAAATGTCACAATTACCTTGCCGTTTCGAACTAGTTGAATCCAATAAAGTTGCGAGTTTACTTTAAACCCACCTTAACTTTGAATTACGGGATTCTTTATGGCCTTTTTACAGCCGTTAAAGTTTCTGCTTCACTAAATACGTTATGAATAGACAAGATCTTTGAAAATACGTAAATAAATTATAAGAATAGTACAAGTAGTTAAATAAAAACTTCAGAAAATATAACAAACAAAGCTATAAAGTAGCTTTCAATATCAAATAGCCAAATCAATTCATAATCAATATCAGCGAAAATTTTCATCTCATTGCATGCTACAAAGTCTCATCAACTTTAACCCCCCTTTGAGAAAATACAATTAAGATTACATAAAACTGTATATATATTGCCAAAAATAATTATTTCGGTGAAGGTCGAGATGATGACCCCCACCCCCTTCGGGGTGGGGATGGGGGGGATCGAAAGAGGAGGTCTCCCCCACCACTGTACCATAAAAAGTTCGTGGCGGTCTCACCCGCATAAAAAGTTACAGGGGTTCAAAGTTAATAAATATGCCAATTTTTATACATTTTGTAGGCATGTAAATATTTATATACTCATTCTTAAACAATATTCAAAGGTAAAACTAATGAAAAATATTGAGAAAGTTATATAAAACATATTTAAATACCTTTATCAATAGGGTAGGTTAAGTTAGCTTAGGTTAGGTTATCGAGTTTTGTTCAAGTGACCACCCTCTTTCGATCCCCCACCTCTACCAGCTTGAAAATAATTTGTTTATTGAATTTTATTGGAATTATAGTGTATGAAAATTATCAAAATAATCAACTTTCAACCCCCATAACGTTTTATGGGGGTGAGACCGCCGCAAATTTTTTACGGGGTTTCACTCAGGTGACCAGCCTCTTTCGATCCCCACTACCTCCCACTCCCATCTAACCCCTAACCTAACTGTTTATAGGGGTGAGACCGCCACGAAGGTTTTATGGTACAGTGGTGGGGGAGACCTCCTCTTTAGATTCCACCCACCCCCACCACCTTCGGGGTTGGGGGCCATAATCTAGACATTTACCATGATTTCTTGTACCTATATAGCTCAAAAACAGTCAATAATCAAAATCAGGAACCCATTTATCAAAATCAGTCTAAATTGGCTAGACAGAAAGTTCTTCTAAACTGTATGTAGCACCTACAGTTATAAATTACTAAAAGAAAACTTCACCTCTGTGGAACAGTAATTGACTGAACATTATAAATGATTCTAAAACTTAACATGAATTTTAAAATCTATAAACAAGTAGACAGTGTACCTATTTTGATCATTTCTTCTACTTGAAGAAGCCGTTGTAGGTATGAAGAAATAGTTGTCGTGGACAATAAAATTATTTTGAAATACTTTGTTTTATTTTCTAAGGTGCATTAAAAATTGAATTTCTATATGTACCTAAAAACTGCAATCATCAAAAACATGATAATTACAATCTGAATGAAACTAAATCATTCAGATTAGTTTGAATTCATACTTGAGTAACAAAATGTTACACTAGGACAATGTGTATTCACTACTATCTAGCATTTTGGGCCCTGCTTGGTCCACAAAGGTGATTTACCAATCATTTAGTATTCCCCCAAATCAAAACGAAAGCAGTTGGAACCTCGTTACCCTATGAATAGGACATTTCATTAGTCTTATTTCAAAATGAGGGAGTCATTATCAGATTGTACTTATTCAGTGAATATGGAGCTTCAAACGACTTCTCTTTTGTGGCCTAGTCATGGTTGAACGGTGCATGAGAATTGGATCACCTAATAACAGCCCCACATGCGTAGAAAAAGGAGATTATAGCACATGTCGAATGAACAAAGGTAACCATGGTAATGCAGTGTTCCAAAAACGCAAAAGAAGCGGAAAGTTCAAAAAGAATTTTTAATTAACATTTCTGTTAGTTGTTACTAGGTATAGTAACATTTGCTCCTGGAACGACATTTAGACAAATTCATTTTTAATTGTTAACAGGTATTACTTACATCATTAAAGACAGTAGAAGTGTAGGAATAGATATACAGGGGCAAAAGATTAGTATGCTTAGATTTGCAGGTGATATAGCAGTATTAGCATCTACCAAGGAAGAGTTAGAGCTCGCTTTAAATAAAACGGAAGCGATACTGACAAAACACTACTGTATGAAAATAAATGAAAGTAAAACAAAAATATTGGTATGCAAGGGAAGAAAAGGTAGGGAAAGAACGAATATTAAGATAAGAGGGAAAAATTAGAAGATGTGACTGATTTTAGGTATCTAGGAAGTCAGATAAGTCAGAACGGAAGGAGTAGTATGGATATAAAGCAAAGGATAGCGCAGGGTCCAGTCGTCTTCAATAAAGAGAAGCCACTTCTATGTTCGCGAACGGTTAATTTAGAAATTCGAAAAAGATTGTTAAAGGTGTATGTTTGGAGCGCGGTGCTGTACGGGTGCAAAACATGGACGGTGGGCGCTGCGGAGAAGAAAAGGTTAGAAGCGTTCGAAATGTAGTGGTTACCTGCGAATGATGAGAATACCGTGGATAGAGAAGGTTAGAAATGAAGAGGTATTAGAAGGAATAAGAGAGCAGAGGAAGTCAATAAAAAATAGGCGAGATAGGTTGGTAGGACACCTTCTCAGGCATGAAGGTCTAGTCTCACAGACATATTAGAGGCAGAAACGGGAGTTAGGAGGGTTAGAGGTAGGTAGTTAAAGATGTGGGTTGTTCTGGTTTTAGGGAAATGCGAAGATTAGCTCAGGATAGGAAGGAGTAGAGGTGCGTGAGCAACCAGTCTTAGGACTGACGATCTTATGATAATGAACAGGAATTACTACCTTAACTACACACAAAACAATAAAGGAAACAAATAGGTAACTATTAAAAACCATTGATAAAGAGATCGTGAGGACAATCAACTTTAACGTTATTGAATGTGCAATAAACGATGCACGCACCTACATGTATTAACCTATCTATTAGATCTTATTACTTACAATTTATCTTCATGTATTGTACTCCTACGAATTAATGGAGTAATTCATGTACCTATTATAAAATTAATGGAGAACTCCTGTCCGAAACATCGGTAACCTATAGAAATATATAGCCAGCCTAATTCATTTGCAAAAACAGGTTCTCTATTGACGAATATCTTCGTAATCCGAGTACATTTCGTTGTATCGCTCTCAAAATCACGATAGACAAGTAGTGGATTCACGATAGATAAACAAGTAGTGGATTCATTTCCTGCCATTAGATGATAAGATGTGCTCGTCATTCGTTAATTAATGCAATTGCTCGGCTTGTTTATTTTATTAAAAAGGTTTTGCACGGAAGCGAAGGTTGAATGGAAAAAGTTCTTGAAGAAAACTTTAATTTCGTTGCAATGTCTTTCCTGAAGAAAGAAGTAGGTATCTGCTTATGGTTCTACCACTTCACGATGGAAGGAGTAATGCAGGAGTAATTCCCTCAAATAAACTAGTTCTTCCCCCCTATAAGTCATTATGAGCTCGAAACTGTCAGCACCATTGCTTCGAGTGGTCGAAAGTCACTTTTGTGAACAATTTGTTTAATCACCATCTTTGTGTTAAAAATTGTTTGAAAAATTAAATTTAAAGGAATTGTTTGTAAACAGGTATGCAACACATCACACACATCAGCATAAGGAATTGCTGATACTAACTACGTAATACTGCTTCGCCTTGATGATGATTTCTTTTATGTGTAATATTTACACATGTCTGGATTTTTCTGTATTGATCTGTTGGTAACCTTGTAGAAATCTAGCCTAATCTAACCTAGATGTTTTAAGGTATAATCAATATGTACTATTCGAAAGAATTTGTCAACCTGATTCAATATGACTCCATCCATTTTAGCGACGGGTCAGATGTTGAAGCGGTTACAAAATGACGATTTCATTAATTGATGGGGAGTTGTTAATGTGTAGGTAAATAAATAAATTCGGTGTCAAAATACGAAGAACATTTTCGGTGTAGGTATCTTCAAATGTTTGTCCCAAATCTTTATTTGCGACAGTCGGCGGAAAAGCGCATTCGATGAAGCCATGATATTCTACGTTAATTAATGAACACGCCCGTTCCATAAATCTTAATTAAGTGGCTACAACAATGTATGGGTCTACGTGCTAAATTGTTATGTAAATTGTTAATTGTGTTTACGCTGCATTGACCCTTTCGCACACTAACACCTAGAAGGACGATCTCTACCTTTGCACATACATACATACATACATACATACATAAACGAACGACAGGGGCAAGTTTATAGCCGACATTTCCTGATATTATTAAATTTGCGAATTGTAAACTGGTCATATGAAATACTGTACCGTACGACATTCCCCACTCATTTTAAAACTGAAACTTTCTTGTTGTAATTTCCTACAGTTTTAGAATTTCGAGTGTACCTACTACCAAGACTCCTAATAATCACGAACGCCATCTACCTGGTGGATATCGCACCATATCATTCAAATACGATATAGTTCTGATAGATGGCGTTTAGAGTAAAAAAGTAAGTAGATATATAACTGTAGATACTCACACATAATGAAGTACTTTTAAGAAGAGCTTACCTGAAACAAAAAAAGAGAAAATTAGAAAAGACAAAATAATTTGTATGTAATAATGTGCCTACGTCTATTCATCTATCATCCAGTTAGCCAAGTACAACACTTTTCGATTAAAGTTTATGGAATATAGCATCGCTAAGGAGCTGTGAACTTTGTCCGCGCCGACCCAAATTTGCTCCAGAGGGTCATAACTGGTGACGAATCATGAATTTATGGTACTACTCATATGCACCATCGACTACTGTCCCACTGTCCACATTTTGACGGGTTCAACTAGTAACTAATAATACAGCCACTATATTTGTAGAAATTAAATATTTTAGTACCCCAATGCTAACAACACCCAGTCGGGTCATATCCCTCAATTGCCATCGGCATTTGTATAAGCCTCATCAAGCTTCAGCATACTACGAATGATGCAAATAGTTTCTGTCGTTTAATATGTTCAGTTAGAGAAAACGAGTTAGTACATATTAACCGAAACAGTTTCGATGATGTAAATTTCACAGTTAAATAGACAGATCATGAGATGGACAGATTGATAGACTTTGATTAGGTCACGTAAAATCCCTGGGGACTTAGTAGTTTCGAAATGCATCTGTTTTCCGTGCTAACACAGAGCGAAATGCTACGGCATTTCCGATATTAATCGGCGGCTAAACATTGAGTAAGTAAGCACGTTATTAACTTAATAACATGCGGACTCTCGGCCAGCAGATGAAATATGAACAGTGTCTTTCTATTGCAGCCAGGCACTAAGTTTAATGGGATGCACCGACTGTGTAAACATTAATTCCAATCCATGCCAACACACAAGCCAAAGTCGCAGTTGGTGCTCGGTGTCCTACCGAGAATCATTACCTCTAATGATAAATTATTAAACGAACAATACAAACCTACTTTTCAATGGCAAAATTACATATTGCGTTGGGCACGAAAATATTTTTTTGCTGCACAAAAAAGAATTCATGCAAAAAAATCACAATGACCTCCTAAGGAAACGAATTTGTGGCTGCATGTTTTTTTAAATATTAAGGACATCTAGAAAGATAGAAGAGTGATACTTAATTTGTACAAAAAGCAACAGGCAGTTATAGAGCTGGGGTTGCAACGTGGGGAAGTTAATATTAGGAAGGGAAAAAACTTTTGGGTGTTTAATTCCCACCAGCCAGTAATGCTGGTGGGCGGGCAGTCCCTCCGGACTATGCCGGAAGGTAGGGCGGAAGGCCCTCTTCAGCCTGCTTTCAGGAATCGTGGGAATGGGTGGGTGGTGGTTCGAGTGAGAAAGTTGAGACGGACGAAATGAAGACAGAAGAGAATGAAA